>NW_006771578.1:1589200-1634810 GCF_000442215.2 Lipotes vexillifer
CCCGCAAACAAAAAAAAAAAAAAAAAAAAAAAAAAAAAATCTCATGTGAGATGGATGACGGATTCATTGAACCCTCAGAGCAAGCGCTTGACAAGTGTTCATTCAGGATATAGTTACAGAGCAAACCCTATGTTAGGCACTGAGAATACAGCAGGGAACCAGTCAGCAAATCCCTGCCCACACGGGGCTTCCACTCCATTAGGAGAAACAGACAGCCAGTACAGAAACAAACAAGTGAACATGTGATAGAATGAGCCTGGGAGTGGCACTCAGGAAGTGATAGTTGAGCTGGGAGGTACTTGGAAGAAGGGGTCCAGTCCTGAGGCAATGTGAAGGCAGAACATTCCAGGCAGATACAAAGGACCCTAAAATGGAAATGAATAGAGCATCTTCAAGGAACAAAGGAAGGAAGGTGGGTCTACAGAAAGGTGAGCAAGGAGAAGCAGGGAGGAGAGAAAGTCAGACAGGAGCCACACCCCAACTGTGGGCTGTCCTGGAGAGTTTGACTCTTCTAAGTGTGGTGGGAAGTCCTTAGGTAGTTTTCTGCAGAGGACTGATGCCAAAGAAAAACCAGAGCTGCACAGTAAAGTGGTCAAAACTGATTTTAACCAGGAACTATTGTAATGGGGGAAAGAGACCTCAGTATAGAACTGGGCTCAATTCTGAATACAAGGACAAGAGGGGATTTACAACCAATGAGCAGGGTGAGGGTCAGTGGACAAAAAAATTATTAGAGGAAATATTAGGGCTGAGGGGGGGATTCTGGCTAAACTAACTCAACAGGCTTCTTGTCGAAGGCAGGCCAGGGTGATCAGATATTGAGGGTGAAGGATTCTCCATAAATTGACTTAGAAGGATTCTTGCTCTTGAGGACGAGGACCCCAAACAGGGCCTAATCGAAAAGGGGCAAGAGCCTGACTAAGTTCGACAAAGGTGAGAGTCTTTGCCAGTGACATGATCTGATTGTCTTATTAAAAATATCTCTCCAGCTCCCGGGTGGGAAATGGGCTTTGGGGGGCAAGAGTAGAGACTCTGAGGTCACTGCAGTGGGGCAAGTGATAGGCAGCTGAAGCCCCATGAACTTAAAGAATGTGCCACCAGTGGTGGAGCACAGATTTGATGCCAAGTCTGATTCCAGAGCCCCAATTCTTTCTGTTATTGGATCCTCGCCCCTGTTGGTTGTAGTAATGTGCCAGGAACTTGTATTATACAAGAACTCTGATCAAGGAGCTCAAGAACATGGAATGCTCTTTAAACTAGCTATCAGACACTAGGACTTGGGCAAGGAAGAGGAAATCACAAGATGTCAGCTTGGTAAGCCCAGACCTATTCCTGGGTCTATAAGATTTGTGGGGACCAGGACAAGAGCACAGACGGACACCCACATATCATAAGCCTACATATTTAAAGGTAAAAGGCAGGCCCAAAGACTGCTAAATAAATATGTTCATACTTATACCTTGACAAATATACCTTTATAATGACCTGGAAGGCCAGCTCCAATTTGGAATTCTCAAGACACCAAGTTCAGTGCCAGAACATAGGGGCAGTGAGAGTGTGAGTCTCTGGTCCCTGGCTGCCACCCACTTTGGCTCCATCTCAGACTTAGGAAAAAGGCCCATAGAATCCCAGGAGCTGGTTTGGCACCATTAGTGGCAGGGGATCCTGGAAAAAGGACCATAGAATCCCAGGAGCTGGTTTGGCACCATTAGTGGCAGGGGATCCTGGAAAAAGGACCATAGAATCCCAGGAGCTGGCTTGGCACCATTAGTGGCAGGGGATCCTGGAGTCTCAGAACAAGAGTGTGGCCTGGATAGCAGGGTTATGGGTTCAGGGTGGCCACATCTCATTGGCCCATACACATTCCACCCTGGGGAGAGGGGACATCTGGACAAGGTCGATAGTTGGGTCTCTAGGGCACAGGACCTTGGACAGGTGGTCATTTCACCAGGTCTGAGAGCAGTGCTGCCTGTCCAGTGAGCTGAGAGGTAAAGTAGGATGCTGCAGAGGACAGAAAGCAGACCAGATCCCCAAGGAGAATTCTTAAAAAAATAACTCAAAGCATAACATTGCCGTATTGGTTTCCTATGGCTGCTGTACGAACTACCACAAACTTAGAAGCATAAAGTAACAGAAATGTATTTTCTCACAGTTATGGAGGCCAGAATCTGAAATCAGTTTCACTGGTCTAAAATCAAGGTCTTAGCAGGGCTGCGTCTCCTCTAGAAGTTCTAATGGGGAATCCATTCTTTGCTTCCTCCAGCTCCTGCTGGCTGCTGGCATTCTTGGCTTGTGGCTGCATCGCTCCGATATTCAAGGCCAGCATCTTCAAATCTCTCTGCTCCATCTTCACATGTCCTTTTCTCTGTGTGTTCAGATCTCTCTCTTCCTCTGTTTTATAAGGATATATGTAATGGCATTTAGGACCCACTTGAGTAATCTAGGATAATCTCCCCACTTCAAGATTTTCAACTTAATCATAGCTGCGAAGTCCTTGTGTCTGTATAACGTAACGTTTACAGGTTCTGGTGATTAGGACCTGATATTTTCTGGGCTCACTGTCCAGCCTACCACTGCGCTGTCTTTGTCTGATGGTTCAAGTTATAATATTTGGTCCAAAAGAATTAAAAATATTACTTTTGAGGGAAAAAGCAATTAGATTTGTCACATGATTTAATATAGAGAGATAAGTATTTTCATCTTGGGTGTTGTCAAGACCATCACCAGTGAAGACAAAAATTTTCTATTTGGTCATCTTTTTCCATGGTTATGGAGGAAAACTAATAGCAGATGAAGAAGAAAGCAAAGATTTCTAGCCAACTGTTTTCCTATTTTGTTTATATTAATCAGCACTATTTTTATTTGGAATGGGCAGGTGGCAAGCCACACTACCTTGGAAGGAAATTATTTGAGCACTTTAAAAAATTGGTGAATGTACTCAGATAGGCAGGGCTTGATGACAAGCTTTTTTCCTGAGAATTTGAGATAGGAGTCTTGAATTCAGTTCAACATATTAATTAAACACAAAAACATTTATTGAGACACCGCTAGATGCCAGGCCCTGGGCTTTGGAAATAGAAAGATAAATTATATTCCATACATGTCCTTCAAGAACTCACAATTTAGCATGTGAGAAGAGACACAGAAACAAACAGTTAAGAAAATGAAAGTACAATGTGGTACGTGCTATGAGAGGGATATGATGGAAGTGCTGAGGCTGAAGGTTCAGGAGGAGAAAAAAGAGAACATAGGAAACTATCGGACATTCAAGGAGCACTCAGTAAATACTTGAATGAATGGCCACTGCTGTCTCCTCCCTAACACCTCCTGCACCTGCTCCGAGTTCAAGCCACCATTTCTTGCTTGAATCACTCTCAGACCTTACAAACTAGCCCACCAGATCTATTCTCCATGCAGGAAATCCATGTCTTCTCTGCCTAAGACCCTCTAATTGTTTCTCAGCATATTGGGAATAAGATTCCACCTGCTTGCTATGGCCTAAGTGACATGGTTTACCCTCTGCCTACCTTTTTTTTTTTTTAAATTTTTTATTGAAATATAGTTGAATTACAATGTTGTTAATTACTGCTGTACAGCAAAGTGACTCAGTTATACATATGTATACATTCTTTTTCATATTCTTTTCCATTATGGTGTATCACAGGATATTGAGTACAGTTCCCTGTGCTATACAGTAGGACCTGGTTGTTTATCCATCCTGTATATACCAGTTTGCATCTGCCTACCTTTAGAGTATGGCTTATGGTCAACTTTCTCCAGCCACGTTGGCCTTCCTTCGCTTCCTGGAAACTCTGAGCTTATTCCTGCCTCAGGACCTTTGCTCTTTCAGTTTCCCTTATTTTACCTTAGCTTCTCTTTTCATCCAGTCTCTGCTCAGGTGTCCCCCTGATAGAGGAATTCGTCTGATCACACACAGCAAGTATCAATTTCCAAAGTGATTTCCTGTGTTTATTTTATTTCTTTTCAATTGAAATGCAATTTCCATGAGGCAGGACCTTGTTAATCTTATACATTTTATCCCTATTGGTTGTCTCAAGATAGATGTAAACTTTGACCCCTGCCATGATATGAAAACTCTAAATCTACACTGCCCAAAGTCAGGACCTTGATGAAGAGAATTTCCAGAAAAATGTACAGCAAGCCCTAGTGTTCTAAGTATTGGTGACATTATTATCCCAATCCTTTAAGTAGGCTTAAGAGTTAATCCCATAAAGGCAGCATTGCACAGCTGTAAAGTTTTCATGAAGGATGATTTTGGTGTTCTTTGCAGACTTCTAGGCTAGTCATTGAGCTAGAATTATCACAGGTGTAAAAATGGTCTTAAAAAATAACAGTATCACTTCAAAATGAGAACAATCCAGGAGATACAATTGTGATGATTTGAATTAGTTATTTGAAAATCTCTCTTTTTTTCTTTTTCTGGAGGCTTTTTTCTGTACTGCAACAATAAAAAATATCTGTAAATGCTTTGCAATCAAAGAAGCTTATTATAAAAACATATCTTGGTTGCTTGAAAATGCTCACTGGTCAGTATTTTTCATTTATCAGTCTCTATGCCATGTTTTGTCTGGAAGCTCCATCTCTCTCTCTCTCTCTCTCTCTCTCCTGTGAGTTATTGCCTGAGCATCAAACTAGTATATTTTGTATGCCAGTCATATTAAATTAGAAGTTAAACTGAAAAATCTCCTTTGTGTAAAGGTCAAGCTCTCTTTAAAAAGCTTTTGGCATTCAAAGTCGAAGCAGTAAACAACAAAAGAGGATGGCAGAGTTGAACAAATGGGGCTTAATTGGCCATTAGACTTGGACTGATTTAAAAACGAATGCCTAACTCTGCATTCTGGGTATCCACCAAACCTAAGGTAATTCCTCTTAGTGGGCTCACTTCAGATAAGTATCATCTAATTCCTTTCTCATTAAAAACTTCCTCTGGATACTGGCACAGTAAATACCTGGTATAAAAAAGCTACCCCTGGCTCACACCCCTTTCCTCGGATTCTCCACTTAATCAGACTTAATCATTATTCATTTGCCTAATTCAGGAAACATTTAAAGCTGTTTTTCACTTAATCATTTTGACTAAAAAAGCTACAAGACCAGTGGAGATTTTTTTAAGCCTTTTAAAACCTTTAGAGCATAAAATGGTGAATTCTAATTATTATCTAAATAAGACAGGGGAAAAAAAGAGAAACAGGAAGTTCTTTTTAATGGTGAGAGGGAACACATGCAGGGAGGGCCTGAGTAGGCTGCAGAGTGAGTGGATGGGGCCCTGGGGAGAGGGGGAGTCAAGTTTTCTATTATTGTGGCTCAGCTCTGAAGCGGTTTTGAGTTAGGGACACCTGTGTGGGAAATAACTATGTACAGGTAACTGTCATTTCTGATTAGCACAGCCTGGAGTCCCGTGATGAGGGAGACACATTCAGGGCCTGTTAGAGATTCGGTCTCCCCAGGCAAGAGGTGCCATGAGGGATGTCTTTGGCAGGTGTGAAATAGCCTTTGCCAATGTTCCTGAAGAGGACTGGGGCAGCAACAGGTTTCTACCAGCTGAGCCGATGTCTGGGGACACTGGAGCCTGGGGCACAACTGGAACATTGTGATGCTCTAAAGCAAAACTGCTAACTGGCATTAACCTGGAGGCATTAAAGACTCTGGACTTTTCAAAAATTACTTTGAACTCTATATTGCTGGTGTCTGGGATGTGGTTAAGTATTTAACTGATGTTGCTACTGTTATTACTACTAATCATGTTAGCTACTCACTACCTGCATCCACAGAATCAGAATTCTTCAGACCATCTAAAGCCTAGATGGTCATCTGGTCCAGACTTCTGCCTTTAGGGGCTTAAAAGTGTCAGAATATATTAAAGTTGAACTTCTCACTTGCATTCATGTCTACAGAATTGTTCAACAGAAAAAATATTCTCCTCACCCTCATGCTTTAATTCCCGAAATAATTAGGAATGCCACAGGAAACTAACACAGGAACTAGCACATACCAAGGCATCTATGCAAATTACAAGCATATACCAATGCCTTTCTACAAATTATGCAAAGTTGACCCCTCTGAAGGGGTGCAGTCTATTACCTGGGCCATGGGCTTATAAGCAGAGTGGGAGTTGGGCTTCAGCCCCCAATCACCCTCCTAGATTGGCATAAATTGGAAGGAGATGAAGAGACCCTCCTGGGAACAGGCAGCAGGCTCTCTTGGAGAGCTGTGATACATTTATCTTAACTCTTTAAATAATAGGCTATATTTTAGAAGTTACAGATTTACAGAAAAATTGAGCAGCTAGTACAGAGTGTTCCCATTATGTCTCCCCATACCCCCCACCCATGCAGTTTCCCTTATAATTAACGTCTTACATTAGTTTTGTTAAATAACAAAACTTCAACTGAGTAAATTTTAAAGACCTAATTGACTTTACTGAAGGATTCATGAATCGGGCAGCAACCCCGCTAGCAAGTAGAAAGGATCTCTGAGGAGTTGTACAAAGTGGAAGCCTTTTATAGGCAGAGGGGGAGGAACAGTAGGTTTCAGGCTTAGGTCCCTCCTCCCTATGGGGGATGGAAGGGCACATGTGGCAGATTACCGCATTGGTCCTGACTAGAACTCCAGACTGACTGGCTAAGACTACATTCCTGGGAGACGTTGTAGCTGCATTTAGGGCAGGTATTAAGTCTTGATTTGCTGACATGAGGCATACCACAAGTGACTCTATTTGGTCCTGTCGTTTCCTTTTTAACTGTTGGGTACGTTTGTTACAACAAGTGACCCAATATTGATACATTATTATTAACTAAAGTTCATGCTTTCATTCAGATTTCCTTAGTTTTTACCTAGTGTCCTTTTTCTGTTCCAGGAGCCCATCTAGAATATCACATTACATTTAGTTATATTGTCTCCTTAGGCTACTCTTAATTGTGACCGTTTCTCAGACTTTTCTTGATTTTCATGACTGACAATTTCCAGTACTGGTCAGATATATTATAGAATGTCCCTCTACTGGAATTTGTTTGATATTTTTCTCATGATTAAGACTGGGGTTATATGTTTTAGGGAGAAAGATCACAAAGGTAAATTGTCATTTTCATCATATCATATCAAGGGTACAAAGTTTCAACATGAGTTTTGACTATTGGTGTTGACCTTGGTCACCTGCCTGAATTAGTGTTTGTCAGGCTTCTCCACTATAAAGTTACTCTTTCCCCCTCCTTCCAATTACTCTTTGGAAGGGAGTCACTATGTGCAGCCCACACTTATGGCATAGAGAGTTATGTTCCTTTTCCTTTCCATGGAGTATCTGCATCAATTTTTGGAATTCTACATGGAGAGATTTGTCTCTTCTTCCCTATTTATTCATTTGTTCAATTATTTATTTCAGTATGGACTCATGGATATTTATTTCATATTTTGGTTGATAATCCAATACTACTTTATTTTATTGCTCAAATTACTTTAGCTTTGGCCACTGGGAACTCTTTCAGTTGGCGCCTATACCCCGTTGACATATTCCCATCACTGTGGGATTCCTTGAGTGGGGGTGGGTCACTTCCTTACTTTTTGGGGCTACAACATGCTCCAGGCTCAGATTGTATATTTCCTGTCCAGAGCTAGAATCAGCCATTTCTCTAGGGAACGCTGGTTTCTTTTGTTGGAAAATGATGTTAGAAACCAAGATCTGAGGGCTACATGTACTCATTGCTACTGGGTCCTCTCTTTTAGGCCTCTCAGCTGACAGAGCAAGGAAATATATGTGTGTATACTGTCTACATGCATATATCTATAAATATCTCTATATGTAACCTTCTGAATCTATATTAACTTAAACATGAATTCTTACCGAGTCTCCAACTCTATTACCACAAGGGTTGTTCTAGCCTCCTCCCCTTGCTGACCTATAAATGTTCTCTCCAAAGGGGAGAACCATTTACTTATTTAATTTTAATATACATGTATAGCAGTATCAGAGTTTTTAACCTCTACCTCCATGGAAAACAATTTTACCAATTAAAGTATTTATGTGCAGTTCCTTTTGCCTTCAGTTTTAGGTCAACCTTTTCCTCCTTCCTCCTTTAGTGAGTTGTTTCATACATTTGTGATATAGCTAGATACTCTTGTCAAAGTCTGCATTCTTTCCAGAGATTCTCTAATGAAGAGATGTGATAATTTAATAAATTAATTAATCTCATATTTACCAAACATATCACTGATATGCATTTATTTTAATTTGTACTAGAAATAAAGTATATAACTAGACTAACAAAACTATGATTTCGTGACAATTATTGATTAGGACAAAGGTAAATATATTTAATTTTAAAACTGTGTCATATTAATGAAAATTGGCAGTGACGGGGAAAGGCTGAAGTGTGAGAAAAACTGAATTAATATATGCACAAGGCCCATCAAAATCATACCTATATCTACTTTTAATGCATAGCCAATTGAGAATCCTGCTTCAGCTTCAGATCCTCAACCTACAACATTATCGACAGTTCAAAATAATCTGCTATACAGATATTATTGATCTGTCATACATTACATATTTTTCTCTTAATTTCTTTGTCTGAAATAGTGATGCTGCTCTCTCTGATCTAGTCTCATTTAATTTTACAACACATGAGGCAACAGTCAATTCATAACTTTGGCCAACTTCTCACTAAGTTTACAACTTCTTCAAATGGTATACTCTAGAGAATTCCAGGATCTCCAAATGGAGGAAGCTGGATTTTGTCAGATCTTAAATAAGACAGTCCTGGTTGACAACACTAATGCTCTAACTCACTTACAGACACCCAGCCAAGAGTAATAGCATCTCAGATGGAGCATAGGTAAGACCAAGATACCTTGACAAGGATAGGGATAGAGATTTTTAAAATAGACCAAAAAATCTTAGAGGATTTATTTAACACAGATTTCTAGGTCCCACCCCAAAGTTTCTAATTCAGTAGGTATAGGTGGGTCCCAAGAACTTGCATTTTTAACAAATTCCCAGGAGATACTGAAGTTTGGGGTACAGGGACCACCATTGGTTCAGGTGTTCAGGCAGTGGCTTAACAGAAGCAAAAGAACAGATTAACCCTGTATATGTTATTATAGAAAATATCATTGCTTGAAGGCAAATGCAACTTTAAGTATCTAAATGAAATTAAACTTGAACTTTGGAGCTTCCTTAATTTTACTGTGGTCACTGATCACAAGATCAGGTAAGGTTAGTAAGGAAATATTCAACCTGAAAATTTAATAAACGTGACAATTATCAACATCATCATCATCTTTGTTTCCTTTCATGGCAGATTTTAAGTAAGTATTAAATAACTATTCTCTTTGGGTTTGACCTTTTTAAAATCAAGAACATTTTGTTGTTTTTTGGGGGGTGGTGGTTAATAGGAGCAAGTGGTTTGGGCACGAAGAAATTTCTTTTACTTTGTTTACTTTGGAAATATACCTCAAATTTGCTTCATGTTTGCTCATTTGCTCATTATTTTAAAATATAAGTACAAAAATCTTAAAGAAATATGTAGCCTGAAATACAGTAACCGAATTTTTAGGAATCTCTCTTTATGGTACAATGTGAAATGCAGGTAAAGCTTGAGAGCATTATTTAAGAGTAAAAACTGGAATTTGTCTCAATGTCCAATATTAAAAGACTGTTTAATATATTATGTTAAATAAAATGAAATGTTCTATGACTCTTATAAGTGTGTAAACGAGAAAGAAAATCATGTACTATTTGAAAAATAGCAATTTGCAACATTTTATAAATGGTATGGGTCACAAATGGGTTAAAATGCATAAAAGTTAGATTGACATAAAATGTGCTAAAGTTATATACAATTTATCATAGGACTTAAAAGTGCTGCCTCTGGATGCAGACTGAATGGACATAAACCTCAGCTCTAACACTTTCTAGTCGTGTGGCCTTGAATGAGTTTGTTAGTCTCTTTTTGTTCTCCACTGTGAAATGGGAGTTGTGGTACAATGGGGAATATATATTTGGTCTTTGTCCTGGCTTCCTGGCACACAGCTCCTAAAATATTTGGAATTTTCAGAGTGATAGGAGTGTCTTTCATTATTTGTGATAAGCTCCCTTCAACTATACCTGCATTTATGGTTATGAGGTGACTCTTGCAGTTCTCTAGATAGCTTCAGGACAGGGGTCGATTGCCAGAAAGACCAAGGCATGATCAGAAAGAAGGCTGGAACTTTCAGCCCTACCCCATGACCTCCAGGGAAGCAAGAAGGACTAGAGATTAAGTCAGCCATCAATGGCCAATGATTTAATCAACATTGCCTATATAATAGAACCTCTATGCAAGCCCTAAATGATGGGGTTCAAAGATGTGTTCCAGGTTGGTGATCACATCAAAGGGCTGGGAGGGTGGGAGGGTGGTGTGCCTTTCCATCCCACCCCCTGCCCCTGCCGTCCCGCTGCCACTATACCTTGCCTTATACATCTCTTCCATTTGGCAGTTCCCAAGTTGTATCTTTTATAATAAGCTGGTAATAGTGAGTAAAAAGTTTTACGTGTTCTCTGAGCTATTCTAGCATGTTACTGAACCAAGAAGGGACTGTGTAAACTCCCGATTTATAGCTGGTGGGTCAGAACTAAAAGTGGCTCAGGACTTGTAACTGGCATTTGAATTGAGGGCAGTCAATTCAAATTGAGCCCTTTAACTTGTAGAATTTGATGCTAACTCCAAGTAGATAGTGTCAGAATTAAATTAAATTATTGGACATCTAGTTGGTGTCCAGATAATTGGAGAATTGGTTATTGATGTTGTAAAATGCCCCAGGAGTCGTATTATTATTTAGCTATAACACTAATGGTTCAGTTGAGAAAACAGATCCACTCTAGGTATTTCAAGCAGAAACTATGTAATAATATTTGGGGGTTTACAAAACTGTTGGAAGGGCTGGAGAGGGAAGTCAAGAGGGTGGCCGTTAGATTTTACAACTGTGTCCCAGAGATCCCATCCAGTGGTGAGGGACTGTAGGACACCTTGCTGTTATCCCAGTTATGCCTGTGTCCTATGGCATGTGACTGGAAGGGGATTCAGAAGCCACTGAAAGACTGATTTCTCCTAAGGCCCACATATCTGCCACTGCAGGAGAAAGAATAATGAATTCTGACTCCCTCTTGTCTCCCAGATCTAGTGCTAGAGTATTTCACTAAACGGCAAAATATAAAGTACATGCAGAACCTAAGTGGTAATGGAGTCTAGGACATGTAGTTCTTGGTCTTCCAGCTCCTGTGATAAAGGAAAGGCACAAAGAAGCATGGGAATATTATAAGCTAATCACTTAAAATAGTTTAAAAAATCCAGCATACTATCTCATAGGATTTTGTGGGGATTAAGTGAGAAATTCATGTAAAGCATTAACAGAGCATGTGAACACATTTTAAGTATTGAGTTAGTGTAAACATCCTTTTTTTTTTTTTTTTTTTTTTTGGGCCCCGCGGGCGTCTCACCGTTGTAGCCTCTCCCGTTGCGGAGCACAGGCTCCGGACGTGCAGGCTCAGAGGCCATGGCTCACGGGCCCAGCCGCTCTGCGGCATGTGAGATCCTCCCACGCGGGCCTCTCACCGTTGTAGCCTCTCCCGTTGCGGAGCACAGGCTCCGGACGTGCAGGCTCAGAGGCCATGGCTCACGGGCCCAGCCGCTCTGCGGCATGTGAGATCCTCCCGGACCGGGGCTCGAACCAGTGTCCCCTGCATCGGCAGGCGGACTCTCAACCACTGCACCACCAGGTGCACCACATTCTTGATGATGATGATGATAAGGTCTTAGAGGGTGAGGGTGAAGATGGATAATGTCTTGCTCTATACTTTTACCCCACTTTCAAATTTTCTACAGTAAAAGCTTATTATATATTTAGAAGAAAACTAAATATCAACATAAATGCTAGGAAATCATATTTTCTGTAGGTGTATATAAAAATATTAGTATAGGACAGCATATTAGAAGAAATCATATATAAACTCATAAGCAAAATATGTTTTCTGCACAAACCAAATACATTGACCTTTATCCTGCACACGTTTGAAACTTGAGATTGAAACATGCCATCAGCACAGTCTTCACTAGCTTTGCCATTCCTGGGAGTTTTAAAACTCCCTTTAGTGAGGTTCTTATTTTAGGTATTGAGTGAATTCTGAATCAAGCCTTTATTTCTGTGATTCAAACTTAATTATTCTACCTGCTGTCTTCCAAAAATAAAAGTGCATCCAATTCCTGTGAGAACATCTTGGTAAAACTTGGAAAAGGCAAATGACTAACAGGAAGAACATCAAATGTACCTGGAACATAAAGAGTCATAGGAAAATGAAAAGAGCTAATTTTCCAGTGAACCCAGGGAGACAGTTCCAGTTAAAGGACTAATTAAAATACTGGGGCAGAAAATGTTGTTTTTGTGATGAAATGATGTAAAGACTTAGAAAGCTTGGTACTTCCAGAGCAAATCTTAAAATGAGACATTACTGCCTTGACATTTTTAATGTGGCATGAAGTCTATTGAGTTATGATTACCATAAATCTTTAATAATATAAAATATTATAACTTGTTTTTTTAATCAAAGAATATTATTGGAATGACTCAATATCTGAGCTTTTCTCTACTTAGTGTATTAAAATAATTCTTTCAAATGCTCCAATTATGATTGTCAGAGTAAGTGGAAAATAATTTATTTAGGAAGTAACCGCATTCTTCATGTTCCCTACCCACTGACTCAGAGCTGATTAATACTTTACAAACCAGATGTGATTAGCTGGCAGCCTGGCTTGGAAGAGTCATCTCATTACTGGCCCATTATCTTGTTAGCCCTTTGCTCAAAAACTGATTAGTGAGCCAATTAACTACCTTCTCCTTAGTGTGCAGGAGCATAGAATTGTGGTGTGTTTGTCTTTTACAGATGTCACCTACCATAGTCATTTATTGTGAATATCCTGAGAACTAAGAGCAAATCAGACAGAGATTTCTCAGTCTTAGACCTTCTTGCTATTGGTTAAAACAAACCCCAGAAATTTAGATAAAACTTGAAAGAGGGAGTAAATAGTTACTTCCACAGAGCCCCCTATTTAGGGTATACTCTGTGTCTCTTCAGCATTTATTGAATATCCACTTCCTCTAGCACATAACTTCTAAGAGGGTAGGATTTTTACCTTGATCACCTTGGAATCCACATGCTGAGAACTGTGCCTGGCATGTAGTCGATGCTCAGTAAACATGAGTAAATGAGCAAATGAACACTTGACAGGGTGCTCGTGCATACCTTTAGGGAACTCCCAGGCTAGAAGAGAAACAGACACATAAGCAAATAGCTATAAGGTAGTGGGTGATGAACTATTATAATACAGGTGCAAGGAAGAATGTGAGTCAGGGAGAGACTAAATTTTGTGTCAAGAGCTGGGGGGGGGTGGGGTAGGAGCAGACCAAATTTTCCAAGGATGGAGATGCATAGACTTTAAAGAATCGTTAGGAACTCCACAAGCCAAATGAAAGGTTCCAGAGAAAGAACACAACATATATAAAGGTATGGATTCCTGGAAGAGCATCCTCTATTAAAAATATCTCAAGGGAAGTTGTCTGCATAACCCGCTAACTTTTGAGATTTCATGTCGTGATTTTCAAAAAGAAAAATGACAAGATATGGGAAAGAACAAATAAGTTGCCAGGAGAGTCTGAAAGAGGCACATTAAAATCATTGTTGAAGAAACTAAGGCTCAGAGAGGGCTAAGTAGCTTGCTCAACGTTAGACAAGTAGCAAATGGGAGATCAGGGATTTGAATTCATCCCTCTTTACAACCCATGATCTTACACACTAACTCTTGGCAGTATCTGTGAGGCATCCACTTAGTTAATTTTTTCCTTGAGTTATTATACCTGAGAAATTAGATTAGTTATTCAAAGCCCTATTTGGTGAGCCTGAAGTCTTAAAGAAGGAAGCCTATAGTTTGAATGTTTTTATAGCGTCTTACTTTCCCTTCAGCTTTCCGCAGGTTCATTGCTTCATTCCTTCAGTCAGCAGTTCATAGCTCATGTATGCCATGCACTGTGCTGAGCATTGACTCTATAACACTCCTTACCTTGGGCTTTGTGGGACAGACCATGAGAAAGTCTTAATTTCCAACTTTACTTTCTCAGGCTCACTGGAGTGTTCCTGCAAATCTAATTTTACAGATAGCATATCTTTTAAATCTAGGATTCCAAGGTTGAACAAAATATTACTTGAGTAATTCCTGGGATTCCCCAAAGGGTAGGAGTTCTTTTATTTGAGGCCTTTAGAGGTCTGTTGTCTACTTTTCTGCTTCACATTATTGATTGCAGAAGCTTTAATCATTATTAAGCTTTTCATTTTGGTAGTTGGTCCTCAAAAGCCATTCTAGTGATTGCTTTCTCTTTGAGGAATGGGGAATTTTATTTTACCAACAGGACAAGAAGTGTGGCTCTCACATGTATTAGTGTTTATTTTGTCAGGGATTGCATTCTGTGTTCTAGTGAACAGGCCATTCCTTCTACATAAAGCAAGTGTGTGACTCTGAGTACACTAATTATTGTCATTTGTTAAATGGATCTGATTGAGCTGTAGCCAGACTGACTGATGCATCTTTACTAAAGTGCATGTGACAACACAATTCACAATCTGATCATCTTTATTATGACTCAACCACAAGGTACTTCACCAGGGATTTTCTTTAGCCATTGAGAGAGGGAGAGTAGAGGACAGAGCATGGCCATGTTACTCCACCTTAGTTCACCTCCCAGCTCTGTCACCTCTGTGACCTTGAACACATTACTGAATCTCTCCATAATAGAGTCTGCTCATCCATAAACCTCCCCAGGTTTTTATATGAAGGGTATTTATGAAGATAAAAGATAGTAGCTATATGTAAAGTAACCAGAACATAATCAGTAATCAATAAGTGCTGACATTATTTTCTAGGAACCATAGATGTTTTACTCATTAGTGTAACAGCACATATACATGGGAGCACATGAGAACATTGGCAAAGGGTTAGAGATGAAGCACAAGATTAATTTGAAGGTTGAAGAATGAGCTTTGGAATGGAAGACTATAGAGACTGAGGTTCATGATATTAGAGATGAGAATGAGGAAGACAATTTATTAATGGTGCTGAGCAATATGGTTATTATCCCAAAGATGGCAATTGGCTGTTTGCCATTTAACTGAATACAGAGTAGGATAATTGGAGCCTACGATACAGAATGGTGAGTAGGGGACAAGTAAGTTGTTCCCATGATATTTGCACACACTAGACTCTTGATGCATTAGTTGGATGAAAACATACATGAATTAATGAGCAAATGTGGAATCATTTCCTAGTATTTATGTTTCTTGAACATTGGACTATTACTGAGAGGGGTTGAAAAACTCTTTTATCTGGTGATTGGAAAAGAATGGAGATGTAATTAAAGAGGGACCTTCAACTGTCTTGATAACATGTTATTTCTGAGCTGGGTGGGTATGTAGTTACTATAGTTGTATGTTGATTTATTCCTTACTTTTCTGAATATGTTAAATATTGCATAATAAATTTAGAAATAACCATACCCACTAAAATAGATTCAGGTGTCTCAGAGGATGAAATTCTTTGGCAATGAGGCTTAGTGATGAGAAGGAATAACAGGAGAAAAGGATACCAAAATGCTCGTTTTGACGGCACCTGTGGAATTTGCTGTACTAGCTACCCAGGATTCCGCATGCAGGGGGCTGGGCCCCAGATATACATTGTTCCACTGCCCTTGTGGTAGCTGCCCTGGAATCGAGGCGGCAGCAAAGGCAGGAAAGAAAGGTATTCTGCTGCTCATAGCTCCTGAGGTGGGCCCAGGAGAAGCTGGGCTAGTTCTGAGCATGTAACATGACAGGCTGTGACCTCAGGCTTTCCCCTTGGCGGTCGGTAGTGGTGACAGCTTCCATCATGATTCTATGTGTTTTTCTATTATATTAGCACAAATTTAAACTAGTGCTCAGAGGTAGTTAAGTGTTGAGTGAATGAAAATAGGGCATCTTTCCGAATGCCGAAAAATAAAACTGTAAAGAAATATGAACAATTAACAGTTTTGAGTATAGTATTATTGACTCAAGTAGACAGACTTTCTCTGTTTCCACCAGGCAGTTGCTTCCACCTTTGGTTCCAATTTGGTCCTTCTCTCAGAGTACCTATTTGGAATGATCTGTCCAGTGGTCAAAATGCCTGTAAATCACAGGTGGTTACTGTGGGATTCCTGGGCCCTTACAAATGGAGGACAAAGAAGAGACAAATTATCCCCCTTCATTCCTTCCTCTGTATTGTGAGCCCCTAAAGAAGGTTTCCTACAGCCTTGTGACCATTAGCTTGCTCTCCCCTCCCCTCTGCCCCCCCATCCCTGTCAAAATCCTCCTTGTGGCCATCCTGAGTGTAAGACCCCTGAGTGGTAGGTAGTAGGGACAGTGTTCCTTCATTCTTTTATTTTTTAATTGTGAAAGAAATATTTGTAACATAAAACGCCATTTTAAACATTTTTAAGTGTCTAATTCAGTGGCATTAATTGAATTTCCAATGTTGTACAACCATTATCACTACTTATCTTCAAAACTTTTTCAACATACCAAATAGAAACTTTGTAACCATTAAGTAATAACTCTCCATTCTTCCCTCCTCCAAGCCCCTGGTAACCTCTAATCTACCTTCTGTCTCTATGAATCTGCCTATTCTAGATATTTCATGTAAGTGGAATCATACAATCTTAGTTCTTTGGTGTCTGGCTTATTTCACTTAGCATAAGTTTTCAGGGTTCATTCATGTTGTAGCACATGTTAGAACTTCACTCCTTTTTATGACTGAATAATTTTTGTATAGCATAAGCTACATTTTCATAGTCCTGGGTCAGCCATACAAAGATAAATAAATAATACATAATCTGTGTTCTCAAGATGGTCATGATGCAGGGCAGGATGAGGGAAGGACTCATGGAAAGTGGAAAACAAACAAGTAAATCAGTCATCATTGATCGTACCATGTGCTAAGTATGTGCACCATGTAACAAGGCTGCAGGTAAAAAAAAAAACAACAGCAGTTCAAAATGCCTTGAACAATAAGTGGATTTACTGTCTCAGATAACCAGACATCTGGAGTTCTCACAGTTGGTTAACTGAGCAACTTAAATCCAGGCCAGTGTCCTCTCATCTTTTTGCTCTGCTATCTTCAGTCTCTTCCCACCAAGCTAACTCCCCTCCTCACAATAGCTGTGAGGTTGGACAATAGCTGAAACAGTTCCAGGCAGCTATTTCTTACACGCAAGTGACCAGAAGCTGAAAGGGGGACTCTATCCATCTTGAGTCTCCTTTTAAGAGCTAAGGAACATTTTCCACAATACCCACCCCCCCCTAGCAGATTTCCCCTCGTGTTTCATTGGCTTAGATTGTCCTGCTTCATCCCTGGGCCTGGCATGCGGCCTCTCACCCAGAGTGCACCAAGGAAGGCTACCTGGACAAACTCAGGGTTCTGCTAGCAAGAAAGATGGGAAGGAAAGGGCCTAAGGTGAGCAACCGTATCCCGTTACATCCTGGGACAGAAGTGCTCACGGGGTTTCTAAACGGCTTGCAGAGTAGGAAGGGCTTAGATAGGATCTTCTCTTATTGATGTTTCATTTCTCTGATGCTCACAAACTGGTTACTTATGTCAAATTCTTCTTTCTTTTGTAACTAAGAGTTTTATTTCCAATATTGAAGTTCACATGCCTCTTGAAACATGTTTAAAATAAAAAATATATGAAGAAGAAATAAAAATAAGACATAATTCTACTATCCTGGGGTTTATTTTGTATATTTCTTTTCTTTTTCTATAAATTATAGATATATATAATCTGTCAAAATCTCAGTTATATAAGCCATGTAACTTTATGTTTTCCATAGTTCAAATCACCATTATGCCTGGGGGCAAAAACAAAATCTTGACTAGTTACATTAATCTCAAATCAATTCAAGGTTTTAATTAGTCAATCCGAGTTATCCTCAGTCAGTTCAAGATGCTCTCTTTCTCTTTTCTTGGGGATTCTCTAAATTCCAGGAGTCACAGTGTTGGACTCCTGGAATTTAGGAGAAAAATGGAAAGTCAGGACATTTGTTATTTCATTGTCCTCTGTCCACAGTCCATGGCTAGATCTGAATCCTGGGTAGTTTCTCATCTTTGGTTCAAATAGATGGTTACCGTGTCCTCATTGTTTATGTGGCAAGACCTCTTGGCTCTGCTGGCTATCTGCCTGTTTGCCAAGAATCACACCACGGTATCTAGGAAAAGTTGCCTTAGGCCTGTCTGTGTGGATACCTCACACCTCTGTTTCTACCTGACATCTCTCAAGGCAAGCTCCACCAGTGACCAAGGTGAGGTAGGTGCCCTCACTGGGACCTACCTAGAAAACAATCCATACAGGCTCTGCTCTCAAATACCCCAAGGAGTGGCATCTCCTCTACCCGAGGAGTGCCATCTATCCTCCCATCCCCACTCCCAACATGCAGCCAGGGACGAACCAATGTGTAAAGTCTTTTCTTTACCCTCCTCCCATCCCCATCTCTTCTCTCCGTTTAGCCTGGAAAACTGTCTCTCATCTGGATTTGGTGCTGAGGGTAGGGGGATTGGAAAACCTGGCATATGATTGAAATCATATCCTTCCATATCTATTCATTATGACTGAATCCTTCAAGGCCTTTCTTTTGACATTCCAAACCTAAGCTTTTGAGAAAAACTCAAAAGCCATTTTCTCTCCAACGTTTGTCAATTTTAAAGTTCAAAAGCTGAGAATTATAAAGCCAAAAGCTGAGCCAAAGTGAAACCTGAAAGAAGTAATAATAGTTCATGGAACAGACAATTAGGGAAAAAATAAAATATCCAGTTGATGTAGAGAATATGGCAAAATATTGTCTTTACTAACTGATAGGTCAGTTGATGGTTTTGATAACTTTTTAGCCCCGTTTCACTATTCCAAGTGCTAGTTACCGCTCAGCATATTCAGTCTAAGACAGCCAGCCACGTGGTCCGACTGAACTGGTTCTAGTGATTATCATGTCATATTTTACCACTTTTCTTACCTCTGATCCAAATTTCCTTTCTCTGGAGTTCACAAACTGGTCATTGTTATCTTCTGTGAGTAACAAAATTCCGTTAGAGGAGATAACTCAGCGGTGCCTGAATTCCCAGGAGATGTGGCAAAGGAGGAGGTTAATGAAGTATTTAGATGGACTCTAGTGAAGCATGGATTTGTCTATTGTAAAATTGGACATTAAACATTTAAGCAAAGGCTTTGTTAATGAGAAGTTACAAGTGGTCAGAGGCTGTCCTTAAATCCCCAGTCACAATTCCCATGTGTCTCGCTGAGACATTCACACATGCAGCTGAAGGCAGTGTTGCCTAAAGCTCTTTCTTTGAGGTTAACACCATAAACACACACTTTCATTTATGAGAAAAGGGTCATTAATGGTACTTGAGGGATCTCTGTCACATAAGGAGAGAATGATGAGAGCTGCCCCACTTTGTAAACTCTCTACATTGTCCATGATTAGATCACAGATTAAATGCAAATTAAGATATTTACAGATAATATGCAAAATAGAATTTAGGAGGCCAAATTAAGGGACTTGTGGATTTTTGACAGAGAGGCATAAACTGCCACCAAGTTTCAGACAAAGTGAAATATTTTAAATTCATGGCACAGTGTGCTTATCTTTTGAAGTGTGAGATCTGGGCCTTCTGTTGTCGTCAAGTTCATCCTCTGAATCAGTGACACATGCTCCAGTAAACATCAAGTTACAGCTCCTAGTCACTAACCAACACAGGGTTCCTGGAGCAGATCCAATCCTCAAGAACAGAAGCCATGTAAATAAACTCTGTTCAGCAGGTCATGCACTGAGAGGGAACCAGACTAAGACATCAAGGCCATTCCTGGGCATATTGCTATAGCTGAACAGATGGTGGGCAAGAGAAGTGCTTAAAGGAGCCACTGGAGCACAATTTCAAGTGATGTCTCACATCCTTTGACAGTTGGAGAGTGATTGAAGCAAACAGATCATGGGGATATGTTACCACTTGGAAAGGAATGATTTCATTCAAAGATGACTGGAGCAAAATACACAGTAGGATCTCCTCAGAAAAGGGCAAGGTGATATGGAGAGGTGACTGCAACTTGGGCACCAAGGACCTATCCTGGGTCAGGAGTGTAGCAAAGGGGACTTTTTCGCATCTCAAGAGTATTATATTCATTGTGGGGCTCTGCATCACAAGTCATCTTAACAGTAAGAATACTTGATGTTAGAGGAGGACAGGTATATTCAAGCACTTCCTAGCTCAGAAGTATGTCTGAGGACACCTTATGTGGTTGAGCCTACAGGTGGGAAGATGAGTGAGAACAAACTGTGGAGTACGAGAATCAAAGACACTGAGGGAATGAAGTGAGGGCTGACAACAAGCGGGAACACTGTCCTCATCCCTTTCTAGACCTTGCACAGGCCAGGAAGGAGCAGTAGAATTCAAACTCAAACTTGTTTGGGTGTGCATATTGAATAAGGGAATCAACTGGGAACTTCGGCTTGAGGAACAGATATCTACCCAGCATCCTCTCTTCCTCCCCCTTGCTACCAGAGCTCCTATTTTGTTTAGGCATCTACCCATTATCCACATGGCTCTGAGGATGGTGATCTCTTCCCTAGTTCAAGAGTAAATCTCTGTAGGCATGACTAGGCCCCTTGCCGGAGATTGGTGGGCATGTGAACTAGTTCTGGCCCATGAGGCTTGTGGGGAAAGCCTCTGAGGGGTTTCCAGGAAAGGTTTCCTCTCTCCTAAGGGGAGATAGCCCTTTCATCTCTGAAAGTTATTGTGTCAAAGTGGCTGAGCTGGAAAATTACCAATATGAATCAAGGTTTTTGGGGTTTTTTTAATCACTTGCAACCTATATCATCTTAAGTGACAGATTTTTTTTAAGTCATGCTAACTTTTCTGAAAGTTTAGTAGAGATCTGGGGGAGGGGAGGTGGCTTAGTCTGCAAGGCTCTATCTTCTGCTCTGTCCATCCACCCATCTATCCATCCATCCATCCATCCATCATTTATTATGTGCTTACAGTATACCAGGCATTTAGATGATCATTGAAGGTATGAAGATGAATTGGAAATAGCCCCTTCCCTTGCAGTGCTCATAACCCTATTAACAGATGGTATGATATGGCTTGTAAGATAGGAATGTACAAAATGTCTTGGTAGTCCAGAGTGGGTAGTGATGAGCTCTAATCTCCAGGTCGGACGTAGAGTAGGACATACAGAGACTGATTAGAACTTGCCCAGCAGAAAGTATGTTTCAGGGAGTAGGAACTGAAAAAGCGAAGAGAGGTAGTAAGGAAAGCCCAGCTGCTTCACCCCTAGATGTAAATCCATTCAGAAAGGCAGGCTACGTAGAAATGGACTGTCTGCATCATAAGAGAATCTCAGAGAATGGTGAACAGAAAAGGAAGACAGTTTACTTATTTAGATGCTGCAAGGGAAAGAAGGTAGGTTTGAGGAATGATGGAAGATGGGTTATAAGACCAATCCTTGCTCTTGAGTTACACAGTCATGCCAAAGTCTCCAAAATACCTCCCTTTCAAAGGTGGTCCAACAGTGAGTATGCTCCCTGAAGTTTTTGTGACCCCCTTTCTGGTTCTGATTGTCGGAATTATATAAGGCCACCACACTTGGCCTTAACGTGTGCACTTCAATTCTGAAAACATTCATGTAATCAACCACTTACTATATGTGATACAGTTTGAAGAACAAGATACGGAGATAAATACCAGGATTTGTACCTAAGGAACCCACAGGATAGAAGAGAAAGCACACACATAACACATACCTATCATACAATAGAAAACATTACCATAAAAGTATGTACACAGGTGAAATCCTTGAGGGATACAATGCGGGGAGCTTGGCCACGTATAGAGAGTAGATAGTATTTCTGTTGATTCTGAATGGTAAGTAATAGTGGGAGTTTCCAAGTTGGGAAGGTACTTCCAGATAGAAGGACCAACAAAAAGAGGGAACCCCAGAAGAAGAGGGCATCTAAAGTGAGAATCTTCTAGGGTGCCAGAAGGTACAATGAGGTGAATTGCGGGGGTGGCACAGAGAAGTGGATGAGAGAGCGGTGTGAGGTGACAAGATGGAGAGGGCTTATGGACCAATAAAGGTATTGTATGCAGTCTTGAGGAGTTTGAATTTCATTGATTATATATATGTATGTTGAGTGTCTCCCATGTGCCCGGGAGTTTTAGGATCCACAGATACAATTTCAAGTTTTAATCCCTACTCTCCAGTAGGCCTGGACCAGTGGAAGAGATAGACACATGGACAGGAGTGAGGAGAGTTAATGTTTGAAGAGCCTTGACCTTGCGCTAGCACTCTACCTCAACTATATGGTGTATGCCTCACAACATACCAATCATAGAATATTATTATTCTGATTTTACAGAAGAGAAACTGAGGTACAGAGAGATCAAGTAACTTTTCCAAGACCTCACAGCTAAAATAACAAGTAGTGTGGATTCAGACTCAAGTCTGTTGTATTCCAGAGCCAACACAATAATGTATAAATTTGGAAGCTCAATAGAGTGGCACTTAGACTGAGGATCAAGGAAGTCTTCCTTAGGGAGATGATATATAAGCTAAGTTTTAAAAAGTAGAAGGAGTTGGCTAGGTGATGAAGGAAGGACATTCCAGGCAGAGGGAAGAGCATGAACAAGGGTGTGGAGGTAAGGAGCCGCCTGGTGGTAGAGGGAATTAGGTGTTAGTATCACATACGTTATGAGGCAAGAGGGGAAGGAGATGAGTCTAAATATGTAAGCAGCGACCAGATTATGGATGACCTTTATATTATAGGACATTGACCAAAAAACATTTCTTTTTCAACCATGTCACGATCATCAGCTCCCTGCAAAATATCTTCACCACGTCAGTTATTGGAACCATAAGCTACTCGATTAAGACTAGACCTTGATAGTCATCCTTGATTTTTCCATACCTCTACCCACTTATCCAATGAATCAAGAGTTAATTGAGGCCATTTCTTCCATCTAAATATATCTCTAATATTCTCCCCACTCCATCCTCACTGCCACTTCCCAACTCCAAGCAAATCATTCTTCACCTGGATATGGTGAGGGCCTCCTTCATGACCTTGCACTTCTGCTTAGCAGCCACAGCAACTTTCTAAAAATGTAACTCAGACCACCTACCTCCTCATCCCTGCTTGAAATCCTCCTGTGGATTCTCCTGTATTTCAGATGAAATCCAAATACCTTACCATGGCTGTCAAGGCTCTGCTTTCCTCTCCAAGCTTACCGCACCCCTCTGTCCCCTTCATTCATTTTGCTCCACGTCCTTCAAGGTCCTAGAATACGCTATATCCCTTGCCTCGAGGTCTTTGTCCGTGCTGGCCCTCCTGCGTGCAATGATCACCTTCCAGATCTTTACATGACTTCCTCCTTTCCATCCTTCAGATTTCAGCTTAAACAGTGCTTTATTTGATTCCTCTTTCCATTCTCCTCCATCCTACGTTGATTTGTTCTCCATCATTGATATTGTGATTTTCGTAGCATCCTCACCACAAGAAATCACCATGCTATTTGCTCATTAAATATCTGTCTCCTCTATTGGTCTGTAAACTTGCAAGAGGACAGCACCATGTTGTTTTGCTCACACCTTACCCTGAATGCCTGGCCCAGAATAGCCACAGTCCTTAGAAATGTGGCTGTCTCCCATTAATTGTTTAATAACAGCTCCATCAACTAATAACTGAAGACTTAAAAACAACTTTAAGGGACAGTATGAGATATAGAAGAATATGGAGAAGAAATAAAAATTTGTGCAGGAAATATAGGGAAGCATGAGGATAAATTCAATTTAGGAGGCATGGGAACATGGTAACTCCTCTGGACAGCGCCTGGCACAAAATAGTCATCAATAAATATTTGTTAAATAAATTAATATTAGCTAAATGATTGAATCTATTGACATAGATGAATAATCCAATAGTAACAGACCTCATAGTGGCAAGTGGAAGTAATAGCCCAAGGTGGGTCACTGTCTAAAACATTTTCTTCATCTGTGAGGGGAAAGCACTCAGTAAATTAATCTGTTTTACTTTCTCAGCTGTCTTTTTTTCTTTACTATACAAATTTGAAGCCAAGGTATAGTGTGTTACGGAAGATAAGCCCTGCTAGCCATAAAATTTTGGCAGGAGAGACGCAGAAGCCTTTTCCCATGGTAGTAAATAAAATATGATTCACTAAGAGTAATCTAATAATAGTGAGAGAAACAAGTGTCAAGGCTAAAGAGCGGCCAGAGAATCTTTGGTCCACATAGGCTAATGCATGGATAGGGATATATTTTAATTCTAAATTTTATAATTCAAACAGCACAACAGGGCTTCCCTGGTGGCACAGTGATTGAGAGTCCGCCTGCCGATGCAGGGGACACGGGTTCGTGCCCCGGTCCGGGAATATCCCACGTGCCGCGGAGAGGCTGGGCCCGTGAGCCGTGGCCGCTGAGCCTGCGTGTCCGGAGGCTGTGCTCCACAACGGGAGAGGCCACAACAGTGAGAGGCCCGCGTACCGCAAAAACAAACAAACAAACAGCACAACATACCAATCCAATCACTGAAGTTGGATTTTAAAACGTAACAATGGTTCCATTGACGCCCCAAGTAGCACTTAGAGAGAAAGCATTTAATAACGCAGATTTTCTTTACTGTTCACCTTTTATATTTGGATAATATGCAGTCTATGTTTGAGCTACCTTGGTTAGAAATAAAGATAAGATTTTAGACAGCTGTATCCTCTTCTCAAAGTACTCAGAAATTGTTTTTTTTATTCCTGCTTATCAGACAACAAATATTTATTGAATATCCGCTATGTACCTGACAGTGTTGTTTCTCCTTTGTCATGTTAAAACTCTAGGCCTTTTTTTGTTGTTTGCACTATAATTATGGAGGCAGCTTCTATTTTTTTTCTTTGAATTTTTGAATTTATTTTTTTATACAGCAGGTTCTTATTAGCTATCCATTTTATATCCATTAAACATTAAACTTATTAGCTATCCATTTTATCCATGTATACATGTCAATCCCAATCTCCTAGTTCATCCCACCACCACCACCACCACCCCCCTGCCACTTTCCCGCCTTGGTGTCCATGTTTGTTCTCTACAACTGTGTCTCTATTTCTGCCCTGCAAACTGGTTCATCTGTACCATTTTTCGAGGTTCCACATATATGTGTTAACATACGATATTTGTTTTTCTCTTTCTGGCTTACTTCACTCTGTATGACAGTCTCTAGATTCATCCACGTCTCTACAAATGCCCCAATTTCATTCCTTTTAATGGCTGAGTAATAGTCCATTGTATATATGTACCATATCTTCTTTACCCATTCATCTGTCAATGGGCATTTTAGGTTGCTTCCATGACCTGGCTATTGTAAATAGTGCTGCAGTGAACATTGGGGTGTGTGTATCTTTTTGAATTATGGTTTTCTCTGGGTATATGCCCAGTAGTGGGATTGCTGGGTCATATGGTAATTCTATTTTTCATTTTTTAAGGAACCTCCATACTGTTCTCCATAGTGGCTGTATCAATTTACATTCCCACCAACAGTGCAAGAGGGTTCCTTTTTCCCTACGCTCTCTCCAGCATTTGTTGTTTGTAGATTTTCTGATGATGCCCATTCTAAAGGGTGTGAGGTGATACCTCATTGTAGTTTTGATTTGCATTTCTCTAATGATTAGTGATGTTGAGCAGCTTTTCATGTGCTTCTTGGCCATCTGTATGTCTTCTTTGGAGAAATGTCTATTTAGGTCTTCTGCCCATTTTTGGATTGGGTTGTTTGTTTCTTTAATATTGAGCTGCATGAGCTGTTTATATATTTTGGAGATTAATCCTTTGTCTGTTGATTCGTTTGCAAATATTTTCTCCCATTCTGAGGGTTGTCTTTTCGCCTTGTTTGTAGTTCCCCTTGCTGTGCAAAAGCTTTTAAGTTTCAATAGGTCCCATTTATTTTTGTTTTTATTTCCATTACTCTAGGAGGTGGATCAAAACAGATCTTGCTGTGATTTATGTCAAAGAGTGTTCTTCCTATGTTTTCCTCTAAGTGTTTGATAGTGTCCGGTCTTATATTTAGGTCTCTCATCCATTTTGAGTTTATTTTTGTGTATGGTGCTAGGGAGTGTTCCAATTTCATTCTTTTACATGTAGCTGTCCAGTTTTCCCAGCAGCACTTATTAAAGAGGCTGTCTTTTCCCCATTGTATATCCTTGCCTCCTTTGTCATAGATTAGTTGACCATATGTGCATGGGTTTATCTCTGGGCTTTCTATCCTGTTCCATTGATTTATATCTCTGTTTTTGTGCCAGTACCATATTGTCTTGATTACTGTTGATTTGCAGTATAGTGTGAAGTCAGGGAGTCTGATTCCTCCAGCTCTGTTTTTTTCCCTCAAGACTGCTTTGGCTATTCGGGGCCTTTTGTGTCTCCATACAAATTTTAAGATTTTTTGTTCTAGTTCTGTAAAAAATGCCATTGGTAATTAGATAAGGATTGCATTGAATCTGTAGATTGCTTTGGGTAGTATAGTCATTTTCACAATGTTGATTCTTCCAAACCAGGAACATGGTATATCTCTCCAGCTGTTTGTATCATCTTTAATTTCTTTCATCAATGTCTTATAGTTTTCTGCATACAGGTCTTTTGTCTCCCTAGGTAGGTTTATCCCTAGGTATTTTATTCTTTTTGTTGCAGTGGTAAATGGGAGTGTTTCCTTAATTTCTCTTTCGGATGTTTTCATCTTTAGTGTATAGGAATGCCAGAGATTTCTGTGCATTAATTTTGTATCCTGCAACTTTACCAAATTCATTGATTAGCTCTAGTAGTTTTCTGGTGGCATCTTTAGAATTCTCTCAGTATAATATCATGTCATCTGCACACAGTGACAGTTTTACTTCTTCTTTTCCAATTTGTATTCCTTTTATTTCTTTTTCTTCTCTGATTGCCGTGGCTAGGGCTTCCAAAACTATGTTGAATAAAGCAGTGAGAGTGGACATCCTTGTCTTGTTCCTGACCTTAGAGGAAATGGTTTCAGTTTTTCACCATTGAGAATGATGTGTGCTGTGGGTTTGTCGTATATGGCCTTTATTATGTTGAGGTAAGTTCCTTCTGTGCCCACTTTCGGGAGAGTTTTTATCATAAATGGGTGTTGAATTTTGTCAAAAGCTTTTTCTGCGTCTGTTGAGATGATCATATGGTTTTTATTCTTCAATTTGTTAATATGGTATATCACATTGATTGATTTGTGTATATTGAAGAATCCTTGCATCCCTGGGATAAATCCCACTTGATCATGGTGTATGATCCTTTTAATGTGTTGTTGGATTCTGTTTGCTAGTATTTTGTTGAGGATTTTTGCATCTATACTCATCAGTGATACTAGCCTGTAGTTTTCTTTTTTTGGTGACATCTTTGTCTGGTTTTGGTATCAGGGTGATGGTGGCCTCATAGAATGAGTTTGAGAGTGTTCCTTCCTCTGCAATTTTTTGAAAGAGTTTGAGAAGGATGGGTGTTAGCCCTTCTCTAAATGTTTGATAGAATTCACCTTTGAAGGCATCTGGTCCTGAACTTTTGGAAGATTTTTAATCACAGTTTCAATTTCGTTACTTGTGATTGGTCTGTTCATATTTTCTATTTCTTCCTGGTTCAGTCTTGGAAGGTTATACCTTTGTTAAGAATTTGTCCATTTCTTCCAGGTTGTCCATTTTATTGGCGTAAAGTTGATTTGTAGTAGTCTCTTAGGATGCTTTGTATTTCTGCGGTGTCTGTTGTAACTTCTCCTTTTTCATTTCTAATTTTATTGATTTGAGTCCTCTCCCTCTTTTTCCTAATGAGTCTGGCTAATGGTTTATCAATTTTATTTATCTTCTCCAAGAACCACCTTTTGGTTTTATTGATCTTTGCTATTGTTTTCTTTGTTTCTATTTCATTTATTTCTGCTCTGATCTTTATGATTTCTTTCCTTCTGCTAACTTAGGGTTTTGTTTCTTCTTCTTCCTCTAGTTCCTTTAGGTGTAAGGTTAGATTGTTTATTTGAGATTTTTCTTATTTCTTGAGGTAGGCTTGTATTTCTATAAACTTCCCTCTTAGAACTGCTTTTGCTGCATCCCATAGGTTTTGGACCGTCATGTTTTCATTGTCATTTGTCTCTAGGTATTTTTTGATTTCCTCAGTGATCTCTTGGTTATTTAGTAACATATTTTTTAGCCTCCATGTGTTTGTGTTTTTTACATTTTTTTCCCCTGTAATTGATTTCCAATCTCATAGCATTGTGGTCTGAAAAGATGCTTGATATGATTTAAATTTTCTTAACTTCACTGAGGCTTGATTTGTGACCCAAGATGTGATCTATCCTGCAGAATGTTCCATGCGCACTTGAGAAGAAAGTGTAATCAGCCGTTTTTGGATGGAATATTCTATAAATATCAATTAAATCTGTCTGGTCTGTTGTGTCATTTAAAGCTTGTGTTTCCTTAGTAATTTTCTGTTTGGATGACCTGTCCATTGGTGTAAGTGAGGTGTTAAAGTCCCCCACTATTATTGTGTTACTGTTGATTTCCTCTTTTATAGCTGTTAACAGTTGCCTTATATATTGAGGTGCTCCTATATTGGTTGCATATATATTTATAATTGTTATATCTTCTTCTTGGATTGATCCCTTGATCATTATGTAGTGTCCTTCCTTGTCTCTTGTAACCTTCTTTATTTTAAAGTCTATTTTATCTGATATGAGAATTGCTACTCCAGCTTTCTTTTGGTTTCCATTTGCATGGAATATCTTTTTCCATCCCCTCACTTTCAGTCTGAATGTGTCCCTAGGTCTGAAGTGGGTCTCTTGTAGACAGCATCTATATGGGTCTTGTTTTTGTATCCATTCAGCAAGCCTGTGTCTTTTGGTTGGAGCATTTAATCTATTCACGTTTAAGGTAATTATCGATATGTATGTTCCTATGACCATTTTCTTAATTGTGTTGGGTTTGTTTTTGTATGTCCTTTTCTTCTCTTTTGTTTCCCACTTAGAGAAGTTCCTTTAGCATTTGTTGTAGAGCTGGTTTGGTGGTGCTTAATTCTCTTAGCTTTTGCTTGTCTGTAAAGCTTTTGATTTCTCCCTCGAATCTGAATGAGATCCTTGCCGGGTAGAGTAATCTTGGTGGTAGATTCTTCCCTTTCATCACTTTAAATATATCATGCCGCTCCCTTCTGGCTTGTCGAGTTTCTGCTGAGAAATCAGCTGTTAACCTTAAGGGGGTTCCCTTGTGTATTATTTGTCATTTTTCCCTTGCTACTTCCAATATTTTTTCATCTTTAATTTTTGCCAATTTGATTACCATGTGTCTCAGTGTAGTTCTTCTTAGGTTTATCCTGTATGGGACTCGCTGCACTTCCTGGACTTGGGTGGCTATTTCCTTTCCCATGTTAGGGAAGCTTTCGACTATAATCTCTTCACATATTTTCTCGGGTCCTTTCTCTCTCTCTTCTCCTTCTGGGACCCCTATAATGCGAATGTTGTTACGTTTAATGTTGTCCCAGAGGTCTCTTAGGCTGTCTTCATTTCTTATCATTCTTTTTTCTTTATTCTGTTCCACAGCAGTGAATTCCACCATTCTGTCTTCCAGGTCATTTATCCATTCTTCTGCCTCAGTTATTCTGCTATTGATTCCTTCTAGTGTGTTTTTCATTTCAGTTATTATATTGTTCATCTCTAGTTGTTTGTTCTTTAATTCTTCTGGGTGTTTGTTCTTTAGTTCTTCTAGGTCTGTGTTAAACATTTCTTGCATCTTCTCGATCTTTGTCTCCATTCTCTTTCCGAGGTCCTGGATTATCTTCCCTATCATTATTCTGAATTCTTTTTCTGGAGGGTTGCCTATCTCCACTTCATTTTGTTGTTTTCCTGGGGTTTTATCTTGTTCCTTCATCCAGTACATAGCCCTCTGCCTTTTCATCTTGTCTATCTTTCTGTGAAGGTGGTTTTTGTTCCACAGGCTGCAGGATTATAGTTCTTCTTGCTTCTGCTGTCTGCCCTCTGGTGGATCTTCTTTTTTTATTATTCATTTTCTTTTTTACAATTACTCAGGAGTTTTTTGGGGGTCGGGATCTTTTATGTTTAAAATCTTCTGTGATTCATCTCAATCCTCAAGCGATTATTAAATAGTCCAACTGGTGCAGTAAGTCCAATCTTGAGGCACTGGGATGAGGCCTTTATACTTTATGCTGGAAAGATGGATTCCTTGAGAATTAAGTAAAGATAACTGCTATCTTTGTTATTATATTTCCAGTCAACCATATTCTCCCAGAGTATTTTCTTTAAGCATTTTAGAGAGGAGGTGGATTTTTTTTCATCTCTGAAGACCTTATTCAATTAACTGGGTCGATACTTTTTAAAATTCTGACTACAAAAGCCAGAGTTCACCTCTCCTTGCCTCCTATCTGAGTATACTTTTATTATAGTTTATTCATGGACAAGTAGCTTATCCACTGAAAAGACATGTCACAAACTGTATTCAGAATATTCAGGGGCAAGCACAAATCTAATGATGTGGTGTCATTATGTGTGATATCTGTGTCTGATGATCTTTTCTTTTACCTTTTAAAATGAACTTTATCAAGGTGTAATTTTCATACAATAAAAGGCACCCATTTTAAGTGTACATTCAGATAACCTTTAACAAATGTATGCCCATTTAAACACCACCTCAATCACTCTGAAGGATGTGTCCATCATCCCAAAAGTTTCCTTGGTGTCCCTCTGCAGTCAGTCACCCTCATCCTCACCATAGGCAACATTGATTAGTTCTGTATTTCTAACTTTCTCCTAATCACTGGGCAGGATAAAGGACAAGACACATCTCCTGCCTTCAAAGCCCTTATGCCATAATGGGAGAGGGGGAAATGGACACTGAAGAAATTCAGCAGCAAGATAGTAACATATTCAAGAATCACGGGGGTTGGGGGCAGGCAGTGCTGGAGTGAGAAGAGGCGTGGATTACGCAATACATACAAGGCCTGGGCTCCTTCTTGTACGGACTCTATTTCTAACCCTCTGTCTTGGTTTTCCCAACTATAACATGAGGAGCTTGAACCACCTGACCTCTAAAGGCCCTTCTGGTGTCTTGCCTTTATATTTTACTTGTGAGGAGTGAATGCTCAAGTCAGTGGGACCACCACTGGTGTGGAAGTCTGTAATTACTCTGTGGTAGGTAAAATGTCTGACTTCACTCACCAAACACATTTTCATAAAAGTTAATGTTTTTGGTGTTTAGCATATTAGGATCTTCTCATCAGAAGCAATCAATGGAGTTTTATTTCAGTCTATTTAAATATTTGAAATAATTTGAAGGAGCTACTTTTTGGTTCAGTTTGAGAAATATGTTAATTGATGTTTTCTAGCCAGGATATAGCTGCAAGAGACTGTCCTCAGTTGTCTATCATCTCCCCTGCTGGCCAGTCTCCTTAACTCAAAGGTGGCTTTCCAAAAAGTTAAATCTCCAGAAAGTTACAACTCAAACAGGAAATGAGACAGCAAGTGAAGACAGAGGAAAAGAGATCTCCGCAGTGGTCTTCAATTCCAGCAAGGGTAAAACTTCCATCTCCAGTAAATAATTGGGCAATTATTTAGACATTATTCTAGCTTCTCTGACCATTAAGGGTGTTTTATTTTTCTTCATTAGGCTTCTCATACTTTCACAGGTTAAACTTCTCAAATTCTAATCACCTATGAATGTTGTTAAAATGCAGATTCCAAGCCAGCAGGTCTGGGGAGGGGCCTGAGATTCTGCATTTCTAACACACTTCCAGGTGGTGTGGATGCTTTTGGACCAAGGACACACTTGGACAGGTGACTGAGGTGGTGAAGTGTTAGACGGGTCACCTTTTCTGGATAACTGACCTACCGACTGCTCTACTTCAAGTTATTTATGTTATAAAAGGTGCATAGTTTAGAAATGTCAACTTATTCAGGGAATATTCTTCCTGTGAGTCGAGTCCAATATAGAGAGCTGAGTGCAATATAGAGGTAGCCCTCTGAAAATGTCCTTGAAACACACATTTTCCATTGGGCAACCAACCCATTAGTCTAGCCTTCTGACTAGAAAATATTTCATTCTTTGGATTAACATGAAAAATATGAACATTATCTCCTCCCTAAAACCCCAGGGACCTGTATACAGGAAATAGAGGCCCCATCCATCACCATCCTGGCCTTCTGATGGACTTAAACTTGAGGCAATGGCAGGCTTGGGTCTCTCTACCCAGGACACTTGTTTTTGGAGTTTAGCTTCTAATTCTCTGTGTGCAAGAGGCTGACCAAATTTTTCTCCTGACTGTGGTTTTCAGGAACACAGGTTTTTTTGTTTTGTTTTGCTTTGTTTTCTGCTTATTGGTTTGTTGATTTCTAAAAGCAATCTTTGTTCCATCAATCACATACCAGGAAGACATATTATTTTTATCACCTAAGGAAGGCAGATACTGAAACTCAGAGCAGATTTATGTGTTGTTGGGTTTATTTATCTGTAGGGGTACCAGAGCTCAACCAGCCTGCTGGGTTGACTAGCTAGGAGTGAAGTGGACAGTAATCGTCAAACTATAGTGAGGAGGCTGGGGAGAAAGTTAGGAGACAGTGAAGTTATTGGTGTTCTGAGCCCTGTTTATACTCAGCAAATATTAAAATACCAGTTTTCAAAAATAATTGGTCCTTAGGAATAGAGAATGGATAAATAAACAGAAAATGGTCTTGGAAACATAACACAGAGACTATTTACTGGCCACTGAAAACAAAATTGACCAAAAATGAAAAGGAAATTGGAGGGGAGTTGGGGAGTGAAAAGAAAATGTCCTCTTCCCAAAGAAGGGGAACAAAAGGAAAAAACAATTAAGGCCAGAGAATTTTTGACTAAGGAGAGAGAGAGGGAAACCTGCATTCTATGTGATTCTGCAGTTTGTGTGAGACTCCGGGAAGCCAGACCTTCGGTACACTGGCTTGGCCCTAGCGTGTGCCATCAATTTTATTGATGACTACCACTCATTTTAGCCTGCAGAAAACTGTTGAATTCAGGAGGAAGGAGAGTGTTACCAGATTTGCACCTGGCAAAAATGCACCTTATTTCCCCATCATACGCCCCACGCCTCCATTCATCAGATTCTTCAAAACTTAGCATGATACTCCTTCCCTTCGTTCACTTAAAAAAATTATTTTGGCTCACAAAAATCTTCGTAAAGGCCATGTTTTCAATAAAACTTTTGTTTTAGACACTGACTTGTCAGATTGCTGAGGCATAAAAAAAAAAGCAAACGTTCCGTTTAAAAAATGATGTTTTTCTGGGCTCTTCTTCATCTGGTCTTTGTCTGATGTCCATCCGACCGTCGGTGTTAAAGGTCACCTCAGAAAGGGCTGGCCACTTTCTCTCCTTGTGCTGAGCTGCTACTGTGTGGGGATTTCTCGCCCTCCTCCCTTCTCCTCAGTCTCCACCACCGCTGAGCCGTACAACCACAACCACCAGAGATTCGGTGCCTCACTTCTACCCAAGGGACTCTGTAAAGGCTGGGCTGCTGAGAAGAAGTTAGTGGGATGCGGCTGGAGGGGAGTCACCGACCTCCACAGCCACTATAACAAGGCCTCTCCCCGGGACCTGGGATGGATGATTGAGACACACTTTCATCTCCTCCCCTCCACTCTCTTCTTTTTATTTATTTAGTTATTGATTTTTGGCTGCGTTGGGTCTTCGTTGCTGCGCGCTGTCTTTCTCTAGTTGTGTCAAGCGGGGGCTACTCTTCATTGCTGTGCGCGGGCTCCTCACTGCTGTGGCTTCTCTTGTTGCAGAGCACGGGCTCTAGGCGCACATGCTTCAGTAGTTGTGGCACACGGGCTCAGTAGCTGTGGTGCACGGGCTTAGTTGTTCCGTGGCATGTGGGATTTTCCCGGACCAGGGCTCGAACCTATGTCCCCTGCATTGGCAGGCGGGTTCTCAACCACTGCACCACCAGGAAAGCCCCCCTCCACTCTCTTCTTATTAACTACCTCCTTCTCCAGAGAGTCCCTTCCGACACCTTCACAGGCATCCTCAGATTCAGAGAGTGGAAACTCACCACTTCTTTTTTTTTTTCATTTAGACATTGGATTGTTTATTTTATAGTAGAACATACCTTTTCCACCTCCTCTTTTGTTTCCAACTCAACAACATAGCTTAGAGATCTTTCCATATTAGTGTATGAAGAAGAGCTTCCTCCTTCTATTTAAAGTCTTTGTGGATGAATTCTAACTCATTTAACAATCTTCTGTTGATAACATGTTGATAGCATTATAATATCTAACTCTTATTTTGGATACTCAGTATTGTCTAGGTGCTGGGGATACACTGATAAGGACAAAAAATAAAAGAGCATATTTCCTCTCCTCATGGAACTTGAATTCAATGAGATAGACATTAATAAAAGACCTACTCAAATAAATGTAGAATCATAACACTGATAAGTGCTGAGAAGAATCTAATAGCGGGAATTTATATAGTCAGGGAGTAAAAGATAGCGTTTCCAAAAAAGTGGTAATTGAACTGATATCTAAAGAAAGAACTCACCACTTCTGTTGCTTTATACCATGCCATTAAAAGGATTAATGAACGGAAGTTGCTAGCATTTCTCCTCCCTCTGTCTGCCCACATGAGGGGTTTCTGACTTGGGCCTCTCCTATAGCTTCCTCCCACAAGCTCTGAGGATGTGGCACATGATTGCAGCAGGTGGGAGACGTAAGGGAGGATTTTGAAGAGGTATTGTTGGGACATTTTTAGGTTCAAAAATTGTATCTGATGACCTGGACTTCGTTCTTGTAACAAAGATAAAGCTTAAGGAAAATACTTAAGGACTGAACTATACATGGGTTATAGCCTCAAAATAGTAAATCAATTCTTCCTATGCCTAGACAGCTAACATTTTCATTTACCCATTCTTTTGCCTTCCTAAACTGGACCTAGAAAAGAGTTGAACATGAGAACCTAAGAAGGCACTTTTCAATGCTCTGCCCATTTTCCCGTTGAAGGCTACATGTGTTCCTCAGAGACAGGGGGGTGGAAATGAGGGGGAAACTGAGGCTGTTGGAAGCAACAGAAGGTGGAGGTAGAAAGGGATGCTGGCTCTTTGCAGTTATCCCTGCAAGGGTGTGACCGGACACCCGTAGGCCTAGGAGACCTAGGCCTAAGCCTTTTGAGGAGGCTTATACTGGCAGGAGAGCCTGATTTCCTGACATCTCTGTACGTCTGGCTTGAATTTAAAAAAGTAAAACTCCTCACCTGCTCATTTGTTCTTTCCTCAGCAAGTGAGACCCGAGTCGTTGGCAGCCAAATGCATCCTCCTCAGGTGGCCTCCAGCCTCACAGTTAGTCCTGACTTTGATTGCTGGGCAAAGAGCAGCAAAGAAAAACCCTGAGCCTAGGTAGAAATCTCTTTTGTTTTTTCAAGTCATTTATCATGTGTATAGCTATATGGATAGAACCCTTGGAATATCTGCCTCCTAATTCCAGTAGAGAACCCAAGTGTGGCACACTGGTGTGTGTGTGTATCAGAATCTTTACAAATATCAATTGGGTTTAATTTAGAACATTCATTTGGAAGCCTTTTAAAAATACTGCCAGTTATTTAGGGTTAGGAATTACAGCCAAGCATGAGAAGAAAAGTAGATTATTTATTTAATTGTGTAATTATTGGGCATCTACTCAACAGTAGGAGCAATAGTAGAAGCAGGTTTTCAGGAGGGAACTTCAAGGAGTCTCCGTGTAGGAGGGCCTCTGATCCTCTGATTGAAAGTATTACCATGTTTGACCTACACACATACGGGTGGCTGAGTGAAAAATGGAAGGTGATATCCCAGAATGACAAGAGGGCATACACAGGACTAGGATTGGGGATAGTTCAATACAGCTACCAGAGTATTCCTTTTTTTTTCATTTTTCATAAATGTTTTCAACAAGCAACTATTCGGCACCTCTTAAAGGCCAGGTACTGTGCTAAGTATTGAAGATAAGAGAAGAATTAAATATGGTGCCTGCAGAGGGCATACACAGCCTAGTAACAACAAGTAAACACATGTTACCAAACGACAAGATAAGCTACATCTACCATAGAATCGCGGACAGGAGAAAGAAGGAGAACACTACCTTGGAAGATCCAGTGTAAACGGTGGACAGGTCCAGATGGCTTCCCAAAGATAGCAGCCCCTGAATTAAAACTTGAAGAACGAGTAGCACTATTTCAGGGGCTGTCCAAGGGTGGGAGTGGTGGAGGTAGAAGGTATTCCATGTGAAAGAAACAGCAAGTACCAAGGTGCAATTTTATCAGCCTGACGCGTTATTCAACAAGGAACATCACACACATATTTGCATATACTTTATTTTCAAGTAAAAATAGGGACTCGTATTTCTCCAGTACCACGTCTTCCACATTGTTAAGACTCTCACCATCTCCCTATTAGGAAAAACAAGCAAATACTCAAATAAAATAGTGACTAGATTAATTAGGGCAAAGATCATTAAAAGCTGAAGATCCAACACTGTCTTGTAAACTAATTTCTCCCATTCCTGAAAGGGCTTATTTGAAAGCTAAAGGATATGTTTTGGTTGCTTGTGTTTTTATTAAAGACACAAGAAAAGGGACTTTTTTTCCCAAGTGAAAACAGGGTTTAAATTTACAATTTACTTTATCATCATCAAGCATCATGCCTGTGCATCTGGTGCCCCTGGGCTGCTGCAGCCCAGATGTCTCCCCATAGGGATGGAGGTGCCTTGAGGGAGCTATGAGTCCTGCCCAAGATCTTGTAAAATAGAAGGTGGCAAGTCACCCGTCTGCAGGAGGAAAATCTGAGCCCTTTATCCGCCATGGAATACAAATTTCCACAGTTAGAGCCTCTCAGTAACGTGCACTATGTTCTAGAAGTGCAAGAAGCAAATGCGAATTGAAAGAACACATTAAGAAATTAATGTCCATGAACACATTAGCATGGATTTTCAAAAATCTGTTTAAGATTCAACAGCCATTTGTTTGGCTACCTGCTGTGTAACAGCCTTCCAAAGTCGGTATTGTTATCCTCATCTTACAGAGAAGGAGACTGAGTTTCTGAGAAGCTGAGCTGTCCTAGTTTAAACAGCTACTAAATAGCAGCGCTTGGAGTTGAACCCAGAGTTTATGACGAGTCAAATGCTGTTTCCCCTATATTCAGTTCTCACCTTTAAACGCAGAAAGCAGGATCCTAAGGAATGGAATTCAAGATTAAATAATTTTTATAAGATGAGAAGTGATAAGGAAACTTTTAATCCATGAGCTACCACCAGGGTGGGCTGACCCAGGTGAGCTGCTGCAGGGCTGGGCATGGGCCACTTGTAAGAGAGTTATGAAGGGCTTGAGAGCAATAGCAGAACCTGCCTGTCCAGGTGCTAAGTGGGAATGGGCTGGGAAGGAGTGGAGCCCAGGTATTTCACCCCATGAGGGGTTCAGCTCCAGGTGAGAGGTGCTGGTACAGCAGGGATGTAACTGAGCCTGATCCAGTCTCGCTGGCACTTTGCTGCCTGTGCTTTTCATTCAAAGCTCTTGATTCCCTAGCAGGGGCAGAAATGTTCACTCTGCAAGGACTCTGTTGGATACCATTTCAACAAAAACAAGAAAGCATTATGCAAGGGAAACAGTTTCCCCTGAGTTTCTTCTCAAATATGTGTGTATGTGTGGGAGAGAGAAATATGTGAGAAGAACAGAAAAATGTAAGTAAACAGTGCAAATCAAACCAGTAGGCGAGCTTGCACATCCCAAGATGGCAAGGAGGAAAAAGGAGTTATTTCAGCTTTATATTGTTCTCTCTGAATGTTTCTTTTTTGTTCTTAGTGTTTTCAAGTCAGAGGCTTGTAAACTTGCCAATTCCTAAGGAATGGCTTAGCTGGACTGCGCTATCTTTTGTTCCCTTCTTCTTAGCTTCAGTCATTCTCTTCTCCCCTGTTTAACTCCCCATAACCTATTTAATGTTCAACTTCTGTGGCTTGAACTTTCCATCACCATCTGGATCCTTCAGTCGTCACTGAACATGTTTAGCTGTTTAATTCTTACCTCTTGAGAATGTTACATCCACATTGTGACATGTGGACCTACTAACCCCGCCACTGTTTATTCAACTAATCATTTTTCTCTCTTTATCTGCAAGTGGATAAGGCCACCTTGCCATAGAAAACGTGTTCTTTCTGAACTTGTCTGCATCCTTAATACCAGGGATATAGCTTTCTAAAATGGAGAAATGTGTTGATAACTAAAAAGACTTGACTGGAAGCAAAATTCTCTTTCAAAATACGGGGTGCATCTCAGTTCAGACTAATATGGCAGAATTCACAGACACAAATGCAGAGGGGGATGCAGCAGGGGATGTAAAGATTGAAGCCAGCTAGATGTAAGAGTAGCTCAGACTGTGGTCAGGTAGGGAAGCAGGCAGCCACCGCTCAGTTCCAATGGGTTGCTTCCACGAGGGAAACATGGTCCAACGTTGCTAGATCTTCTTATTTTCCAAGAGAAGCTCATAGTCTGAATTTTTATGTGTGATCTTTTACTGTTAGCCGCTAATCCTAACAATTTTCAAGGCATTCAACTGCCTCTCAGCAGCCAGATGAGTCTCTGTGGTAGGTGAGGAATGAAATAGAGATGCCATGCTGAGTTAGTGCCACTCACTGGAAAATGCCTATCATGTGTGTAGTTTGGAACCTTGCTCCTTAAGTGTGGTCCATTGACCAGCAGTATTCATATCATCTGTATTCAAATAGGAATGCATTAGAATTCAGAATCTCAGGCCTCACTTGAGACCTACTGAATCAGAATCTGCATTTTAACTACGTCCCTAAGTGACTGATCTGTGCATTACAGATTAAGAAGCATCGATATCTGTATAAGGTGATGATTAGTGTAAGGACAACTTTGATGTTCTGGAAAGGGGCTCCGCCATGTTCATCCACCCTAGGAGGCACCAGAAGAGGCTTATTAAGCTCAAGGAGCTACAGACGGTAAAGCAGCTGAAGGTTGTGGTTCATTTTCAGTGCTCTCTCCCTCATCCTCTTGCTCGTCCTCCTTTGCCCCATCCCGGGTCTCACCAGTTGTGGTTGGAGAAAACATAGCTGTTGCTCCCCATAGATCTCCCAGACATCCAAGCCAACAGCAAAAGAGCCACATAAAGGGCTTTAGCAACCTCCTCCACTTCCACTCTATAATTATCTCTCCTTTTTCTCCCTCTGCCTGCTGCACATTGCCTCACGTACCATCTCTCCCTTGGTCATCATCTTGCTTGGTTTTGTTTGTTTGATTTTGTTTTGTTTCGTTTCGCCTCAGCCTTTGTCCATCACCCTTTGAGCTGACAACCGCATGCTGCACTGACTTCTTAACCTCGACCTTGTGCTCTCTGATGATGCTTCTTCTGAGTGTCCTTTCTCCTCTCACAGCCACGTAACAGGAGAAACTTGCCAGAGTTCAGCATAGGCTCTGGGGCTAACCGTGACCACTCTTCGCTACTTGGCAGGAGTCTGGAATGAGACACTTTCATTAATCTCTTCTTTTTTTTTTTTTTTTTTTTTTTTGTCCACACCACGTGGCATATGCAGGATCTTAGTTCCCTGACCAGGGATCGAACCAACACTCCTTTCAGAAGAAGCATGGATTCTTAACCACTGGACCACCAGGGAAGTCCCATAAATCTCTTATTTTAAAGTCATTTTCAGGGAACCAGCCATAAGCCACCCAGCCGCTCCGCGGCACGTGGGATCTTCCCGGAACGGGGCACGAGCCCGTGTCCCGTGCATCGGCAGGCGGACCCCCAACCACTGCGCCACCAGGGAAGCCCTAATCTCTTCTTTGACGTGAACTGACAATTAACAAGCAATGCTTAATAAGAAATTAAGTATGTGGGGTTTTTGTTTTCTGAAAAATATTGATATTTGAGTCTTGAAGGAAAAACACCATTCCTCTTTTGAAAATAACTCAAAGCAACACCTATGCCAACCCCAGCCAAGTTGCTATGTGGTGGCTTTGAGTGCAGTAACAGAAAATGACTTACTCTTTGGGGTATAAACCTCACATTTTGAAGACGCATTTAACTGAAGATATTCTCTTTGACAATCTCCTTGTGAAAAGTATCATGCCAAACAATTTTTTGATGTCATACCTCCCCCAAATTTTCTATGACAATTAGAGGACAGTCTATGCTGCCCTCACTCCTTGGCCTTGTAGTGTGGAAGTTTTTGGTTTGTGATGGCTCTGGTCAGTCTGACTGGGGCTCTTTCATTCCTGCCTTGGCGTTCCTCTCCACCGATCCCTCTTTCCCACTCTCACCAACCTTCTTATTTGATAAATAATTATTGAGCGCCTATGTGTAAGTGTCCTAGGGATTTGGGGATGGCTAATACAGGATGGTCCTTGCCCTCATTCTAGCAGGAAAGACAGATATTAGACAGTCTATTATACAATTAATCATTGGATTCTATGGTGAGTGCTATGAAGAAGAGAAGGCATGACAAAAGCTTCTATTAGGCAGATCTGACTCTTGCAGGAGGGTCCAGAATAGTTTCATTGAAAGAGTGATGTTTGAGGACTATTTAAAAGATGTGGGCAGGGCAAAGAAAAAACATAAGGGGTAGTCTGGTTTCCCAGGGCTGGTAATAGTGGGGCACAATTATCTGAGGGGGGAAGTGATGGAGAGGTATTAGAACCTGAAGAGATCTGTGTGGACAGGACCAACTGAATTTAGGTGTGACCTTTATTGAAGGACAAAGAGCACATATAGACCCTGAAGGGAGAGAACTGAAAGCATAAAGAATAAATACCGCAACCTTATGCTTGTCTGCCACTCTGATCTCCTGCCAGTGTCCCTTCACCCCTTTGACCTGTTGGTCAAATCGAACCAAAATCCGGAGAGAGAATAGGAGAGCTCACTGACAGAGCTCATACATGTCAGCCTCTTGGAGCACAGAGCAGGGTGGAAAGGATGGAGAATGGACTTGGAAAGGAATAGCCACCACAAGTATTCTGGCATTTAATCTAAGAGCAATGGGAAGTCATGAAAAGGCTTTGAACATGGAGATATATGGTCAGATTTGTGTTTTACAATGATTCTGGCTACACATTGGTGGGAAGTGAAGGGATACAGGGAGACAATTTCAGCCAGCATAGAGATATCTGGAGGAGATGTGGCCTAGGCTAGATAGATGTATTTGAAACCAACTCAAGAGGTAAAATAGCAGTTTAGTGATAGATTGCCTACAGGGAGGGGCATGGGGAGGAGGTAGAGATATGTCTAAGATGACCTCCAGTCTTCTGGGTAGGAGTTGCTGAAGAAAAAAAAAAGAAAAAAGTCACTGGAATAACCCCAGGGTTCTGGAGAAGATCCTATGTTCAGACTCAAAGCTAGTGAGTTTGAGGTGCCTACAGGTCCTCCTAGAAGCCAGAACAGGAGGCTGGGTATTAGATAAGGTAGAGAGGCTGCTAGACATCCTGTTCAGTGTCATCTGGGAAGTAAAAATGAGTTGTTCCCCAGTCTTGGGGAATTCAATGAGTTTTGTGAATGTCTCCTCCCATCTCCTGGGAAGGTTGAGGTATTTGACACAGGCAAGGATAACTTCAACTGTTCGCATTCTATTCCAAAATAAGCATTTGTGAAGGAGCTACTGTCAAGTTAGGAAAAGAGTGCTGGTTAATAAAATCAGTTCCTGGTGCCAGACTTTAGGTCCTGTCAAATCTGTCTTTATTTTTACTTTGATAACTGACTAAATGCTGGAAAGTATTGTCAATTACGAAGTTTCCCATCTTCCTCTCTTGGTCTTTGCTTTTATTTTATTCTTCAGATTTTTATAAAATCATGAAATTTTAGAGTTTGAAATCACCTTAAAATTTATTTAGCTCCACCCCCTAAATTCACTCCCTCAAGTACACCTGTATCCTTTTCATATAATAAGCCAGCATCCTTTTTGTAGAATACTTAAGGGATGCTTAAATTCCTCCAGGGAAGGAAACTCACTGCTTCCCACCATAGTGGATTCCCGCCACACTGTGGACAGTTCTTCAGTAGGCTGATCTGACTCTTTGTAATGTCCTTGTTGTCTGGAGGAACATGGATTAAATTCTCTTTCTCCCTTCCAATGACCACCCTCCAATTCTAAACTCTGGGTACCATGTTGCTTCTTGGCCTTCTCTCAGGTGGCAAACCCAGCTCTACATCTCCTGTCCATCTAACATGTTTCTAACTCCTCAGTATCTTAAGAGCCATTTTCCAATGGGGTGTTTTGAATAAGACAATACTTTAGCTGAGATCAGACCAATTTTGAATACAGTGGAATTAGTATGTCTCAAGGTCTGCACAAATATACTTTCATCGATACAGATATCTTTCCCCTCCACTACTTCTTTTGCCATAGATCTGTCTTCTCTTATCATCTTCTCTTGTCACGTCACTAGCTTTGGGAATTTTGTGATATTTGTTTGAATATTTTCATTATGTGGGAGAATAAACCTATTAAGCTATTCGTGACCTCCTGGCAAGCTTCTCTTCACCATCTTCTGCTTGGCTACTTGCCTGTTTTTTTCAGGGGGGCCCAAAATTTGATGTGGTGGGGTCAGGGGAGGTGGTCTCTCAGTTGTGTGCTGTGCTGACAACACTAGATCCGGTTGAAGAATCATTTAAAGGAGTAATCGCTTTGCCAGTGAGGTCTTGGCAAATGTCTATAATGAAATTAGATGAAAATGTATGTTTCTATGTTGAAAACAACCTATTAAAGGCTTCTCTTGATAACTCCAAATCTGAGCTTTTCTCAATTTGCTGATTCTTTGAGGGAGGTGGTCTCAAAGGCTAAATGGCCTTTTGTGTTTCTCAACAAAAGTAAGAGCTGGAATAACTAAATAAGCCCTTGGGTCATTCAGCAGTGGTTCTCTGGCAATAATATTGTGCAAAAGGAGGACTATTATTATACCCATTTTATGGACAAGGAAACTGAGGAAAAGATGAGATAGACAAGTTGCCTAAAGTCAAAGAGCTAGAAAGCAGCAGAGGCATCTACCATAACAGACTTTAACAATCCGTTTACTTCTCTACATACCTGAGTAGACTCCTCATTATCTTCTTTTTCCATTTTATGCCTAGCACCTAGCAGGGTTCTGGGTATATAGTAGGCACTCAATTAAAAATGTACTGTATGGATTAATAAGTAAACTTGATTCTTACCTCTCCCTCTGAGCCTCATTTTTTATAAAGAAGAAAACATTTACTCCTTCTATTGATATGTTGAGTTTTTAAAGATGAAATTATGCTTGATAATAACAGGTGCTTTGTTCTTCAGAGGTATAGAGTTGTTAAGAAATTAAATCATTACCTATTGGCCCATTTACTTGGGTGACTCCTCTGCAGATGGTTCATACCACCATGTCTGTCTTACAGCTGAATTAAAAGCCCATTCAATTCAAATCACATGGGGACATGCCCAACTGTCTGCATTTCGGTTCAATGCCTAATAGTGTAAAGCAGTCTGTATGTCAGGTAGGATGGGGGTTAGTAGACAATAAGTAGGGGCATAGATGAAGAGTAGTTATATCAATTGTCTGGTTCTGTGTAGACCAGATAGGTGGGTAATTGTCAGAAATGTTCCTATAGGTTGGTCAGGCTGGCCCCAGGTAGATCTAGCCCTGGAGTCTGGTCATTTAATATTATGACAGGGACACTTGGGAATAACAAGATTTAACAAACCAAGTGGCCTTTTTATGAAATGCTTGTGTTGCTGGGTTGATGGGGAACAGTAGTAGTGAACTCAAAGCTCAGGATCTATAGGGGAATACATAATTTCTTTACGGCACTAAGTATTTTATTGTTTTCTTGTTCTCTAAATCATTTGGGTGATTTTTTTCTGTATTTGATTAGTTGGTAAACTCTGTTATTAGTAGAGAAGCCCATGAGAACAATCTGTCTCTGGGCTCTGATAATTGATTTGAAATATTCCAAAAGAAATTCACTTTACAACTACAAAGGAACATATGTATATGTATAACTGATTCACTCTGTTATAAAGCAGAAACTAACACACCATTGTAAAGCAATTATACTCCAATAAAGATGTTTAAAAAAAAAAAAAGAAGAAGTTGTATTACATGCATCAGAAGCAAAACAGACCATTGGAAACTCTCCATTCTAGATCAAAAAGTTTTCAAAAATATATTGACATGATTGAAAAAGAAGAATCAGGGCAAGGAATTAATGTTTGATTTTCATCACTCACAAGATGTATTGTTCATTTTATCTTGTCACCAATAATGATAATATATTTTAAAGCCATCTATCAAACAGTGAATAGTGTAACATCCTACTTTGAGCTAAATATGCTTTAAACATCTACATTATTTATGAGCTTGCTACTTGCTGGAAAATTCTTCTGATTGGGGAAAATCCAGAGAGTTGCATTTTCTGGTTATTTACATTCTGTTGCAACCAGCAGTTGGCTTTAGGGTTCCAAATGGTACAGCTGAAGAACATAAATATGCTTTAGGGAATATGAAAAGGGATGAAAAGTTTTCTGGGAATAATAGATTAGGCAAATTATATTCAAATCACAGGTTCTATTCCCTTTGCTGAAATCCTAGGCAGCAGAGCATCTGTGGTATCTGACAGTTCTGGTAAAATCTCTTTAGGAGAAAACTGGCATTCCAGTCCTGGCTCCCCTACCAGCCAAGTTCAGTGTGACTTTGACCAAGCCACTAACCTAGGTGAGTCGTGGTTTTTATATTTTTAAATAGGGATTCTGAGTTGAATACTTTTTTAAGTTTTTTTTTTTTTTTTTTTTTTTTCTCCCAGATCTAAACAACTGGTTCCAAAGTGTTTCAGTTTCACACCTGAGGAAAAATGGTGGAGCAAATGCTGTGAGGCGGTAATAGGCTGCTAAGCTCCTTGTGACGGTTACCTCATCTGTGAAAGTAGGATAATGGAGCTTGACTTTATCCACCTCCCAGGAAGCGTGAGAGCAAGTGAGGCAACAGTCATGCATGTGTTTTTAAAGATGAAGAGTAGCGGCTAAGGGCCTAACTATACAGGGCAGCAGGCTCCTCTCTTGCTGCTTTAGCCGGGATGAATTTCATAGTTAGAGATATTTTGTACAAGCTCATTTGTTATTAATCAAAGATTATATGTATATATGTGTATACATATATGTGTGTGTGCATGTGTGCATTACACATGCACACATACGTACATACACGTATTTGTACTGCCAATCAGATCTTCTGAGTTGATATAGTTCAGCCCAAAGCAAAGAAATGGTTTTTTTTATTTAACAGGCATAGTATTCCTTTAACAGACATGCAAATTTCTGCTAAGAGCAAAAAAGAAAAAAAATTTAAAAGGAAAAGCTTGAAGATACCCTTTATCACTTTTGAAGACTCAGTAAAACTTTGCAGTGACCAGCCTCAGATGTGATGAGACCAAAGCAGTCACCCAGCTCTTT
>NW_006771578.1:1634823-1645765 GCF_000442215.2 Lipotes vexillifer
TCTTTCCCTGTGTCAGTGAAGGGTGGGTCTCTGTACCTAGGACAGAAGTCTCCGCGGAGTTGTAAATCAAAGGCATAATGGAAGTCTGTTAAATTTCACATTTTACTGGGAGAGACATTCTTTCACTCCCTCTTCCCCACCTCTTTTTAAATTTTATTCTACAAAGAGCTCCAGATTGGCACTGAGAGGTAACAGTACCTTGAACCTTCATATGTTATTCAGTAAGCCTCATCACTCATCCACAAATCAGCAGGGAGACCAAGTCACCATGCAGTGGGTAGTAAGTATTAGGTGCTTATCTGTATGTGAACCTGTATTAATTGCATCTCAGGCAAGCTCCATGTGTGAATTCAAAGTGCTGCCTAGAGTTTACCATTAGAGCCAGAATGTATACAAGTGTCTCAGTGATTTTGCTTAGTTAGCAGCATCCTCATTTAGGGTCTCCTACTCAAAGTGTGGCATGGGACCAGCAGTATCAGCACCTGGGAGCTCATCAGAAAGGCAGAATGGCAGGCCACACTCTACTGGCTGATCCTTAGGTGATTGGTCTGGACACTAGAGACATGATGTGATTTAGAACACTTGTTCTAGATCTGGCTGCATAGTGGAACAGTGGAAGAACTTAAAAAAATACTAATGCCTGTGTCCCACCTACAGAGATTCTGATATACTTGGTCTGGGATGTAGCCTGGGCATCATGATTTTCAAAGCTCCCTATGTGATTCTAATATGCACCAAAATTTGAGAACCGTTGAATTAGACTATGTAGTAATTCACAGTGGAAGAATCCATCACACTAAATTACCCAACTTTCATTGTCCACACCTCATGTGTTGCCACCCACTTGCTTTGGTGGCCCATGTTAACTTTTCCTTAGTGACCACCCCTTTACATGACTGCAACTCGTGTCTGACCCCATTGGTCCTTCAAGAAATACGCACCTCCAGTGCTTTCTTCCCCCAGACCATAGTTCTCCTTTCCTCCCCTGAGCTATCCCTTTAGCTTTCTTACCAAACTTGTTATTTTTCACTTAGTAGTCCAGTTATTTACACACTTAGCTTATCCCTTCTCTAGGAGCTATTAGCTCCTAGAGGGCAGAAGCCGTATCAGATTCATCTTTGTAACCTTTAGTATCTAGCAAGGCTGGGTAATATGTGCATAGAATGGAGATGGGAACAGAGAGGGAAGAAGGCAGCACAGTCCAGATGTGCTGTCTTTCTTCAAATTAGTCAGGTAAGATAGGCACACAAAGAATGCATGAGTGGAATTTAGGATCTGGATGAAATAAAGAAGAGAGGTTTGTTAACCACATCAAAGGGAGGACAGTGGGGATACAAGTTGAAAGAGGAATGGCAGCAAGAGAGCAGTGATTATATCCAGTAAGTATTAGGCATGGTTTTCTGCAAGGAGAAGGCAGGGTGCCCAGGTTGTAGAGAGAGCTGAGATGACTCAGAGCACTGTAAGGGCCAGGCATCCCTGGCTGCTGGCGTAGGCTGACAAACTGCAAGGGAGGTTGTCATTTAGGGTACCTGATGCCTTTAGTGAGTGTGACTGACTCCCACACTGCCTTCATTGTTCCTCTCAGTCTTCTCAAAAGCAATCCTATTTCACCCCTGGATGAGCCAGCGTACTCCCAGAAAGTGGATCTGAGTAGACACGCAATTAGGAAGCCTGGGCAAGTTCTCACATGTGTGTGGTTCACCTTTCAGTAGATCTCAACTTCTTACTGCATTTCAGCATTGTGACTTCTGCCCATTCCAAATTCGTGCTTGGGATTTATATCACATTTCCTCCAAGAACTATGAAGCACTTAACAGGAGGGAAGCTTGTTTCCCTGCAGCAACTATGCAGGTTGCTATAGGGCCTCTGGGGAGGTCCAAGAAAGTGACAAGTTGACAGGCAAGTGGGCAGTAGAGTATGTGGAAAAATGGACTCACTTAACTTTGTTCCAAGGATCCCAAGGTCGCAAAGCCTCAGACCCCAGCCATGGTTAAAAAACAGTGTATTGCATCACAACCTCTTCTCTGCACCCTTTCCATTCTTGAAAAGACATGGTGACCATGTTTTCTTCTAGGCCCATAGGAAGCCTGATATAGAACTGACTTAAAGGGAAAATCATGGAAGGTACGGTGCTTTCCAAACCCTCTTACAGCCAAATTTGATGCCGGAAAGCAAGGTCTTCAAGGCATTCCTAACCCTTAAAAAGCTGGTCCCGTTATGTATCATGCCAAAAACATTCTTTCAGAAACAAAGAATATAGTAATTGACTTTTAAAATTTGGGGAACCAAGGCAAAGGTATCTTAAATTTTCTACACAGTGTCCTATACTAAAAAGTAGAAAGGAACATATATTTAAATCTCATTTCTATCCTTAGCTGGATTTCCTTGTCTGTAATCTAAGACTCCTGATGGCTGCCCAACTGGTGTGTGTGTGTGTGTGTGTGTGTGTGTGTGTGTGTGTGTGTGTGTGTGTGTGTGTGAAGATTTAAAAAATATAGAAAATGCACTCACGTGGGAGCTCTACAGAGTAGGAACTCAAATGTTCATATGTTCATTGCCTTCCTCCTTCCCCCATTTTTATTCCTAATACTTTTATTCCTTAAAATTGCAGGGCCGGAGAGCCACCTACCCAATGACAGTTCAGCGCCTTGAAAAGAATTAAAGTTCCATGGGGTTGGCAGCCAAGAAGAAAGTAGGAGAGTAGAAGCCATGGGGGTACAGTTGTCTTGCTGACGGCTGTCACAAACAAAGTTTTTGAGCGGTCAAATGTTCCGGCATAGAATTCCCCAGCCCTGACACATGCATTTATGCCCCTGACAGTGAACCCTCCCCTCATCTCTCCTCTTCCTCCTATCCCCACCCCCTTCCCTAAGCAGCCTCCTCTTTCCACTTAGGGACAGAAAAGTCGGATACAACCTTGCCCTTCCTCTAATCCTCTCTCCCTCTACCCCTTTCAGAGGAAAGAGGATTAAGGGCAGGCAGTCTGCACTCTTCCTAGTTGCTGGTACAAGATATCTGATAGAGGAACTGGACAGGAGCTCACTTGTCACCGTAACAAAGCTGAATGGGGCTTCACCCGATCCGCTGTTTTCTTTTAACATGCCCACAAGCCGCCCCGCTGATCCCTTCACTCTCCGCCTCAGCTTTCACCAAAACGGAAGGAACAAAGTCTTGGGACTGGTGGGAAAACTAGAATGGGCCAAGGGGTCATCTAGTGTATGAACTCTTAGCACCTGACTCAGCTACAGCAGGACCCACAGGCTTTGTGGGCTTCTTGGGGCCAAGCAGCCCACTCTGGGTGCTGAGATAAAGGCCATAAATAGAGTCACAGTTCAGTCAGGTCAGGCCTTTCCCCGCCATCTCTGCAGTGGGTGGCAGATGGCAGATGGTTTCCTGGATTGCTAAAGGAGAGGTTTCATTTTTTGGCCATTGTATTTTTATTGATCCAAGAAGAAACCTTCAGTAGGAACAGTTTTGCATTCTAGGGGAAGAAAATCAGTAGTTTGGGCATCTCACATATAGATGGGATATTGCTGGCAGTCTCCTTACTTGAGTGTATATTTCAGATTCAGCAAATAGGCCTCTCAAAGCCTTTCCTAAGTCCCCAAGAGAGCTGCTTCTCCTCTGTGAACTCAGTGCATCTGATCTGCAACTCACCTAGGACACGTAACACTTTCTATCACGTATTCTGCTTTTGTAGGTGACTTGTCTCTCCCTCCTGAGGATGGAAATCATGCCTGACTTATCTTTGCATTTCTCATAAGCCTTAGTAAAGGCTTTTATGATATTAAATACTATATATATAAATATATATATAGAGAGAATTTACTATCATATATATGTATGAGTTTATATATATATTAACATATGTGTGTGTATATACACACACACACACACACACACACAGACACACACACACACACACACAAACTGAGAAACAGTGACAAAAGAGGAGAATCATTTCTTTGATACCTAGGAGCAAATGATCCTACAGACCCTCTAAGGCCCATATAGTTTCACCTAAAATCAGACTCACCGTCTCATGCCACTACTCTTGACAAAGCAGAATTCTTATTTTGTAACTCCTGTTTGTGAGCACCCATGAGATGTGAGCTTTTCTTCCCCACATCTTTAAGATCAACTCAAGTCTCACCCTAAACCCCCTTCTGGAGACAGACCTGATTTCCCTCATAGCCAAACCTCCCAAAAGGATGGGTATGTTGCCTGTCTCAATTCCCTCATTTTTTCCATGGGCTCTTCAACCCATTCTAATCTCGCTTGAGCTCCCACATTCCTAATGACACTAAATGAAAGGGCTCGCTTGGCAACATTCAATCCTGTTTCATACCCTCCTTCTTGAAACACTCTTCTCTTGACTCTTGTGACACTCTACCAGATTTCCACTCCTGTCTCTGTTGACCAATTCTTTGTATCCTCTTTTCCTCATCATCTCTACCTCATCTTCAAATGCTGGAGTTCCCAGGCCTCAATCGTGGGCCCTCTTCCACTTTCTGTTCTCTTCACATTTTCATTCACACCCAACCCTGAATACCCAACAGGCTCACCAGCTTCTCAATCTCAACATCTCTCAAGTTGAACGTGTAATCTTTCCTATAAAATAAAGTCCCCCTTTATTGTTCCCAGCTAATAGAAGTGTGGACATGTGCAATCTGTACCTCTCTCCATAGGACTTAACCACAATACTGTTAAAATAATAAATTATAAATTAGCTATTAAACATCTGGCTCCCCCAATAAAATATTAGCTCCCTGAGAGGAGGAATTATGTCTGTTGGTACTTATTTGTTGAATGAATGAGTTAACGAGCAAATTAATGAATGCATGAGTGAATGAATTTGGCTAGAAGACCTTCCCAATTCCATCCATCCCAACATTAATAAATTATGAGTTCTCTCATGGAAAGAGGGAGAGCAGATTGGTGGCTGCCAGAGGCAGCGGGCAAGGGGGAGGTGGGAGAAGTGAGTGAAGATGGTCAAAGGGTGCAAACTTCCAGTTATAAGATGACTGGGGATGTAATGTATATCATGGTGACTATCGTTAATAATGCTATCTTGTATATTTGAAAGTTGCTAAGAGAGTAGGTCTAAAAAGTTCTCGCCACATACAAAAATATTATAACTGTGGGGTGGTGGATATGCTAACTAACCTTATTGTGGTAATCATTTTGCAATACATACATATATCAAATCATCATATTGTATACCTTAACCTGACACAATGTTATATGTGAATTGTATCTCAGTAAAGCTGTAAAGAAAAAGAATTTATGACTTCTCTAGTGGGGTATTGCTCTTGAATGCATGCCCCAGAAAAAAAAGAAACTGTGAGGTTGAAATTATCCATAAAATGTGAACAAATAAAGATGCTTATCCAGAGGAAATGTTTGAGTATAGAAATCAGAAATTTAGGTGCAGATTATAATCTTTGTTTTGCTATCAGAGCCTGTTGGTGCTGGGCTTTCCCACTGCAGAGTGAGGTCCACGTAATGGTCTGTTTCACAAGCTTTCACAGGCAGGAACGTGGCTCTTCTGACAGTTAACAGGCCTGGTCCGCACAGCTGTTTCCAAACTGACAGCAATTCCCCTTGCGTATCTCTAGCAATTCAAAAAACTGCTTTTTCCAGTAGATCTATTCATAGCTTGATCAAGACTATTTTTAAAAAAGAAGATGTATTCTTTTTGAAAAATACCGAGAGACAAAGATGGCATACTTAAAGATCATCCAAGCAATTGAGCCTTCTGGAACTTTTTGTTTTGAAACATTTTTGCAACATGCCTTTAGGTGTGGAACTTTAATAGTGTGAAACAAGCTCATGAAATTTAAAATCAGTACGTGTGTCACAAACACTGAATAAAGTGAGTATGTGGAGCATTGTGTAGGACATTTCTTCAAATTCTCTCTTACCCAATGCCTTCTATAAGTGACATGACTGCCATCCTGTGAAACTCTACTCTTTGAAGGCGGGTCATGGATTTGCACCTTTGTATCCTCTGTAGCATAAGCACTCTTCTTTTTAAAGAATAGCACTAAGTGGATATTTGTTGAAATCAATGTTATCAGCAATTTTGCTTTTTATATGGCAGTTCTGCTTCTGCCGATCCCTGTGACCTGGGCTGTCTCCTAAGCACAGGCTGACCCCAGAAGGACATCTCACTGGGGTCCACCATCTTCACAGCATTGTGTGCACTGGAATTCACTGGCTTCCCTCTCCCCATCAGACCACATCTTTCCTGTATCCTGAGCCATCTGAAATAGCTTCTGTGAAGTGCTGATAGAAATACCACCCTGTGAGAATGTGGTGGTTGCTAATGGGTTCATTTTTTTATCCTCCCAGTTAATATAGTTATAATTAGTTAGTTATAATAATGTAGCAACAATAACAATAGCTATTTATTTTTTAAAAAGTGCCTGGCACATAATAGATACACACTAATTATTGACATTATAATTATCAGTGACAATGACCATTGTTATTGGTAATAATAACAAAATGATCATACTGAGCTCATACTGCACTGGGCTTTTTCTGTTTTTCTTGCTTTTTAAGGTATTATCTCAAGGAAGATATTGGAATTATAGTTATTTTGTGTCCCGGGGTTGATTTGGAGTAAACAAATCATTTACTTTCTTTTTTTAAAAAAACAAACTGTGTGTATAGGGGTATGTGTATATGTGTGTGCATGTGTGTGTGTGTGTGTGTACATGCACATGTGTTTCTCTTGATTGCAAAACAATTCCGAATATCTATAGAATGGTGGTTGTGTATGCAGGTTTTGGCATCCAACTGCCTGGGTTCAAATCCAGCTCTGTCACAAGCTAACGTCTATGACTTTAGGCAACTTACTTAACCTCTCTGAATCCTGATTTTCACCTTTGTATAAAGGAATAATTATAGTACCTAACTCAAGTATTATGAAGATTAAATGACATAATGAATGTCATGTCACATAATAGCACACACTAATGTACATTGTTATTTTTTTATTATGACTGTTATTTAGAAAGAACTGAAAAATGCAGAATAGGAAAAAAGAAAATAGTCACATGTCATTTTATAACCACTATTAACATCCCAGACTATATGCTTCTGACCTCTTTCTGTTTGTATGTGTGCTTAAATATATTCAATTTTTATAAAATTAGAAATTATTATATATTACCACTTTATAATTTGCTTTATCAATTTACTTTTCTATGCCTAATATACACTCTTGTATATAGTATTAATAGTTGCATATTAGTTCATTATAAGTGTGTTCTGTAATTTATTCACTGGACATTTAGATTGCTTTGAATTTTTCACTCATGAATAGTAATAATCTGAAATAATCTAGATACCTTCCGGTGTGTATTCAGATTAATTTCTTGGCAAAAATTCATAGAAAATCATTTAATAAGCTACAGAATATAAAAAATTTAATACTTTTAAAATAAATTGTCAAATTGGCTTTTATAAAGACTTTAATTTTATTTTCATCAATAGTATATGAGGCTTCTAGTTTCCAAGTAATTTTCACAAACCTGGGTAATATATATGCATGCATATGTATTTTTTTTATCTTACCCAATCTAATGGCTTCTGTAGGGCAATATGGGGCAAGTCATTTTAAGTCATTTCTGAGGCTCAGATTCCTAACTTTTAAAATTAACTAATGGGTATAGAATTCAGAAATATAGCCATAGGTCATAAGGTTGATACTGATTCCAGAGCCTATCCATGCTCCATATTGGAAGTGTAGCTCAAATGAAAAAGAACTGTGGTGAAGTCAGGTTAACACCAGGTGAGGCTGAAGGGATGACTCTCGGAGAGCATTTCCCTGGTAATGTTGTGACTGTCCAGAAAGTCTCAGTGTTCATCAGACATGCAGATTCTAATTCAGAGGGTGACGTGGATAACATATATAATTAAAATCTATGATTATATTTATTGCCATCTGCCTTGCTATAAAAGACATGCTCCATAAGGACAGGGATCTTTGTCTTGTTCACTGATGTATTCTAAACACCTAGCACAGAGCCTGACAATAGTAGGGGTTCAGTAATAAATATCTATTGAATAAACAAGCTGAATGACTCTACTCTTAACCTGTCCAGAGGCTGCACACCCTGGTAACCAGCAGAATGCCCTCCCCAAGATAAGTGTAGGTGAGCTGCCATGATTGAGGCCTCTTCCCAGAAACCATTGCTGTGTCACATGTCACATGTCACAGGCTTTCTCAGATATGTTAACACTTGCAGCCTCCCCTGCTAGAATCCACACACTTCACAGCAATATTGGGTCTCTGCTCGAACCCATGTTGGTTGTCTTAATAGTTCAACTCATGGGTAGTAGTATCTCCTAGTTCTTAGGGATACTCCATTGCTGCACCTTTGTCCTATATAGAACAACCACCTTATGGACTAGTTAAGGGTATACTGTATGAGATAACATGTAATGTACAATATGGAACTGTTCAGGTAGGCAATATGATGTAGGAATTAAAAGCCCAGGATCTGGAGTCAGATTCCTCAGTTCAAGTCTGGGTTCCACAATTTAATAGCTGTGTCACCTTGAGCAAGTTACTTGATCACACAGTGTTCAGTTTTCTCATCTGTAAAATGCAAATAGTACCTACCTTGTAGGATCAATGTGTGGATGAAATGAGTTAAAACATGTGAAGAGGGCTTCCCTGGTGGCGCAGTGGTTGAGAATCTGCCTGCCAATGCAGGGGACATGGGTTTGAACCCTGGTCTGGGAAGATCCCACATGCCGCGGAGCAACTAAGCCCGTGAGCCACAACTACTGAGCCTGCGCGTCTGGAGCCTGTGCTCCACAACGGGAGAGGCCGTGACAGTGAGCGGCCCGCGCACCGTGATGAAGAGTGGCCTTCACTCGCCGCAACTGGAGAAAGCCCTCGCACAGAAACGAAGACCCAACACAGCCAAAAATAAAATAAATAAATTTATTAAAAAAAAAAAAAAAAAAAACATGTGAAGAAATAGATATAGAAAGTGAATATTACCTGTTTTGATAATTACTATTAGCAGTCATAATCTCATTGAGAATTTACTATGTGTCAAAACCCAAATTTATATTACCTCAGATAATCCTTAAAACAGCTCTGTAGACTAACCATAGTTGTTTTCCCTACCTCAGAAGGTTTTAGTAATGCCCTAAAATCACATAACTAGTAAGTGGTAGAAACTGGATTTAAATGCAGGTGTGTCTGAAGTATTCTCTCATAGAGAAATTTTTCATAAGAGAATTTGAAATATCCACATTCTCATTGTCATTAAAATTTCGAATATCTGATTTCTAGTCTTTTTAGTCATGCTCACAACCCTAGGACATTTTTCAAGAAACTAATTTAAATACGTGTGAATATCTAAGCAACAGTGTATTGGTCTGAGAGTCAGTGGTTTCTAAGGACTCTTACAGTCACTTTCAGTGATTCTACCGTGGTCCAGTTCACCAATTTTTGTGTTTCCTCCACTAGGATTTAGAAAAATCAGTTAATTAAATACAATTTAAAAGCTATAGGGTGGCAAATGATGACCAAAACAGATAATTTGCATTCCATGGGTTTGGTAAACATAATCTCATGAAAAGAATGGCTTTCTTTGCAAGATCAAAATGTAACCATTTTTTTTTTTTTTTTTTTTTTTTTCTTGCGTTATGCGGGCCTCTCACTGTTGTGGCCTCTCCCATTTGCGGAGCACAGGCTCCGGACGCGCAGGCTCAGTGGCCATGGCTCACGGGCCCAGCCGCTCCGCGGCATGTGGGATCTTCCCGAAACGGGGCACGAACCCACGTCTCCTGCATCGGCAGGCGGACTCTCAAGCACTGCGCCACCAGGGAAACCCAAAATGTAACCATTTCAAGATTCATTTTCAACTGTGTGTTGAAGTTACAGGCGCTCTAAACCTAACAGTGATTCTCTACCTGGTGTGGAAGTGTCCTGACACCACCAGTAGTAGAGACTCATCTATTGTAAAGTAACTGGTTGACTGAGTGCCCTGTGAGTGGCCAGTGTCCTTCTCATCACAGTGACAGACTTGAAACTTGAACCCTTTTCAGACACCCTAGCAGAAAAAACAGTAAAACTGAAAAGCAATCCATTTACAGATGTCAACCCAGCCACTATATTTGTGGGTATGATTTGCTATGCCATATTTCACAGATAATTTTTTATATCCTTGAGATTTGTTTTCACTGAAGTACACTATAAAAAGTACACTTTTACCTTTTGCCAGGTGAATAAATTGTGATATTTGGTACAGTGTACTGATTACTAGCATGGCTACAAATAGGCAGAATAGTGGTAATTTGTGCCCCATGCTTATTCAGGAAGCCGATTAGAATGTCAGCTATGATGGCATGGGTTTACACAGGATTCAAGTTGATGTTTGAAGATCATATTTTTCTCTTCAACAGGTTAATTATGTATGGCTTTGTGAAGGCTATGGTATATGCTGACCAGCTGAAAAATGGAGACTTTCATTTCACTGACTGTTTGTTTTTTGGTTCACTGATGTCTGCTACAGATCCAGGTAATTGCCCAAATGATATGTTTCCTTCTTTCTAAGAGTCAAACATTTAAATTGAATTTTTCTCTAATGACCATCACCCGAGTCTACGTAATAATATTCCTTATTCCTTTTCACTTGCAGTTGACATATCTGTTAGTGATTACAAAAAAAAAAAGAAAAGAAACAGGTGAATATTCTAACAGCTCTCAAAAAATAGTTCTGAAAGCAATTTCAGTAATGGGAAAGACTTTAAAATTCATTACTGTTTATTTCTGTAGAATATGTAGCCATTTTGAGCTGTGGTCCTTAATTTCTCTCTATTTAACTTTCTTCTTTCAAAAATGCTCCATTGGGGCTTCCCTGGTGGCGCAGTGGTTGAGAGTCCGCCTGCCAATGCAGGGGACACGGGTTCG
>NW_006771578.1:1645874-1687970 GCF_000442215.2 Lipotes vexillifer
CCGTGAGCCATGGCCGCTGAGCCTGCGCGTCCGGAGCCTGTGCTCCGCAACGGGAAAGGCCACAACAGTGAGAGGCCCGTGTACCGCAAAAAAAAAAAAAAAAAAAAAAAAAAAGAGATTACTTGCTTGCTATGAATCTCTGTAGCATCACATCAGGAAGCACATACTGTTTAGTGACTCACCTGTCAGCCTGATCCATCACACTACTGAATTGTTACTCCGGCAAAGACCACCAGAACACGCCTGTAGTTGAACAAGATGTGTTTATTACATGTTGTAATGAAGAGAATGCTCACCAGAGGAACCATGGGACATCTCAGAGAGTGTTAGAAAGGACTTGTTATAGGACTTGGGCTTATGCTTGGTGATTTTAGGGAAGGCTTTTAAGGAATTGGGGCTTTGCTCTGGATTAGATGCTGTCAGAAAGCATGAGTGATTGGGCATTTTAGTAAGTCTTATCCGGCAGGAGGAAAGACTGAATAGAGCCTAAGGCTACAATTTGTAAAGAAGCAGCGCCACTTATAATAGCCAAGATAGAGATGTTGTGGTTTGGACAGTGTTCATTTTTTGTGTTTAGGTGTGATTACACAGTAGGCTTGTTTTTGTCTTGATCCATCATGGTCACAGAGTAAACTTGTCTGATGTTTTCTGTGAAATTGTTTACATTCAACAAGAGAACAACAAAGCCCAGCTGATAGTACCAGGCCAGCTCCCGGATACTAGGGGCTGCTCTTCTCTTTCTGAGAATGGCCCTCTGACCAGCAGTATTGGCACCATGTGGTAGCTTGTTTTAAATGCAGAATCTCAGGCTCAACTCCAGAACTACTGAATCAGGTTCTAGAATTTAATATCCTCAAGTGGTTTATATGCACAGTAAAGTTTGAGAAGCTCTTAATGCTAGACTTCCCCATTTTAGCTAATGGCTTTAGTACCTGTTGATGGTTATGCTTAGTCTAGAATTTGTTAGGGGTTACAAACTAGTGGTATGCTAATTCTATCCTACATTTTGCATGTATTAGCTGGTACTCTCCTGAAAGAAGCAGTTTTCCAGATCAACTTTTTGAGTACCCTGTGATAATTATTTGAACAAAAAATCAGGATAAATTATTTATTCTTTTTGTTTATTTACTAATGTTCTAATTTTCAAAATAATGAGTTGTTTATCATCTCCCACATATGATCAGGGAGGTGGTTTGGGGCTTTTTTAAAGTATCATATCAACACATGGATTTAAACATAGTTGACATGTTTCAATCTACTATTGTAATTATACTTTTTGAACAAAATGTTCCATCTTTGACAACTGGGAGCCTCTTCAAATTTCTCCTATATCCTTTTGCGACAAACCCAAGAGTCCCTCGTAGATTTCTTGTTTTGGAGCAGGACTAGATGTTCCAACCTTATTTTGTATGTTTCCTGTACCCTGACTTAGAACCAGATATTTCTCTAAGAAGATTTGATTCTTTCTAAGCGGGAAATTTATTTAGAGAACAAAATGTGGACACTGAGTGTTTTCATTACTATTGTATTGGTCATTGTTTCTACATATTTTTATTTGTTTTGAAGGAGAAATAATATCACAAATTCATATTAATATTGTTACTTCCAATTTAGGATTATAGAAATTTAACTTAACTGCCTTGAATTTATTTTGCATTTAAATTTTTCTTCTGCCTACTTTTCTTCTTTCTATTACATTAATATAATTTCTTACTTCCTTTAAATGTATATTTTCAAATTTACAATACACATATTATTACTAAAAATATGATTATTGAAAACTGCTTAGATTACATTGTGGTTCTTTTTAACCTTTGTGTATATGCCACTAGGATGAACAGTTAAAAATTACTCTGTTTTAAGAGCTCTTGAAATAATCCTCTGTGTGGGTAAGCCACAAGTCAATTATACAATAATGTTAATTTGTTTCATTTTGCTTTTAATTGTTGTTTTAAAATTAGATTAAATATCTACAGAATTCCAAAATGAAAACCATAGGACAAAAGAAGAGAAATCTAACTTCTAGACCTGTCCTCTCTTTCCTAATTTTTCAACCATTTTGGTTGGTTCTTAGTTTACGCTTCTATTTTTATTTTTTTAACATCTTCATTGGAGTATAATTGCTTTACAATGTTGTGTTAGTTTCTGCTTTATAACAAAGTGAATCAGCTATACGTATACATATATCCCCATATCCCCTCCCTCTTGCGTCTGACTCCCACCCTCCCTATCCCACCCCTCTAGGTGGACACAGAGCACCAAGCTGACCGCCCTGTGCTACGCGGCTGCTTCCCACTAGCTATCTATTTTACATTTGGTAGTGCATATATGTCCATGCCATTCTCTCACCTCACCCCAGCTTACCCTTCCTCTCCCCGTGTCCTCACATCCATTCTCTACATCTGCATCTTTATCCCTGCCCTGCCCCTAGGTTCATCAGAACCTTTTTTTTTTTTTTTAGATTCCATATATATGTGTTAGCATACGGTATTCGTTTTTCTCTTTCTGATTTACTTCACTCTGTATGACAGACTCTAGGTCCATCCACCTCACTACAAATAACTCAATTTCGCTTCTTTGTATGGCTGAGTAATATTCTATTGTATATATGTGCCACATCTTCTTTATCCATTCACCTGTCGATAGACACTTAGGTTGCTTCCACGTCCTGGCTATTGTAAATAGTGCTGCCATGAACATTGTGCTACATGTCTCTTTTTGAATTATGGTTTTCTCAGGGTATATGCCTAGCAGTGGGATTGCTGAGTCATATGGTAGTTCTATTTTTAATTTTTTTTTTTTTTTTTGGCGGTATGCAGGCCCTCTCACTGTTGTGGCCTCTCCCGTTGCACAGCACAGGCTCCGGATGGGCAGGCTCAGCGGCCATGGCTCACGGGCCCAGCTGCTCCGTGGCATGTGGGATCCTCCCGGACCGGGGCACGAACCCGTGTCCCCTGCATCGGCAGGCGGACCCTCAACCACTGCGCCACCAGGGAAGCCCTATTTTTAATTTTTTAAGGAACCTCCATACTCTTCTCCATAGTGGCTGTATCAATGTACATTCCCACCAACAGTGCAAAAGGTTTCCCTTTTCTCCACACCCTCTCCAGTATTTATTGTTTGTAGATTTTTTGATGATGGCCATTCTGACTGGTGTGAGGTGATACCTCGTTGTAGTTTTGATTTTCATTTCTCTAATGATTAGTGATGTTGAGCATCTTTTCATGTGTTTATTGGCAACCTGTATATCTTCTTTGGAGAAAAATCTATTTAGGGTTCTGCCCATTTTAGATTGGGCTGTTTGTTTTTTTGATATTGAGCTGTGTGAGCTGCTTGTATATTTTGGAGATTAATCCTTTGTCAGTTGCTTTGTTTGCAAATATTTTCTCCCATTCTGAGGGTTGTCTTTTTGTCTTGTTTATGGTTTCCTTTGCTGTGCAAAAGCTTTGAAGTTTCATTAGGTCCCATTTGTTTATTTTTGTTTTTATTTCCATTTCTCTAGGAGGTGGGTCAAAAAGGATCCTGCTGTGATGTATGTCATAGAGTGTTCTGCCTATGTTTTCTTCTAAGAGTTTTATAGTGTCTGGCCTTACATTTGATATGCTTCTATTTTTAACTCTAAGCAAACAAACATGAACACGCTCGACTATATACTACAGCACACATGGTTCATCACCTTGCTCTTCTTTAATTAACAGTATTTTGAAGAGCAATCCATAGCAACATATTAAGAGTTTTCTCATTTTCTTTTATAGCTGCAGAGTATTCCATAGTTTATTCAACCAGTTGCCTGTTAATGGACATTTGGGTTCTCTTTTGCCTTTTGCAATTATGAATGATGTTACGGTTAATAACTTTAAAAGTAATAGCTTTCCACATTTTGCTCCTGTTTCTTTGGGATAGATTTATAGAAACGGGTTAAAAGGTATTTGTAATTTCCTAGATGCCAATTTCCTCCCCATAAAGTTTGTACCATTTTGCCTTCACACCAGCAATGTATGACAGTATCTGTTCTGTACAGCCTTGCCAATGCAGAATTCTGTTACAATTTTGGGTTTTTGCCCATACAATAAGTGAGGATTTGTATCTCTCTGTGGCTTGACTTAATATTTCTCTTAATATGAGTAATATATGTTTAGGGAACATATGCATTTTTTTTTCTGAAAAGCAAATGTTTATAAGATGCCCTTTTCCAGTAGGGTTGTTGGTCTTTTATTTTTCATGCTTCTGAAGCCCTTAATATACTAAGGATATTAACCCTTTGTCTGTAATATAAGTTACAAATATTTTTTTGCACATTTTCATCTGTCTTATTTTGCTTATGGGATGGGGGAGGAAAAAGCATTTTTTAATGTATGTTGTTGACCTGCTTCCTGGAAGAGGATGAAATGAAAGTACGTCTCAGATTTGGAACCCGTGGTGTCGATTAGAAGATCAGAGTTCCAGAGTGGTGTACAGGGAGAGACCATTCCACCTCCAGGCCTAGGGAAGACCTGGCCACTAAATCATTGCTGGAACATTTCATGCTACCATCCCCCAAACCCAAGGAAATGCAGAAGTCCCTTGGCATCCACGGAAACGGGGCCTCAAGTAAATTATTTTCAATCCATCAGTGATTTCTAGTTAGTTCAGGTTATTCTCTTCTGCCATATATGGATACTTTGCTTTTCATGGTCAGGCCCCATTTTAGGTCACCTGTGCACACATCTGCATTTTGAAAAGCATTGCATCCATTGTTTCTTGGTCCCAATGCTAATGGCCAAGTTGTTGTATTTTATGGAGTGATTCAGCCAGCTCCAAGCGTGTTGTGTTCAAGCTTTGCTCCTTCTGTGACTAGTGATATTCCTGAGGTCATGTTTACATGACACAGGAAAACTGATTGAAATAGAAAAAGAAAATCTAGCTCAGTAAGATGGTTATTTATCTACATTGTATCAAACAACTGAGCTGACTGAATTTTTTGAAATACAGAATTGACTCACAGCCGTAACGAGAATCCTGGGAACCAAGTCCACTTTCCAAGTCTGGCACAGACCAGCTGTACAACTTTGGGCACCACTTAGCCTCTCTAGATTTTATGGGTTACTGAAAGTGGAAGATATTCGATCTCATCTTTTCCAACCCCTTCATTTTACAGATGAAGAAACTGACTTTTCATCTGTAAAATGAAAAGTTTCGACTAGAGCCCTTTCCAGCTCTAACATTTGGCGCTTATTTCTGTGCGACTGTTTTTCTTTGTTTTTAATTTTATTTTAAAACAAGTTTTTGTTTTAAAGTAGTTAAAAGTGAACCCAAAGCCCTCCACCCAGACATTTGGGGGTTCTAACACCAACTCAGCAAATGTTAGAGAAAATCTCACATAGCAGAGACCCACACATGAACAGGAATACTCGAGCTCCTTTTTCTTCTGGGAGCTAATCGTTATATTAAAACACACTGAACCTACTCTCTGCTAAATTGGTGCAATTTAAGATCTTCAACAACCTTTAAACACCTAGTTAATCTTACCCTACAATTATTCATTTATTGCCTAAATTATTGTGACTCACCAATTTATGAAAGAGAACCTATGCTCTCCAGGTCTGATTTTTCATGACCTTTAAATTAATTCTTTCCCATTTAGCCTTAGCTAAATCTCAGCGAGGTATTATTAACTATTCATATTTTTCTTTTACATATTTAGGCTTAAATCTAATTCTTCCTGCATGTTTCAGACTCTCTTCAGCCAATTTTCAGTTTACCTCCAGTTAGGGTGATTAAGATATTATTTGATTGATTTAATTTCCTCCTTTCCTCACTGATGAAGATCTTGCTGATGATGTAAACGTCATCAGCAACCCTTAACAGAAAGAGTGGATAACTAAAGGCAGAGCCCCCAAAGAGACCATGTATGATAAACTGCAGGGTATGGGAAGAGAGAAGTACTTGCAGGGCTTGATCGATAAACACACATCTTCAGGTGTGTTTAGACAAGGAAAAATAGGAGGATGGGGGAGGGGAGAGAAACAATCAACAAAATGGTAATAGAGTAAGAGACCCAACGACTGGAAATAGATGCTATAGTTAATATCCCTCTTTTTACAAATGGCCAAAGCGCATTAGGAGTCTCTCCGACCTCATACTATCCTCCTGTCTCTTTCATCACTGACTTGGGTCCCAGTTTGGTATATTTAGATTATCCAAGATAACGATTTTTATTATTAAGACTGAAATATCCCTTTATATGGAGTGAGTGACATAGAGAGGTCCTTAAGGTATGTAAAGATACTTGGGAATCCCACTGTACCCATGTGCTATTCCTTAAACACACCAGTCTCTTTTTTTTATTATTATTATTCAAGTATAGTCAATTTACAATATTAGTTTCAGTTGTACACCATAGTGATTCAATATTTTAATGTACTCCATTTAAAGTTTTTACAAAATAGTAGTTATATTTCCCTGTGCTGTACAATATATCCTTGTTTCTTATTTATTTTATACATATTAGTTTGTATCTCTTAATACCATACCCCTATCTTGCCCCTCCCCCTTTTCTCCCCACGGGTAAACACTAGCTTGTTCTCTATATCTGAGTCTGTTTCTGTTTTGTTATATACATTCATCTGTTTTATTTTTTAGAGTCCACATATAAGTGATAACATAGTGTATTTGTCTTTCTCTGTCTGACATTTCACTAAGCATGATACCCTCTAGGTCCATCCACATTGTTGCAAATGGCAGAATCTTATTCTTTTTTTATGGCCAAGCAATATTCCATTGTGTATATATACCACATCTTTATCCATTGGTATGTTGATGGACACTTAGGTTGCTTCCATATCTTGGCTATTGTAAATAATGCTGCTATGAACATCGGAGTACATGTATCTTTCGGAATTAGCATTTTCATTTTCTTTGGATATGTACCCAGCAGTGGGATTGCTGGATCATGTGATGGTTCTATTTTTAGTTTGGGGGGGATCCTCCGTACTGTTTTCCATAGTGGCTGCAACAATTTACAATCCCACCGGCAGTGTACTAGAGTTCGCTTTTCAGCACATCCTTGCCAACATTTGTTATTTGTAGAATTTTTGATGATAGTCATTTTGACAGGTGTGAGGTGATATCTTATTGTGGTTTTGACTTGCACTTCTCTGGTGATTAGTAACATTGAGCATTTTTTCATGTGCCTATTGGCCACCTGTACATCTTCTTTGAAAAAACGTCTATTCAGGTCTTCTGCCCATTTTTTAATTGGTTGATTGTTTTTAGATGCTCAGTTGTATGAATTGTTTATACATTTTGGATATTAACCCCTTATTGGCCATATCATTTGCAGATATTTTCTCCCATTCAGTAGGTTGTCTGTTCATTTTGTCAATGTTTACCTTTGCTGTGCAAAAGCTTTTAAGTTTAATTAGGTCCCATTTTTTACTTTTGCTTTTATTTGTTTTGCCTTAGAAGACAGATACAAAAAAATATTGCTAAGAATTATGTCAAAGAGTGTTCTGCCTATATTCTTTTCTAGAAGTTTCCTGCTTTCCAGTCTTATATGTAGTTCTTTAATTCATTTTGAGTTTATTTTTGTATATGGTGTGAGGAAATGTTTAATCTCATTGCTTTACATGCAGCTGTTCAGTTTTCCCAGAACGACTTACTGAAGAGACTGTCTTTTCTCCACTGTATACTCTTGCCTCCTTTGTCGTAGACTGATTGACCATAAGTGTATGGGTTTATTTCTGGACTCTCTATTCTGTTCCATTTATCTATGTTTCTGTTTTTGTGCCAGTGCCATGCTGTTTTGATTACTGTCGCTTTGTATAGTCTGAAAGCCGGAGTGTGATACCTCCAGCTTTGCTCTTTTTTCTCAAGATTGCTTTGGCAATTCTGGGTCTTTGTGGTTCCATATAAACTTTAGAATTATTTGTTCTAGTTCTGTGAAAAATGTCATAGGGATTGCATTAAATCTGTAGATTGCTTTAAGTAGTATGGATATTTTAACAATATTAATTTTTCTAATCCTCTAAGAACATGAGATATCTTTCCATTTACTTGTGTCATTTTCAAATTCCTTCATCAGTGTTTTAAAGTTTTCAGAGTATGGGTTTTTCACCTCCTTGGTTTAATTTATTCCTAGGTATTTTATTCTTTTTGATGTGATTTTAAACAGGAGTGTTTTCTTGCTTTCTCTTTCTGATAGTTCATCATTAGTGTATAGAAAAGCAACAGATTTCTGTATATTAATCTTGTATCCTGCAACTTTACTGAATTCATGTATTAGTTCTAATAATACATGAAGACTGTTTGGAGACTTTAGGATTTTCTGTATAGAGTATCATGTCATCTGCAAATAGTGACAGTTTTATTTCTTCCCTTCCAATTTGGATACCTTTTATTTATTTTTCTTGTCTGGTTGCTGTGGCTAGGATTTCCAATACTGTGTTAAACAGAAGTGGTGAGGGTAGGCATCCTAGTCTTATTCCTGATTTTAAAGGAAAGGCTTTAAGCTTTTCACCACTGAGTATGATGTTAGCTGGAACACACCAGTCTTGCTGCTGCCTCCAGGCATTTGCATTTGTTGTTTCTCCATCCTCACCTTCTTCAGGTGTTTTCTCAAATGTCACCTCAATGAGACCTTCCCTAACCATCCTATCAAAAATCACACCCGTCTTCCCCCCAACACAGTTCGCCCCAAATCACTGTGCTTCCCATCCTTTTTCCTTGACTTACATTCTTGTACAGCACTAATCACTATTGATCTACTGTTTATTTTATTTCCTTATTGTTCCTTAGTTCTTTGTCCCTCTGAAAGAGGAGCTTTTTTTTTTTTCTATTTTTTCTGGGTTTTTTTCCTATCTTTTCACTCTTACATTTCTCGTATCTAAAACAGTAGGTTTTCAATAAATGCTTGTTAAATTAATGGATTAATAAATTTGTGGAAGAAACTGCTAGAGCAAAGTGTGGAGCTTGAAAGGGTATCTCTTCTCACATGTGAAATGTGAAGCAGCTGAAAATCCCAGCTCACCCTTGGAGATAAGGAGTCTCATGGCCCCAGGAGGGACAGTGACTCAAGGTGAAGGTGGAACTCCTCACACATAGCTGAACTTCCAGCACAAGCTGCGTGCAAATATTAGTTTCTGTCCTCCACAAAAAAAGATATATTCAGCTAAAACAAAAATAAATATGTCTTTCTTTTTGTTCAACCATGCAGCCAATATTTCTTTCCCCCTTTTCATCGGTGGTCAGTAGCTTAACACTTTCCAGAGAGCACCAAGCCATAGATTGTAGACTTGCAGAAGCAGTTATAACAGTGTGGGGGTTTTTTTTCAGGTTGAAAGATGTCCAAAATAGGAGGTTCCTTTAGGAAAAGGAAGAACTCAGCACAATACATTAAATATTAATCACCCAGAAGATGACAGAAACTCATCGTGGTATTTACAGGACTGACATTTCTTCCAGGGTCTCAAGGAAGCCATTCATTCAGGAAAATGCACAGTGGGCTGTGCATTTTCTCACTTCATCAATTTCCCTGTTTCCTATTTGGATTAAAATGTCTTCATTTTATGTGATGCAGCTACTTTGAGACTCAAATACAGCTGTGCTATTTTGAACTCCAGAAGTATTAGTCCAGTATTTAAAACTAGAAAATAATTCTTACTTTGTAGACTTGTCCTATTTTCTCTCAAGAAAATTAATCCAGGTTGTCCTGTCTTAGGCAACCTCAAATAGGGCTTACTTGAGCATTGCTCTGTCCAATGTGATGGCTATGAGCCACACGTAGCTATTGAAGTGTAGCTAGTCAAAATTGATGGGCTGTATGTATCAAATACACCCTAGATTTCAAAGACATAATGTGAAACAAAGTAAAATATCTCACTGATAATTTTTATACTGACTACATTTTGAAATAATAATATTAATTGAATATTGAGTTAAATAATATATACGCTACCAAACGTAAAATAGATAGCTAGTGGGAAGCAGCCGCGTAGCACAGGGAGATCAGCTCCGTGCTTTGTGACCACCTAGAGGGGTGGGATAGGGAGGGAGATGCAAGCGGGAAGAGGTATGCGGACATATGTATATGTATAACTGATTCACTTCGTTATAAAGCAGAAACTAACACACCATTGTAAAGCAATTATACTCCAATAAATATGTTAAAAAATAAAATAAAATAAAATAAAAATAAATAAGAGGGCTTCCCTGGTGGCGCAGTGGTTGAGAGTCCACCTGCCGATGCAGGGGACACGGGTTCGTGCCCCGGTCTGGGAAGATCCCACATGCCGCAGAGAGGCTGGGCCCGTGAGCCATGGCGCCTGAGCCTGCGCGTCCGGAGCCTGTGCTCCGCAACGGGAGAGGCCACAACAGTGAGAGGCCCGCGTAGCAAAAAGAACCCCCAAAAATAAATAAATAAATAAAATAAGGTAACATTAAAAAAATTGTTAACTTGTTATTTTTATGCTATATTAAGACGAGGCTGCTATTTTACCATCAGCAAGTGAAAGATGCACATTTTTGCTTATTTTCCTGGTAAGAGTAAATGGATTTCCATAAATCTACATACTCGGTTAGTGGAATGTTCCCTTGACCACCTCCATTTGTTCATGAGTTGGGAGTGTAATATATATAATGTGGCAATTTTGCTTTGGATAAAACACAAATACACTTTTATATTTATATTTCACAGGTAGAAGATAATATGTGAAAGCAAATCCCAGACATTGCGATTTTTCCCCATGTGTTTTGGTATGCATCTCTATAATTATGATCATTATTCTTACATAACCATGGAGCCATTATCAAACCTGCAAAATTTCCCATAATCCATTGATATCATCTAATACCCAGACCACATTCAATTTCCCTGATTTTTGCCTTTTACTTTAATCAGAGCCCAAAAAAGCTTCACATTTGACATTTAGGTGTTATATCTCTGCATTCTCTCTTAGTCCAAAGCAGTGTTTCCCTCTTCTACCCCACCACTTTTTATGCTATTGACTTGTTGAGGAAATCGGTCAGCTCTATAGGATGTCCCACATTCTAGATTTGTCTGTTCACTTACCGGTGGTGTCACTTAATTGTTCCTGTATTTCCATTTTGAAAGTTAGTTCAAAAAATCTTGATTAGGTTCAGGTTCACCAGTTTTGCAAAAATGCTGCAAAGGGGATGCTGTATAGCTCATGTTGCGTCATATCAGAAGTTACACATTCTCTGGGTGTTGACTTTTAGTGATGTTAAGTGTGATCAGTTGGGTTCAGGTGGGGACAGCCTGATTCCTCCTTGTGAATTTTCCCATGAAATTTTCATGTAATAGTTTCATCCATTGATGCTTATTGTCTGAACCTATTAGTTTCATTAAGATTGACAAAATAGTGATTCTTTTCTAATTTTGTCATTTCTTTCAGATTATTATCTAGAATTATTATTGCTGCAAAAAATCCTGTTATTATTTTTTTCTTTTTTTTTTCTTGCGGTACGCGGGCCCCTCACCGCTGCGGCCTCTCCCACTGTGGAGCACAGGCTCCGGACGCGCAGGCCCAGCGGCCACGGCCCACGGGCCCAGCCGCTCCGCGGCACGTGGGATCCTCCCAGACCGGGGCACGAACCCACGTCGCCTGCATTGGCAGGCGGACTCCCAACCACTGCGCCACCAGGGAAGGGAAGCCCCCGTGTTATTATTTTAAACCAATCCTCATATCATCTAAAAGGAATGAGTAGACAATATCTGGATCTTTGGTCAAATAAAGCAGCTGTAAACAAATTTCCATTTTAAACATCTGGCTTAAAACATAGCCCCAGTGCCATCATCACAACTAAAATATTAACAATAATTTTTGTGGTAGGCAAAATAATGGTCCTCCACAGACGTCCATGTCCTTATCTCCAGAACCTGTGAATATGTTACCTTACTTTGCTAAAAGGGCTTTGCAGATGAGGTTAAAGACCTTGCAGTGTGGCTATTATCTTGAATTATCTGGGTTGGCCCAATCTTATCCCATGGGTCCCTAAAACCTGGAGAACCTTTTCTGGCAGTGATCAGGAATAGATGTGACTATGGAAGAAAGGTACAAAGAGAAAATTTTTCTGGTTTTGAAGATGGAGGAAAGGGGCTATTAACCAAGGAATGTGGAGGGTGGTCTCTAGAATCTGAAAAGGACGAGGAAACTAGTTCTCTCATAGAGCTTCCAAAAAGGAGTGCAGCCCTGTTGACACCTTGACTTTATCCCATTGAGACTCATGTCAGACTTCTGACCTCCAGAACTATAGGATAATCCATTTGTTTTGTTTAAAGTTTGTGATAATTTGTTACAACAATAGAAAACTAATATAATTTTAAGTGTTATCAAATATATAGCTAGATTTAAATTTCTCAAACTGTCTCATAAAATTTTTTATAGCTTCTCTATTAGACCAAGGATCAAGACAATGGCTGCACATTGCTTTTGGATGATATAAGGATAATTTAAAATAATAAAATTGTAGGATTTTTTTAATTAATTAACTTATTTTTAAATTTTTTTTTTACTTATTTGTTTTTTTAACATCTTTATTGGAGTATAATTGCTTTACAGTGGTGTGTTAGTTTCTGCTTTATAACAAAGTGAGTCAACTATACAGATACATATATCCCCATATCTCCTCTCTCTTGCGTCTCCCTCCCACTCTGCAGAAAGAGACTTTAGAAATCATTTAAGGTAACACTCTTATTTTACAAAAGAGTGAACTAAGGTTTAGAGGTGAATTACTTGACCCTAAGACAGTCATGTCAAAACAACATTATAATCACTCTGAAAAATTCATGAAGGTCTGCAGTGAGTTCTGGGAAAGTGATGGCCTTAACTTGACTTCCTTGCCTTTCATTACTCACTCTAATCTACCTGATTTTGCTAAAATCAGATAGATGCCTATATGCAACTGAATGCTGGTGAAGCAGTGAGCCCACCACAAGTGAAATAACAAGCACTGAGCTTTCTCTACCATGAGTAGCATGAGCATCTAGATGCCATCTTCACAGATGTTTTAAGTTGGGGACTGGAAAGCTATGAATACTCAGCAAAGGTTTGGGTTTGCAGAAGTCTGTGGATCTTAGTGATGGAAAAGGGGGAATAGGTTGACCCACTTGATCCTGTATGAGTGAACTTGGTTTCCTTGATTACTGGGCAAAGGTGTAGCCTCATCCAGCTGTCTGAGGGTAGCCCACATGCTTCTACACCACTGGCCTACTTTCTGCCACTTATGGGACTGCTGTCTTGGAGGGTAGTCCAACAAACAGTCTTAAGCCCCAATAACCCAACAAAGAAAAATAAAAACACAACATGGCTTTTCAGTAGCCTGAGAGACGAAGATCAGTCAAAACAAACAGAACACACACACACACACACACACACACACACACAAATAAATTCCTGAAGTAGTCAGAGGACAATTTGAACAACATTTTTATAAGAAAAGTTAAGAGGATCAAGGGCAGATCAAATTCATGATTTTTCCAAGTAAGCAATTGAGTAGATAAATCAAAGGATGATGCAGTTAAGACCTTTCCTCCACAACAGATAATCATCTGGCCCAAAATGTCAATAGTGCCCAAATTGAGAAACCCACATTAGCTAATTTCTCGGGTTGGGTTTGGACCCTTAAGGAAAGACAGCACTGGGAATCCACCAGCCCCAGGATTTGTATGGAGAGAGAGTGACTAAATTTCTCGTCAATTCCTTACGCCAGGAGATCTTTTGTACTGCCCGATATTACTCCCATGAGCTCTTGTTCTGTTGTCTAGCTAATTGTATGTGCTTAGTGTGGCAAGGAGCTGAGCAATAATTACTCCATGGAATGCAAGTGAGCCAAAAAGGTGGCGCTTATATTGATTTTTTCTAGTTTGTCTTTTCACTGCTGTGTATAGCTGCCCTTTGCTGGAGTCTGAAGTTCGTACCTTTCCCAACTCCCTCACCTCCCTTCCACAAACAGCAATTCAAAACAGACTTCTTTCTTCCTGGGGATTTCTCATGGCTTTTGTTGGTATTGTTATTATTGTCTGTTAGCTCCAACTCCATTTCCTTTGTATACTTTCTCTATCATTGATTTAGGGGAGGAAGCCAGTAGCTTACGCTAGCTCATCGTCTTGTTGATGGGAAGAACGCTATGATAAAAATGCCACTTTTTCTCAAATTAATATAAAAATGTAATGCAATTCCCATGAAAACCTAACACTTTAAAAATTTGGAACTGGATAAAATTATCTTAAAGTTTATAAAGTAGAGTAAAAGCATGAGGGGAACTGCCTAACCAGATATAAGAATAAACTACAAAGCTATTGTAATCAAATTAATATGGTATTGGCCTAGGAACAGGGAGACCAGTGGAAAAGAATAGAGGATCTAGAAACAAGTCTCAGTATAAATGGGAATTTGAGAGGTGGTATTTCAATTCAGTGGGAAAAGGATTGTGTAGTTAACAAATGGTATTTGTAAAATTGTCTGGCTATCCATTTAGAAGACATTAAAATGGGATACTTATCTACCATTTACAAAAATATACCTAGAAGAATTAAAATGTAAATGAAAAAATGAAGTAAAAGAACTTCTGCAATAAAATCTGTACATTTAGGGCTTCCCTGGTGGTGCAGTGGTTGAGTCCGCCTGCCGATGCAGGGGACACGGGTTAGTGCCCCGGTCTGGGAAGATCCCACATGCCGCGGAGAGGCTGGGCCCGTGAGCCATGGCCACTGAGCCTGCGCGTCCGGAGCCTGTGCTCCGCAACGGGAGAGGCCACAACAGTGAGAGGCCTGCGTACCGCAAAAAAAAAAAAAAAAAAAAATCTGTACATTTATATTTGCAGATTATAGATAAGGAAATTCTTCTTAACAAGGAATGGAAAGCTGGAATCTACAAATAAAGAATAGACATACTTGACTATATAAAATTGTTTTAAAACAATTTTTAAATTGTTGCTGAAAAAACATTTAAATATAGAGGACAGCGTATTATTTTCTCTAATATACAAAGACACTTAAAAAGGACAATCTGGCAATAAATAACGGAAAAATGGACAAAGACAATAAAGAAACAATTCATAGAAGTGCAAATCCTCTTGGGCCTCAAGTGTGAAAAGTTATTCAAACTCATCAGAAACCATAGAAATGTAAAATAAAGTAACAGCATATCATTTTACCCATAGCAGTTTGGCAACAACTGTTAACACCAAGTAACAGTCATTGCTGTCAGGGAGGCAGGGAAAAGTGGACTCTTACACATTTCTAGTGGAAATTTAAATCAACAGACTCTTGGAAATCAATTTTGCAACAGCTATTAGAATTTAAAATACATAGCCCCTTCTCCCAGCCATCTGACTCCTGGGAAGTTATCCCACACAAGTAGAAAGACTGGTTCTTAAGGATATATGGACAGGGATGTTTATTGCAACATCTTTTTAAGTGGAGGGGAAAAAAAAAGAAGCAAAGTGAATCCTATCCATAAGGGAATTGTTGGATAGGTTGCAGGACATCTACACGATGTCATGTAGCCATTAAAAAAGAAAATTAGTGCTCTTCCAGCTGACTTGAAGGCTTTCCAGGAGGCACTGCTGACTATGTAAAGCAAAATGCAGAGGAGTATTTATATGATTCAAATTTTTTAAAAACAACAATCATTCCCATGTATTTATGTATATTTATGTATATAAATGTATTTATATATATGACGTACATACATAAATACATGGGAATGCCTGTATTTGTATTTACATATACATATATATGTATAAAGCAGGACTCATGGGGTATAACTGTAGAAACTGCTTTTTTTCTCCCATTGCTCTTTTAAAAGTATTCTTTTAAAAGACTACTCCTTTCCCACGTGGATGAAAACTTTTGGTCTTTAAGTTGCAATCAGAGTCTCAATTCAGCAATGAATATGTCCAATATCATGTAATATTGCATGTTTTCAATTTAACTTAAGACTTTGCCCCACATCTCCCAGCCCGTTGAAGGCAGGTTGGTTGGGGTCTTCTTTCTCATATGCCTCATCTACCCCTTGCTAGATGCAGTTCCTGACTCCTACAAGATGGAGGCAGAGATGAAGTAAGGAAAGTTTTTATTTGAGTAACTGTAAGCCACCATTAGAGCAGCTGGACAGCCACATGCCATTAGATTTCTCAGGCGAGAGTCAACCAATATTCCACTGTGTTCCCCAACTCCAGGGGTCACATCTTAAGCTGTCTGATGGTCTAGGCAAAGATCCTTTTCATAGGCTTGAGATGAGGGAGTGTGAGATTCACAATTCACAAGTAGCAGAACACCATTCACAAATCTTAACTTGCTAGGCTAGAGTCTAGAGACCCTTTCACATTCTTAAGGTAGGTGAGAGGTTTAAAGGAATCATGTAACTGGTTTTTGGATAAGTACTTTAAAATTGTGCATCTCACTGTGGAAAATGTTATTTTTTTCTTTTCTCCTCAGTTTAAACCTCTGATTTAATCTGTTACAAATGTGTGTGTATGTGATTAATATAAAGAGAATTTTCGTATGAAGAGACATTGGTGGGACATGTACTAGATTGTAAAGTTAGGTTACTTTGGAAGGAAAAGAAGAGATGGGGAAAAGGGAGACATGTCAAAAAGGAAAAAAAAGAGAAGACTATTAAAAAAAGCAAACAAAAAGTATGTAAATATAATGTGACATTTACATATTTATGCATTTATATGGAAGCACATCTATGTATGCAAAAAGAAAACTTCAAAATTTCATAGAAATGGGAAAATTGATGAATTTTTTTAATGTCATGTTATTAAACCACTATAAAGTGTAATTAGAAGATCTTAAAAGAAAATCTTCAAGCTCGATATGATATTATGCATACTATGAAGTAAAAAAAAAAATTCAACGACTTTGCATATTACATGTAAGTCACATATCTTGACTTGATCTGGCAGCTAAAGTGTGCTAAGAATCCCAAGTGCTTGATGAAGCCCTGGACCCTGGGTGTTGGCTTTCATAAGGAGACTACTGGCTCATGTTAATTGAATTTACAATATTCACTCTGGCATTATCCTGTCTGGAGCCCAAATTAAATGCATGGATAATTCATTTATTGAAATTAGAAGCCAAGAGGAATATAGATACAAAGTCTAAGTCTCTGCTTTGCTAATACTGAGCCCACCCATCTTCTTGACAAGTGTTGTAGCACCATGTTATTTTTGTAACTGGGCATTGGGAGATGTAAGGTCTAGTTCAGTTCCTGCTACTAACTCACAGGGCAAATTCGGGTGGCCACTTAACCTTTCTAGGCTTAGTTTCCTCATATATTCCTAGAGGAATTAGATGATTGCTGAGGTCACTCACTTCCTGTTCTCCATTAGTGATTCTCCAACTTGAGCGTATGTAAATCTCATTTGGAGAGTTTGTTAAAATGCAGATTACTGGGCTCTGCTTCCAGAGATTCTGATTCAGTAAGTCCAGGTGGAGTCCAGAACTTCAGTTCTGACAAATGTCCAACTGACGCTAATGATGCTAGTCCAGAAAGAAGCCTGATGAATATAAGAACTGATGAGTGAAATATTTGCAATCCTGAGTAAACATGGTGAATCATAGAGAGTGAAGTAGGCTCAGTACTGATGTTTTTAAGTTGAGGTAAATATCGGTTTACGCACTTATAGGATATGTATGTAATTTCAAGGGTGGCAAAAATGAACTTTTTAGGATAATTGTAGTAAAGATAAATTCTCACCACCATATGTGTTCCCTCCTCAGAGAATGTGAACTGTAAATGTCCTAGTTCCCAGGAGATTGCAGAAGTATAGAAAGTGCTGCCAGAAAACCTCGGAGACTTCCACCTCTGGGAGGTGGTGACCTCCCTCCTGAGACACACCTGACTGTCTCCTGGCAGGGCAGCCCTCCATTGCCCAGCTTTCCCAGCATGTGCTACCTAAAATCACAGCTAGGTGTCACTCTAATTCTGGGGCTAGCTCGTCTCAAGTGGAAAGCTAGAGTGAGCCAGGGTGCTGGGGAATACATTACCAACTCCTATGTTTGTGGGTTAAAGCATTTAAGAGATCGCCTAGGAAATTCTCCACATAAAAGGATCACAGTTAGGGATGGATCATAAACTTTCAATCCCAAGAGGAATTGCCACTAAAAATAAAATAGGTGTGTGATGGTGTAGGAGAGTTACCTAAAAATGAGGTCAGGATGGGGCCTTCCAGTGGCCAAGTTATCCTGGATATTGAAAGTATATGTTCATTAAGGCAAGATTAGTGTCATGGGTGAATGGAGAACCACATTTTAGTGATTTAACTTCTCTGAACTTCATTTTCCATGTCCTTAAAATAGATACTGTAAAAACAAAACAAAACATCAAGTACCTTCAGTTTCTTCACAGAATTCTTGTGAGATCAAAAGAAATGTTGTTATTTGTAAATTGCTAGGCATTATTATTAAACAAATTTTTACTAACAATGAGTTGTTCTAAGTCACTTTATTGACTTTTTAGATGACAACTGTCAAAACATTCGTTTATAATTGAACATGAAATTGCCAAATATCCCCTCTTTTCTTAAGTAACCATGATGAAACAGTTGTTGTCTCATGATATTTCATTACTTCTCCATCCGCTTTCAAGGTAAATCCCAAATGTAAAAGGATTAAAAAGAAACAACAATTAAATTGTATATATCTTTGTGTGGATTCTCTACTTTTTGTGGCATCCAGTGTACATTATTTATTTATTTATTTTTATTGAGGTAGAGTTGATTTACCATGTCGTGGTAATTACTGCTGTACAGCAAAGGGATTCAGTTATACATATATATACATTCTTTTTTGATACTGCTTTCCATTATGGTTTATCACAGGATATTGAGTATAGTTCTCTGTGCTATACAGTAGGACCTTGTTGTTCATCCATTCTATAAGTAAAAGCTCACATCTGCTAACCCCAGCCTTCTACTCCATCCCTCCCCCAAACCTCTCCTCCTTGGCAACCACCAGTCTGTTCTCTCTGTGATTCTGTTTCTGTTTCATAGATAGGTTCATTTGTGTCATATTTTAGATTCCACATATAAGTGATATCATATGGTATTTGTCTTTCTGTTTCTGACATACTTCACTTAGTATAATAATCTCTAGCTGCATCCATGTTGCTGCAAATGGCATTATTTTGTTCTTTTTTATGGCTGAGTAGTATTCCATTGTATATATGTGTCACATCTTCTTTATCCATTCATCTGTTGAAGGACATTTAGGTTGTTTCCATGTCTTGGCTACTGTGAATAGTGCTGCTATGAACATAGGGGTGCAAGTATCTTTTTGACTTATGGTTTTGTCTGGATATATACCCAGGAGTGGGATTGCTGGATCATATGATAATTCTATTTTTAGTTTTCTGAGGAACCTCCTGTTTTCCACAGTGGCTGCACCAACTTACATTCCCAGCAACAGTGTAGGAGGGTTCCCTTTTCTTCACACCCTCTCCAGCATTTATAGTTTGTAGACTTTTTGATGATGGCCATTCTGACTGGTATGAAGTGGTACCTTATTGTAGTTTGGATTTGCATTTCTCTAATAATTAGTGATGCTGAGCATCCTTTCATGTGCTTATTGGTCATCTGTATTTCTTCTTTGGAGAAATGTCTGTTTAGGTTTTCTGCCCATTTTGGGATTGGATTGTTTGTTTTTTTTGTTGTTGACTTGTATGAGCTGTTTGTATATTTTGGAAATTAAGCCCTTGTCGGTCCCATCATTTGCAAATATTTTCTCCCATTCTGTAGATTGTCTTTTCATTTTGTGGATGGTTTCCCAGTGTACGTTATTTAAATATTTAAAATTCAGTGTAGTTTCCCTGTGCTTCCAGATGCTGCTCCTGGAGTCATATCAGGCATTGCAAAATGTAGTAGAAAGGCTTGAATACCAGCCTCTGTTTTGGATTATATAGATCATGGAATAATTAAGAAGGAGTGCTCTAGCCTTTTATCCCCTCCTCACCCCATTCTAATACTACCACAAATTATAAAGCCAAATTCAGATCTGTGTTTGGGTTGGTACTTCACTGCTCTTTCAAACGAGTTCCACTTCTCTAATTAAAGGCTCCTTTTCTTCATAATTTGACTGCCAGTCCACACCTTGAGTCACTGACTGTAGCTTATCCCACATAATGTGTGTCTACAATCACCACTGACCAAAGCCACCCTCTGAGTACATGGGCACAAAATATGACTTCTCATCCTGCAGGGTGCCCAAGGGTAGGGTTTTACCTGTAACAAATTCTCCAGCTTGGCAACATGATTATTATTGTCTCCTCAGCATAATCAGATGGAAGCTCTGGACAGATGAACAGCACTGAGTTTTCATCTTTTCTATTATTAACACTTAGAGGAAATAAGAGTCTTCCAAAATGAAAGGTGGTTTTATATACCATACTTGCAAGTCACTATTTTCATTTAACATTTAAGTTGTAAGGGGAAAAAAGCCACCTTTATCCTTTGAAGTTTGCTGCAGTGTAACTATTCCAGAGGCACATGAACTATCTTACCTTTGATCGTGTTGATAATCCGAAGAAGACCCTTTCTATTTGGTGTTACTATGGTTACGGCTGCACGGGTGATGTGCGAGCTACACCGCTGTTTTGATAAAAATAGGTATTAACTACCAATCGTAGTGCTTCTCATTTCACAGTAGTTCTTGCAGAAGAACAGCATATTTTTTTAACAAAGGAGGAAAAGAAAGAAAAAAAGCCTTTCCAAAGCACGAAGGAACATCTGCATAAATAATGGTGATTGGTCATGTGTATAAAAATATTTTTAATTAAATTCTTTTTAATTAAACAAGGCATTTTGCTGAATCCTTCTCTGTTATTTGCACCAAGCTTAGCCTTGAGGAAGATGGCTGATTAATAGACCCAAGAATCTATAATTAAAAGCAGAACTGTTATTTTTGGAGAAAAGCCTCTCCAGTAAGGGTGACTTAATTGGGCTGTCTCTTATATTTTTTCATTTGTCATTGAACTCTCTGGTTAGAATTTTGATTTTTTTTAATTAATTAATTAATTAATTTTTGGCTGCTTTGGGTCTTCATTGCTGTGTGTGGGCTTTAGTTGCAGCGAGTGGGGGCTACTCTTCGTTGCGGTGCGTGGGCTTCTCATTGCGGTGGCTTCTCTTGTTGTGCAGCATGGGCTCTAGGCACGTGGGCTTCAGTAGTTGTGGCACACAGGCTCAATAGCTGTGGGCGCAGGCTCAGTAGTTGTGGCTCGCAGGCTCTGGAGCACAGGCTCAATAGTTGTGGCGCACAGGCTTAGTTGCTCCGCGGCATGTGGGATCCTCCTGGACCAGTGTTCGAACCCGTGTCCCCTGCATTAGCAGATGAATTCTTAACCACTGTGCCACCAGGGAAGCCCTGACTTTTTTTTTTTTTTTTTTTTTTAGAATAAATCAAAGGGGAACAGAAATGTCTGCTATTCTAATATTAAAGACTTTTGAATCATCTTGGAATTGGTTAGAAGTGCAATCTCTCATATGTCATCCCAGAACCACAACTTAATAGAGTGCTCAGTTGGCCGGGTGCCCAGCCATGGCCTGAGCCTGCATGTCTGGAGCCTGTGCTCCGCAACGGGAGAGGCCACAACAGTGAGAGGCCCGCGTACCGCAAAAAAAGCTATAATACAAACAAAAGAAATGAATGAAGACCACAATTAAATATTGAAAAACAATAGTGAAGAGAGTGTGTGATCAAAGGGACCTGAAAAGACAGAACTAAACAATGAAAAGTCTTCTGATTATGACAATGTTTGATCAGCGGCCATGGCTCACGGGCCCAGCCGCTCCGCGACATGTGGGATCTTCCCGAACCGGGGCACGAACCCATGTACCCTGCATCGGCAGGCGGACTCTCAACCACTGCGCCACCAGGGAAGCCCTATAGCTTCTTTTTTTACAGTCATATATATTGTTCTTTTTCCTCTTTGGTCCTCTCTGCCTCTGCATTTCAGAGTTTCCGAATACACCAAGTTTGTGGTTTCTCAGCACTGGTGTTAGCAGCATTCTACACAGAAATTCAAGAGAAAACTGAATAACTTTCTATCTGCAGACAAAAAAAAATAAGATGTAATTTACAAAGCAGTCTCTTCAGCACCAGGACTGGCTTTGCGAACAAAGACAACATTCATTTAATATCTGCTAAGCAGCATAGGAAGACGTTGAGATGGTTTTATTCCCATATTCAAAAAAAAAAAAGCTCACATACAGTATAAGATCATGTCCCTAAATCATTTGCCTACAGTTATCTGTAGAGAAACTTGGGTGACTCTACCTCTGTTGTGTAATATTTGGTAGAGAAGTACTGTATTAGTATTGCTGTGGAAGAAGGCAAAGCAGTGAGGGATCATTCGGGGTCTTTTCATACGTTTTCACTGAATTCCAGGTAGAAAAAAATTACACCTCTGAGGAAGTCAGAGGATATTAGACCAGCGTACTTCCCATAGAAGGCAGCAGGCTTCTAGAGACTGTAGACAGACCAGCCATTTTTACGAGGCAATCTGTGCTTCAAACCTGTACACGGTGTCATTTAATAGTATTCCGGGGCTTCCCTGGTGGCGCAGTGGTTGAGCGTCCGCCTGCTGATGCAGGGGACACGGGTTCGTGCCCCGGTCCCGGTCTGGGAGGATCCCACATGCGGCGGAGCAGCTGGGCCCCTGAGCCATGGCTGCTGAGCCTGCATGTCCGGAGCCTGTGCTCCGCAACGGGAGAGGTCATAACAGTGAGAGGCCCGCGTACCGCAAAACAAAAAAATAGTATTCGGTTGCATTTTTTTGTGTCTGTCCAATTCCATGTTAAACACACTGGGATAGCATCAGTTTAAAAGTCTCTACATAAACCCAGGTCTATAAAACACCATCATATAAACCCAGATTCTATTCTTGAGCTAATTTATCCAGAAATAAAAAGAACAGGTTGAATTTATATTATGTATCTCTTGCAGTGAACTGAAATAGCTTCCACTCGCAGTATTTCAATTACTTTCATGTAGTTTTCTTGGGTAGAGAGGATCCATTTCTTAGATGAAATAATTGAGGCACAGAGAAATGTTGGGTTTTTCTTAAGATTTTATAGTAAGTCAATGAAAAATTGACACAAAAGCCAGGACTTCTATTTTCTTAGATGATTAGACTATGTTTTCTATAAGACACTAACATCTGTATGATCAAAATGTATTATTGACTTCAGCTAACGTGCAGCCAGCTCTAAAATCAGTAATGTCCTTATTCTAACCATCAAAGCATCTGTTAAGTCAAAATTTAGAACCCAAAGCCACCAATTGGTAGCAAATGAAAACCTCCATCTGAATTTTTCTACCTGGAAAGTATACCATTTAGTGATAACAACAATTAACTAAGTGTGTACACATATATCATATAATCTGATCATCACCACAGCAAGTCAATTATCTCCATTTTAAGAAACTTAAGATTATAAATACTTAAGTGGTTTATTTAAGTCTACAAGGGTCATAAGTGGCAGAGATGGGAGACAAAGTGTATCCAACATTCTTTGTCCTACACCACTGTTATTTCTCAAAATATCATAGAACAGTGATGTGCCCATTAGGCTTAGCACAAAATGAAACCTAATAGTCAAGTTCTCACTTTATTGTTTATTTCATTTAACAAACATTTATTCAGCACCTGCTATGCACTAGGTACTATAGGAGTGCCTGAGAGAGGGAGTGAGAAGCAAAATACTGATCCTGCCCTCAGGAAACTCCAGTCTAAAGGGGGATATAAATATGACAACTGGCAGTAAGTTTAAAAGATAAGACAGAGGTAGTCAGGCAGCTTTGTGAGCTCGGAGGAAGGGCCCCATGAACTCTTGTATCACTCTTGTGGGAAGAGGGTCCTGGGAAGGCATAGGACCTCCTTCAAGACAGTATTTTGCTTGATTCAAGAAGACAACATGTCAGTTGGAGGAACCACAAACCGTGTTTCTCTCCTATAAGAGGTGGCCGTATGAGCAGGGTTTTTTTTTAATTCCTATTCAGGCCACAGATGGCATGACCTGCTCAATATTAGCAAGATCTTCCTAGGCTCAGACTCCCTTTGGGGGTGTCCTGGCTTGATAATTCTGGGGGCCAGGGTCAAATCAAGAGCACACACTCTTGCTATTATAACAGCTCTCTCCTCACTTATGCAGAAGAGTCAAGCTCATGATCATTTGTCTTTGACACTATTATGCACCTGTTGCTCTGCAACCCCTGATCTCAGTTCCCACCCAGGCTCCATCAGCATAATTAGGAAAATATGCACTCTCCACACCCAGAGTCTACAGTTTGGAGTTTAGGTCTGAGAGCCATAGAATTTTAGTTTTGGAAGGACCTTAAAGACAAGCTCTCTCAATCTCATTTTTAGACGGGGACCTTGAGACTCAGAAAGAGAAAGTAAATGTACGTTGAGTAGGAGTAGGTGTTCTTTCCAAATGCAGAAATTCAAGGGGTAATTCGTGAGAAATGGAGGGAGGCAGAGAAGAGTTTTCGTCACTTCTCTGCTTGATAATATCTATTTACCTCTCTTGAAGGCATTTTTGAGTATCAAAGGGGAAACACACGAGTAGAAGGTGTCATTCCATTTTATAACGGACAAACCCTCTGATGGTTTTGATGACATGAATAATAGCGTTAATGGTAACCACCATTAACTGAAATACAATATGCCAGACACTTTACATAAATTATCCCACTTAATCATTCTCCAAAAACCTACGAGGGAGGGAATATTTTTATCTCCCTTTTGCCAATGAAGCTTACTGAAAGCTTAGTGAGGTTAAGTAACTGACTCAAGATCACCAAGTTCGTTTGCATTGCAGCTGGGATCCGAACAGAGGTTGGTTTCACGTCAGAGTCAAGTTCCCAACCATTATGTCTACCTCAGAACAGAGTTGTGAATAGCAAGGTCTTGGCGCAAAGGTCTTGCTTCAGAAATTGGAAGCCTAGTTATGGAAAGTCAGCTCCACAGAACAGAATTAGAGAAGATAGTGGGTGACAACCAACTATATAAATGCCCGGGATATTGAGAGTGGATAAAGCAAGACTCCAGGTGTTCTGAGGATGGGATTTCAAGAATACACTGAAAAACTATTTGAAGCAATTCAACAGCTCCATGGACAGCTGGGAAACAGCTGTGGCTGACAGACCTCTCTGGCTCACTGCTTTGGGGAACAGAATGGCTCCGCTTAAATGAAAGCAGTTCATTCTCAGCAGTGCTCAAAGACAGACCTGCAGAACAGAAGTTTTGAAAGTCAGTGTCCAGCCCACACTTTCCATTTATGTGTTAAAGAAGATATTGCATATGGGGGAAAATTGGATTCAGAAATTTCTTGGAGAGTGTTTCCTTGGACAAGAGCACCCTCTGACTCCCTTTAGGGTTTGGCTTGGCTGACTGAGGTCAAAACCATGGGGCAATGAGGCAACTACTGAGTCACACTGAAGGCAGCACTCACTCTCAGAGTCATGTAAATGCAGCGTCAGCACTTGCACAACCTGAAAGTGAGCACCTCCTGAAGGGTGAGATGCCTAAGGAGCCAGGAGAGCACCCCAAGTAGCAGCCTGGGTTGAGTCCCCTTGCTTTACAAAGCCTCTCAGAAGCCCCTGGGGTTAGGATTCCTTGAAAAGTGGCTTCCCTCTTTCTAGAACACAGCCAAGAAAGGACAGGGACTGACCTTTTACCTGGGTACTATAAAAAAACACATTGTAGTGTTCAACGTATTATCTTGAACTGAAACAAAAACCGCTTTTTATAACAAGTGCTATCAGGTCAGTGAGTGGGCAAAGAAATCATTGACCACAATGGGAGGACACAAGAGAGGCAGGAGCCGGTCTGATCTTCAAGGAGTTAGCCACATGGCGCATGACCTTCAAGTTTCATTCATTTGTTCACTCATTAGGTCAACAGAATTAATTGCCTGCTGCTTGCCAAAACTATCAAAGGCATCAACAAATATATAGATGAATAACAGATACCAGTGATGACCAACTTTTTATCCAAGGAGACCAATTTAAAGAAAAGTAAAAATGCTTGCAGGCTGTTTTTTGGGAGGTGTTTTTGTTTGTTTGTTTGTTTTTTAATACTGCTTTCACATAAGAAAAAGCATTTACCTGCACCTGAACTTCTGCCTGCTTATATTATTTTCCAATCCAGAAAGGATTACTGTAGAGGGCTAAAATTTCAGAGATGACAAAGCTAGTTCACACTGCAGTATCTGATGTAATATAGCACCTCTGGAACTGGTTTCTTTTTCTTTCCTTGACTAACCTTGTAAACCACTGAACTGCAAAGTGTGCCTTGTCTCTTGAAATTATATCCTATAATGCCAGAGATTTTTCCATTGTAAATAACATAAGTCACATTTTTTAACACAAACAAAATGTTTCTGGGTAGGTGATGATGCCATTCCTTGAGATTGGTAGTTCAAGGGCAAAGCAGCCGATTGACAAAGGCTGGTTGGGGGATAGGGAATCTATAGCACATCCATACCCAGTGCCAGGCACACAGTGATGCTTAACAAGTATTTGTTCCAGTAGAAGAACTCCAGGTAGAGTTGTCTTGGCAGTGGCTAGATACGGGAGTCTGTAGCTGAGGGAGAGGAAGAGATGGGCTGGGGATTGAGATTACTTAGTGTGGATGAGATTGCTCAGGGAGAGTTGGTGGAGTGAGAAGGGAACTGAGGAGGAGTTCCTGGGCAGCATCTGCTTGAGTTTACACAGGAGAGAGAGAAAAAGAGACAAGAGGGGTTGAAGGGAAATTGTGTCCCCAGCACAAAGGAGAGCACTTGGAAGGACAAGAAGTGTCCACAGTGTCATGTCACATAGAGGGCTCAACAGTCTGGAAGCCCAGGGAGGAAGTTCTGAGAGAAAGGGAGGAGGTGAGGGGTCCTCACATATGGCATCCTGGGCCGTGGGAAGAGACTCCGGCTTCCATGCTGTATCTCCTTATTAAGTTTGGCCAGTTTTTAAGATGGTTTTTACCTTTCTTATTCTAAAATTAGTGCATGCTTATTGTAAAAAAATTTATAAAATACAAAACAAAGTTCAAAGAAGAAAAACAAAAATTATCCTGAGAGCTGCTTTATGACTTTTGGCTTGCTTGCTTTAGACTTGGCATACCCAATTGTGCTAACTTTCCACACTGGTTTGGAAGTCATCATTCCCACTTCAGCACCAGTTCTTCACAGTGTAGGTCATATAAAATAAACACTGGAAAATAAAGTGATCTGATGAGCTATAAAGTAATACATTCTGAGTAAACGAGTGATCTGTTGTGTGTGATGATCGTACCAAGGGTGACTCGCATGGATAATTAATTAGCACAGAGGGCCCCATATGCACAAATATTTTCAAACCCACAGCCTTCTCATCGGTCCAGGTTTTCCCTTGCTAAGCATGAGCTAAAAGATTTGTCTAAGTGACTTCTTTTCTACCCATGGTGGGGTAGGTGCCGGGAGGACTGAAGGGCCGTTCTAGCTACATCCCCACTCAATAACTCATATATTGAAAAGTCAAATGCCTGGAAGTTTAGCCATTTTGTAGTTCCTATGGTGAGAGGGTAGCAGAGTGTATTCATTTGCTAGGGCTGCTATAACAAATTACCAGAAATGTTGCAGCTTAAGACAACACAAATTTATTATTTTATAGTTCTATAGGTCAGTAGTCCAGGTTGGCTCAACTGGGGTCTCTACTCCAGGTTTCACAAGGCCAAAATCAAGGTGTTGGCTAGTTGAGCTCTTACAGGGAAGCTCTAGGAAGAACCCTCTCCCAGGGTCATTCTGTTTGTTGGCAGAATCCAGTTCCTTGCAGTTATAGGACTGAGGTTCCTGTTTCCTTGCTGGCTGAAAGCTGGGAATACCTTGGCTTCTAGAGATCTCCCTCTGGCCCTTGCAAATGAGTCCCTACATCTCAGAGTTAGCAATGGAGTGTTGAATCCTTTGCACCCTTGGAATCTTCCTGACTCCCTCTTTTTTTCAGTCTCTCTTCTGCCTTGCCTTCAACTGCATCTCTGACCAGGCAAAGAAATTTCTCTGCTTTTAAGAGCCTGTGTGATTAGGTTGGACCCACCCGAATAATCCAACATAATATGCCCATTTTAAGGGAACCTTAATTACATCTGCAAAGTCCCTTTTGCCATGTAAACCTGTTATATATGCACAGGTTCCAGGGGTTAGTGCATGGACATCTTTGGTGGGGCGGGGGGAGGGCAGGCATTATCCAGGCGACCTCACAGAGTGATGACATGAATGATTGGACACATGGTATGATCCCTCTCCTCCTGTCCCGTTTCCCCTCTCTCTCACATAGGCCCAGTGTGGACTCGTCTCAATATTACTCCTGTTCGCCCTTAGCAGCTTGTCTAAACTGCTTAGAAAGCAGGAATATGCACCTTCTACTTTGAAACCTTTCTGTGATGTCCCTCAGGGTCTTGATCCACAGATTGGGCAATGATGGTATAAGATACCTGCTTGTTTCATATCTTTTTGTAGCAAGAGAAAAATTTATTTGTGAAACCCACTTATTATGATCATGACTAACACTACCATCTTTTTTCCTACAATTGTTACATTTAATGGGTCACAGTGATATTTTTACCTTCCATTGATGACCCATCCAAGCTTTGTCTGCTTTATGGCTCCACTGAGCTTTTCTCTGAATTTATTTCATGATTTGTAGGCAAACCCTTGCCTACTGTGTTCATTTTTAAAATGGCAAAATGCTTGTCGTAATCCTGACTGGAGAACGCTTGTTGATGACAGGGTGAGCCACCTTCACTCAGATATTGAGCATACTGCAAAGATTCCCCATTAAACTGCACCATGGCTTATTAAACCCCATTGGTGAGAAAAAGTGGGCCTTATTTTAAATGTTTATGTTCTGTGCTAATGTTAAACTTAGAATATTTCTGTTGCAGGTACCTTTGGGAAAAATTTTAAAGCAGCAGCTAAAGTGCCAATAGATTTCAGCCCATAAGTTCCCAGATATGGAACCTGGGAAACATCCCCCCGACCCCTGTATTTATTCTCAGGTTTCTCCCTTCCTAATCTTTAAATATCTTTTTTTTCTTAATGCCAAACCTTGTGATCTTCTGATTACCTTTTTATATTCTCAGTAACCACTAAGGACTGTACTCCTGGTTTTAAAGCAAAAGAGGAAGTAGATTATTATGGAACAACATTCAGCCATGTTTGAAGTCAAGGAAAGGACGTATGATTGTCAATGTTTTTATTATTCATATACTGAAGAAATAATCTCTGTCCACAAAGCACTTACATTCCCAAAACGGACTTAAACAAACAGAAACACTCATGACAGAACTGTGATTCCAGAAATGTGCCAGTGGAATTCATATGAAAAGAATAATTTTCCTCATGTGGGAGTTTTAGAAATCCTCTACATAGATGCCAGAAGAATCAGCTGGTTATAGTGTAGCAAAAGGTGTTAAGATCTAGGGTGGCTTTCTCAACAGGAATCCAACAAGAGAGTTAAATTCTACAGAAAATGATTTGAGCAACTATTTTCTCATTCCTCTCAAAGATGATGCTTAGCCAGTATCATTCTGGCTGCAGAGGATGTAAATTAATTCATTAAATACAACAAATGTCTTTGGACAATGGTTCTCAAGCTTTTTGGTGCCCCAACCACTTTACAGTTCTTCAAAATTAGGAAAGACCTCAAGGAGCTTTTTGTTTATGGGTGTTACATCTATCAATTTTTACCATGTTAGAACTTTAAATTTTTTAACGTATTTTCATTGATCTATTTAAAATAGCCATCATAAACCATTTATAAGCTAAATGACATATTTTTATAAAAATAAATTTATTTCCCAAACAAAAAAATTTACTGAGAAGAGTGACATTGTTTTACATCTTTTCAAATCTCCTTAATATGTGGTGTAGTAGAAGACAGCTGGATTCTCACATCTGTTTCTGCATTCAGTTGCACTCGCACACATCATATAGCTTCTGGAAAATTCCACTGTACACAGATGACATAATAAGAAGGAAAAACTCAAGTGACATTGTCATATTATTCTGAAAATGGTTTTGACCTTGGGGAATCTTCCTGGATAGGTCTCAGGAACTCCCAAAGGACCCTGGACCATACTTTGAAACCATTGCCTTGGGACATTAGGGCCTGTTTCTCCCAAGGATCCCTGGTGAAGAGGGCTTCAATAGTGAGCTTGCATATGGTATTTTCTCCACTACTAACTCGGTACCAAAATAACATATCATATTGATGGCCAAAATAAAATTGCAGCATTTTAGGGTTAAATCATCCATGATGATTTGTGTAACTAATGATTTAGAATAACCTCAAAGAAGTAAATCTAGTGGTTAGCTTTCTAGGTCTGGCATAGTTTCTCTGGCTTATTTCAGAAGGGTTAGGTTTTCTAGTTGTAATTCTAGGATATGATTAGCAAAGCTTGACTGGCAAAACCAGTACATGCACTGATTCTGCTGCCAAGGCTTCACTGAGAAGGTTTAGGCTCAAAATAATTCCAGTATTCGAGCCTGTACTAGGATACCTCAACTTTTTTGGAAGCCTCTCCTTGAAATCTCACTCTGTATAATATTTCAGAAAAGTGGGAAGAGTTACAGGAGAATTTCTTCTATAGGAATTACATGAGTAAAAAAAAAATCCCACATTTCCCCAATAATCACTTGTGGAAATGCAAAAATGCTACCTTATTTATGAGACTACCAGGGTTCTCCACCTGTCAGGCCTGACATGGTTCAGCTGCACAGGCCAGAGACATTTTTGATTCTCCATGTGTCAGGGACAAGTGTCATACATACTGATTTGCACAGAAAACCACAGAGAGCACTCTCCAGGGAAAGCCAGCATTTTGACAAGGCTCAGTGATGACTTAGAGCAACAGGGGTAGGAACTATTGTGTGATGTTGTCCATAGACCCATATCATTTGAAATTTAAATTCCTTGTAAAACACCAAGAAAATATGGGTCAGAGAGCTGCTAATGGAGATTCTAGGGAAGGGACTGTCACTAAATCACCCTGAAGACTTAGAAGTGACTGAAAGAGCATTAGGAAAGAAGTCAGTTCAAAAGCTAGCAGTAAAAAAAAAAAAAAAAGAAAAGCAAAACATCATTTAAGAGTCAACACATTGAGGTACTGATGGGGTCAGCCAGTCATTATCTGAATTTTTATCTCCAGGTATGGTTATTACACTTGAGATGAGAAAATAATAGTTTCAATGCTTTAAAGGGGTTCCCCTCTTTTTCCTCTCTCTTCAACTTCTTTTTCCGCTTATTCTGCTCAACCTGTAATTTAGAAATTGAAGAGAAAGCCTCTCTTGGCTTTCTGCTCCATAGGCTTCGCTTTATCACCAGCTTCTCAGAAGTGCCATCCACTCCGCTGCCTCATTCATTCCCCCAAGACCCCTCGCTGTTTGATTTCTGAAACTATTTTCTCAGATATCTCCAGTGAGTCAGTGACATTTCTCAACCATCCGCTGCTCTTACCTGGGGGTAGTTATGTGTGTTTGTGTGTGTGTGTGTGTGTGTGTGTTTGGGCATAAAGTTATGTATGCTTGTATTCCTTACTACCAATTTGGGAGACAAAGCGGATATTTCTCCAGCTGAAAAGTCAAGTAGAAAGGGGATGTGTTGGGGAGGGGTCCTGAGCCCCAAGCGGAGCTTCCAACCCACCACTAAGCAATGGGTGCAACTACAGCATGACAAAGGCAAATATGACTGAATCCCCTGATAAAATCAGAGGCTTAAGAAATTGGATTGTGTCTTCTCCCCTCCTTATCCACATGGGGTCTAGAATGTTCTCCTCATACTGTCACAAGAAGGCTCATCTAACTATGCATTGCTTTTCAGCCCAGCCTCGGCCCTAGGTTGTCCTTACAAACCCAGCAACACGTGGGCAGAGCTTGTGTGAGCATGTCCACAGCTGTTCCAAGAGATTCTCTCCTGGGAAAGTGACACAGAGTCTTGGACACTGTGTGTGAGATTGAGCCCTGCCAGCGAGCTAATTAAATGTGTTTTTTAAAAGCTCTAAGCTTAGCAGCGAGAGTGGGCGGCTAATTTCCTGACTCACCTATTCAACTCATTTGTGGTCCCAGCAAATACTTCCTCTTGTAGGACACACTGCCTGGCTCTATTTCCAAGCCGTTCCATTTCTTCACAGGGTAAATAGGAATGCACAGAGTAATAGCTTTCTCTCTTGTGTGGGATAACGTTTATGAAGTGGAGTTCAGTTCTTTGTGCAAAAGGAATTGTGGGGGCTTCCCTGGTGGCGCAGTGGTTGAGAGTCCGCCTGCCGATGCAGGGGACACGGGTTTGTGCCCCGGTCCGGGCAGATCCCACATGCCGCGGAGCGGCTGGGCCCGTGAGCCATGGCCGCTGAGCATGCGCTCCCGGAGCCTGTGCTCCGCAGCGGGAGAGGCCACAACAGTGAGAGGCCCGCGTACCGCAAAAAAAAAAGGAATTGTGGGAATGTCAGAACAGTTTTGAACAAAACTGGATATTCAGTTAAGAGCCTTTCCCTTCTAAGGCCCAGAGCTCTCACTGGAAAGGTGCAGAGTCCATCCCAGCCCAGGGTGGACTTCGTAACTGGGTATGTGGGGAAAGAAACCCTGGGCCTTACATCCCTATTCGTGAGCCTAGGAAACCTGTGTTTCCAGACAAGCTGCAAGTCATCTTCAAAGCTTGGAAAATCAACAGTCATAATAAAACAACAGCCAATATTCAATAGAGCTTCCATGATAGAATTTTCTAATTTAAAACTTACTTTTATTCCACAAAATCCTAGCAAAAGGAAAATGTTGCTAATTAAAACCCCCAATGGAAGTCTCTTTGTTTTGATTAGATGCAGGGTCTTGACTATCCTAGCAGTAGACAGAGGTTACTTAGCAGAGGTAATTGTTAGCCCCTCCTACGACCGCCTGCAAAGGCTAAGGGTGCTGGCAAATGTGAACAGCTACATGCTAGCGTAGAGGACATCTCTGCGGTTCTGCCTATCGTGATTAAGGATCTACTCAGCTAGAATAATGAAATTGACTCTATGCCTAGTAAAATGGGAGCCGGCTAATTGTCATGCCAATTCGTGACATTTTGTATCTGTTGTCTCTTTACCTCAGAGCTAGTTGTTGAATTCAATTCTCCTTTCCCTAGGATAATTTTTAGTAACTAAAACTCTATGCGTGATGAATATGGTTTTCAGCCAACTTGTTCATGCTTAGGGTCAGGTTTGGCAAATATCCCACGCGTATATTTCATGCTTCTTTTTCTCCACGTAACCCTTAGCTGTAAGTGTTCCCCAAGGATCTCTCATGAACTCTCTTCTCTTTCTATATACTTTGCTCAGGCAATCTCAGCCACTCCTGTGGCTTTATGTCCCATCTACATGCTTATAACACTTCAAATCTTTCTTCTGCTTTAACTCTGTCCAGCTCAGCTTACAGCCTTTTATTTCCAGCTTTCTTATTGAAATTTCCATTGGAAATTCTACCTGGCTATTTAAGTCAACATGTCAAAAACCAAACTTACAAAATGCCCCTGTCTACAAACTAATTTCTCTTATGCAGCCCATCTACCAACTGCCCAGGGTCGAAACCAGGATCACTCCTTGCTGTCTCTCAAGCACCAAAACCCACCAATTCTCCATCCCAAATATCTTGTGGGTATTGTCACCTCTGCTCTATCCTCCCTGACATTATCTTTTATTCATTCACTTACTAAAGGCTTAATATATTCTAGCACCGTGCTAAGGGCTAGTGACACAGAGGGAAGATGAGAACCAATGAGTAAGTAAAATACAAAGCACGGTGGTCACTGACCTATCAGAACCCAGGGTGGTGGATGTTCAGGGCAGAGCAGGATGTGCAAGAATTTAGGAAACCGAATCTTCCTGTCTTGGTACAACTCATCTCTTGCCAGAACATTTGGGAAAGCTTCTAGCCACACATCCATTCTGCCCTCTGCCCTGCTGCCTGAACTTAATTTCCAAAGTTTAAATCAGATTGTGTCATTGTCTGACTAAAACCCTTCCATTATAGCAGGACAAGTGCCAAACTTCTTGATTCTACTTACAAAACAGTCCAACTCAGCTTTTTCTCCCCCCAGCACTCTTTTATACAACACAGTTACTAACCTCACGGCCCATGAAATAGGAAAAGAAAGAGCAGAAATGAAAATGCCCACTCTGCCTTAAAAATTTACCGTCAGTGTCATTTTAAACCACCCTCTTTTCCCCTTTGGCAATCAACTCAATGGATCATTTTCCTAATGATTGCTGTTCACACTTTGCATGACTGTTTCAAGTATCAAGACGCTGAATAGTTTTGATGACCACAGCTAATCAGTGTGTGATTATTTACTGCCCTGGTGTACTCCCAAAGGCTCCATACAGACATGAGGTATATAGTAGCCATGCAGCAGGCTGCCAAAAACGAATCCTTAGGTCTTGCTTTTAGGAACATTGAGTCCATCTTTATAGATGAGTGTGATCTCGAGAGAATGAGAGCCAGGTGCCGACTACCTCTCCCTTCACAGGAATAAGTCGCTGCAACAACATTCATTCATTCATTCACTTAGTCGTTCATGCATCAAACAGGAGTGACCCAAGGTCTTTGCTGAGGGATCAGGGGGGTGGAGGGGAAATTTGAAAGGCTTTTAAAGATTGAATAAAGGTTTTTTGTTTTGGTTTGGTTTGGTTTTTTGGGGAGCAAGAAGTGTGTGTGTGTGTGTGTGTGTGTGTGTGTGTCTGTGTGTGTGTCTGTGTTTATGTATTTAAGGAAGGAGGGGAACAGTAGCACTTGGGCGGGAAACAAATAGCTGCTCTGGTAAAGTGAATCAAAATGCCAAGGTAATTAAAAAATGACACGAGTCATTTTTTAAAATTTTGGCAAGTTCCTTGTGGCTTGAGGGAGGCAGCAAAGGGTGGTTAGGGGGTGGGAGTGTTGCAGGAAGAGATACTGGAAGGTAAAGAGCATGAAGATTATAGAAGACTCCTACCAAGGAGCTCAGACTTTCTCTTGTAAGCAGGGAGGAGCGAGCCCAGAGAAATCTCTAAGCAGGGAAGTGAACAGTCAGATCGTTTTTTGATTAAAGGTTCGATGCGTATATAGGGATGGATTTGAGAAGATGAACATTTAATGAGTGCTTTATACAGGTGACCACAACCAAGGACAAGTCCCTGGCTACGTCCCAGCTAACTCTGCGTATCTGTGTGTCTTCCCTAGTGACGGTGTTGGCCATTTTCCATGAACTGCATGTCGACCCCGACCTGTACACACTCTTGTTTGGGGAGAGTGTGTTGAATGATGCAGTTGCCATAGTCCTTACATAGTAAGTACCAGAACTTGGCCTGTGCTTCTTTGACCATGTAAAATATGCTTCTACTTGGTGATAATTCCTAGTGGCTTTAATAGTATCTTTTCTGTTATGTCATAGAGATACAGTCAATTCCTAACTTTTAAGGAATTATTATCACAGAAGAGCGCCAAGAGTAGGAACATTTCATTAGCCACTTAATTTCTAACACCATTAATAAGCTGCGTGTTTCCAGCTTATTACAAGATACTACTCAAAGGGTAACATTTTTGTTCTCGGTGTATGTATTTAGCTGATTCACTTAGGCTTCCTAAAATGCACATAAATAAGCTTTCTTCATTTCAAATCAATATCATTTAACTTTTTCCCTTAAGTCACTTTCCAGATACTAGACTAATAGAAACCGTTGTATTTATACTAATTTTGGCAAATTGGAGATAGAAGTTGAGAGTCAGAATATTCTTTATTTATCAGTGCAAATGTAACACGTTATAGAAACACACACATTTTAAAATCATCACGTGACAAGTCAAAATGATGGAGCTTCGTCTGCTAAGAGTTAATGTAATTTTCCCTTCATCTTTTCCCCTTTAGATGCTTACCATTTATATTTAATAAATGACACTTTGGTGGCTTTCACTATGTCAGAGGTCTCTTCTTGCTTTTAGATTAAGACCAACATTTTGGGCAACAGTCAGATACCCTAGAGGAAGGTAGCTATCGAGTAATTAAATGTGACAACAAGATTCAATTCAGGGTGTTAATTACTTCAAATGCATTTGAAAATGTATTGCAAAGTAACAAAGGATTTTTAAAAGTCAGATCGCCCAGAGGGGAGTAGGAAACAACAGGGCAGCACTATTCTTTTTTTCTGCCAGCTGACATTTCTTAAGGCTGCCACCCTAAAGTTACCACTGAATTCAGCAACTTTCAAGAAAGAGTCTCCAAAAAAACTTATATTTTACCTGGCTACTGAGAAGTGCCTCTCCTGCATTAAAGGAAAATACCAGTGAGTGCAAATTAAGAGCAAAAGCCATGGCAGATTCACAAATGCCAGAGGATGCTTTTAAAGAAACACCAAGAACAATTAATTAAAACATCAGGGATCTTTGTCCAAGATATACTAGTATTAAAGGAACATTTGGGGGAAAAATTTTTAAAAATCTGCTGAGTCCCTCATCTTCACTTCCTGAGCTGCCATGTTGTAAAAAGGCCAAGCAAAGCAAAACGACTAAAGCACAAATGAGCCTTGGGAAAGAATCATGCAGCTACAGCCAAGGAAAGGTTTGGCCTTTCCACTTTCAGCACTACCATGCACAGTAGTTTTCCATTCAAAATGCAGACTCCAAGGATGAATGTTGACACTGTTGAGCACAAGCCTGGGGGGCATTTGAAACAGTCCATTTAAGATCTCCTCAGGTCCATATGTGGTTATTACTGGTAGCGCCTTTTCTACTCCCCTATCCGTGCGTTGCATGTCTTAATAAAATGTGTTTCCCACCATGGCAAGATCCTTTCCTTTCTAGGCACCAGACGCTTGCCAGTCTAGCTGAAATCTTGTGCTTCCCAGCTTTGGCATTTCAGGTATTGTGCAGAGTGACCCCAGTGAGTTTCAACTTTAAAATAAAGATAATTCTAAATTAGGAATGCTTGACACGGAAACTTCCACACATTCAAACCTGCAAGCTCGTTCTTCCACCTGGTGCATTCGGACTCCACCAGCCTCTTCCAGGAGCTCTACTTAGCGTTAATGTACAGCTGTCCCTCTGTATCCACAGGGAATTGGGTTCCAGGCCCCCTGTGGATACCAAAATCCACAGGTGCCCAAGTCCCTTATATGAAATGGCATAGTACAGTCAGCCCTCTCTATCTGTGGGCCCCATGCCTGCTGAGTCAACTAACTAAACCTCGGATTGTTCCATGAGGAACCCGCGAATACGGAGGGCCTCCTGTAACTAGGTTACCCCCGGTCTAGACTCTCTGTCCCCCTGTGCCGTCTGCTGACCACTTCTTCTTTCACCTTTTACACAATCCTCCACGTGTTTTACTCTTCACTTTTCTCACTTGCTTCTTAAACTTAGTTTACAGCACGTATGGCAATCTCTTTTTTTTTTTTTTTTTTTTTTTTTTTGTGGTACGCGGGCCTCTCACTGTTGTGGCCTCTCCCGTCGCGGAGCACAGGCTCCGGACGCGCAGGCTCAGTGGCCACGGCTCACGGGCCCAGCTGCTCCGCGGCATGTGGGATCCTCCCGGACCGGGGCACGAACCTGTGTTCCCTGCATCGGCAGGCGGACTCTCAACCACTGCGCCACCAGGGAAGCCCCTCTTTTTTTTTTAACATCTTTATTGGAGTATAGTTGCTTTACATTGTTGTGTTAGCTCTGCTGTATAACAAAGTGAATCAGCTATACGTATGCATATATCCCCATATCTCCTCCCTCTTACGTCTCCCTCCCACCCTCCCTATCCCACCCCTCTAGGTGGTCACAAAGCACCGAGCTGATCTCGCTGTGCGATGCGACAATCTCTTTTTATACATCTACTCACACACACGTTCCGTCTCCTTTAATGCTGCATCCCCAACTGTCTTCTAGTTCCCATGGAAGAACCCTATTTAATAGTTTTCCATGACTTTCAGACCAGGAGTTCAAACATTTGTCTCTCCATTTTTCTCTTCCTTCACCCTAACTTCGCATAGTAGCCAGACACATCTCTCTGGCTTGTAGCCTCATGCCTTTCTTCACAGGCGCAAAGCTCTCTCTTCCCTGCTCCTGCTTCTGCCCCATCAAGTCTTTCACCATGTACTTCAGTCACCTCCTCTGGGAACCACTAGCCCACATGCTAAAGTCCCTCCTCCATCTCCGTATGTGCCTCCATCGATTCCTTGCCAGCTCTGCCATGAAATCTTGGGTTTACACGTATATTTGCTTTTCTAGATAGTAACTTTCTGAAGATGGAGACTTTGCACTTGAAACGTATATTAAAAGAGCAAATGAAAACCTCCTTTGTATTTTCCCTTTCTCAGTTCCATCTTCGTGTGGTTTTGAAGTTCAGGAATAGAGGTAGAGCTTTTATTGTCCCATGGAAAGGAAAAGACACATTTTGATGTGAAATCAAGTACAGTAAATGACCTAAATCATCAGCCACTATGGCCTTGGCAGTGACTCCGGAGCCTCTTTGGAATAGCCACACACTTTCATTTGTCTTTCCATCTTCTACAAGCAAACCTCCTTGCTTAAGAACCATCCTCTTAGTATTTAAAAAAGTTTTATTGTTAGTTTTTTGACAGTAATGTGCTCTAGTATTCCTCATTCAAATACAAAGTAATTTAGCCACATTTTAGATTAAATCAGCTTTTCTATGCTAATCTAAGGAGCCACTAACTAATTATAATACTTTTTCTTAGGCTAAACGTGCTCTGAATTTCAGACAACTAATTTATAATTGAATTTGATGACTGTAACTCTTGTACACAGCGGCATGTGGCGGGTGGTGTCCCTAAGGCTTAAAATGATTCAGAATTATCTTAAGATAAAAGTAACTTTATTTAACAAAAAAGTTTTGAAATTAGCTTTTCTCTGATCCATGCTATTATTTCAAGTATATAGGGAATGTCATACCCAAATATGTATGTGTATTGGTTCATAAATGAATTCCATGTGATGGATTTGCACTTCTAAAGATTGTGTAATAGACTGTGAAGGAAGGCAAAAGATATAATGGAGACATCTTGGAAGGTGTGTGTTTTTGAATCCTGAACAAAGACATTACTTTCAGAGGCACCATGGGAGGGTAGAAAGAGCCCTAGATTTAAGTCAAAAGTGGTGGTGTCAGGATTGTCACGAATTAACTGTACAATTATTACAGTTGACACGAAATCAACCCAAACTGGAGTAAACACAAGGGGAGTCTGTGTTGGCTGATGTAACTGAACAGCAGGAGTAGAAATGGCTCAGGAAAGGATCCCGTGAAATGAGCTGAACTCTCACCTCGCTCAGCTTCTTCAGGGTTATCTCCCCCACCCGGTCACTAGATAGTTGCCAGCAAGTCCCAGGGCTGCATCTTTCTTCAGGAGGATAGAGCAAGAATCTTTGTCCCATGATTCCCAACATAAATCTTAGTACACCTTATAGATTCTGTTGCTATTCCAGACCCACCTGTGGCCAGGGAAATGTGCTTCATTTACTGTCTCAGGTCTAAGTCACATTGTTCATAAATTCAGGGCAGTAATTGGTTTTACTTGGAAGCACATGAACTGAGACTGGGGAAAGATGGGATTCTTGCTCAGAGTAATACTGCCACAGAGAAGGAAAAGTGGATGCTGGTCAGAACCAAAACAAAACAGAACAGAACCTAAGAGACCACGACAGCGACTTCAAATGGCCATAAACTCTTCCTGCTTGTTTCCTTACCTATAATATGTAAGAACAGTCGTTCTGTATACATTACAAAATTATTCTGGGCAATAAATAAAGCAATATATTTGGAAAGGGTCTATAATCTATATAATCTACATAATCTATGCTTATAAATATATATACTTATTATAATTTATATAGTCACGTATATCAATATCTTTCCTTGTACTTACACAGATCTCTCTGGTTTCATTGTTATGACTAAAGATAGACCTGCTTCTAGTGAAGCATTCCTTCATAAATATGGCATTTTATGATCCAAGGAATAGAGAGAATAACCGTTTTTACATGTGATTTCCCCCATTAAGAATGAACCACTTAGTTAAGGTACACTGTCTAAAGAACTAGAGGTTGAAATATATTACTTAAAGTTATACAGGTACTCACAACCAAAATTGATATTACTTGCGGAAGTTAATTGGAGGAGGAGAGAGAGAAAGGCAGGGCTAAGTTACCTAAAATGTCACATCTGTCACAGTAAGAAATCAATGTATATGTGTGGAGTTGATAAATCAAGAAATGGAAGTATATACATATTATTTAGAGTCATGGGGCAGCCATCGGAAGAAATAAAACCATAAATGTTACTAGTTGGTTGAGTAAATTATAATATATGAAGATCATGAAATCCTATGCAGACATTTGAAAAATGATAGAAAAGGAGTGTTGATGTTAAAAGATACTCACAATATATTTTTTGAGAAAATAGGAAAAAATTTAAATGGTGTATACTCTAAGATCTATTCTGGCTAAAAAAAAATCACAGCCAAATTCATGTGTGTGTATGCATGTGGTTGTATAATTAGAACACATTATTATTTATATACAAAATCAGAGTGTTAGGTGGGATCACAGGTGATTTTTATTTTCTTCTGTTTACTTGTATATATGTATTGGAAATAGATTAAACTACTTATGATCGACTCTGGTCCAAAGAATCCCCCATTAACATACTTGATAATTGGCAGTCTTCATTTAAATGCAGATTCTACAGAGGTTTAAGTTTGAAATTTTTTTCTACCCATGAAAGATGAGAAAGAGGATGATGATTTGTTCTCAACCATTTATCTGCGAAACTGAAATATTGACAGTATTGTATGTACTGAAACATCTTCTTGTAAAGTAATTCCACAGTATACAAATGCCTCCAGATTTTCTTAGAGATAAAATAAGAACCTCATTAAACAGCTGGCTCTTGGATGATAATAAACACATACTAGGTGCCTTTATGTTCTGTTAAGCAAATGCTTACAAGGAAATTTAATATAGATTATTGAAAGAGATGGAGAAATGGACACCATTTTCTCATTTTAAATAAGAGTGTTATGCTGCTTAGAGGCTCTTACTAGAAAATGTCATTTCAAATGTGATACTGGTGAATGCTTGGCACTTAAGAGTGAGTGACATTTTGAAAGACCACATTTCTTATAGTCCATGCATCTTAAGGGAAATTTAACATGGAAATTAATGGGATGGCTGTGAGACTCCAAGTACCGTGCGACTAACAGGAACCTTGAGATGTCATCCAGCCATTTGACAAAAAGGTACTGAGGACCTGTATGTGCCAGACTCTATGCTGAGCGTTGGTAATGTAGATGGATGGGCACCGTCACTCATCCCTACTCTCAACAGCTCCTCACCGAAACGAGGCAAACGATAGCTAAAGCAGGATTTAATATGTGCATCAAAAACTTGCTCTATAAATTATCCCAGAAAATAGCTATGTAGGGATTGGTTCTAAACATATGTCGTTAAGGAAATCTATTATTTCTCTTGGTACCATCATCTCTAAGCAGATTACAAGCTCCTTGAACGAAAGACATACTTTTCTCCATCCGCCATGACATGCAGCTAACTATCTGGAAGTTTCTCAATCTTTCAAACACAAGTGGGGACATTTTACTAATCCTCTCATTAAAATACATTCCAGAGGGTGGATGTTTAATATTCTTCATGCTGCTTCTTCTAAATATATGAAACGCCTTATTAGTTACCCTCACTAGCTCTGCTTCTCCCATTTTACCCATAGCTGTAAACATAGAGGTGATAAGGAGATGTCTCCTTTTGATGAGAATGAACCAAAACTGTTATTACCACCGGAAAGTATAATATTTCTCATGAATCTGCTTAACTTAAAAACAAATTTCTTATATCTTGACGCATCTTTCTGAGGGTAAATCACTTTGATATTTGCCTTGGAAACTGATAATCAGCATAAAATACATTTATTTTGATGCCTGTCTAGATACTGCTGGGTTACATAATTAGAAAAAAAAAAAAAAATTATGGTCCTTTCTGCTTAAGGACTCCTTGCCCTAAGTCAATCCATGCCAACTTCATTTTTTGGACACCAGGTGGCACCACCTAGCAGGG
>NW_006771578.1:1688372-1688997 GCF_000442215.2 Lipotes vexillifer
TAGCAGAAATGGGACAGCGTCCTGGCATCTTTAAGAAGCTACTGGGGAGGCAAAGTCAGCTGACCTCCAGCATAGCTCAGAACGCCCAGTGTTTGCTGCCCACACCCCTGCCTGCTGCTGCGGCCTTGTTTGCTTTTCGTTGTTCCTGATCCCTGGTTCCTGTTTCCTGGCTATGACTCTGGCATCTCCCCTACCCTATCTTTTAATGTCCCTGTTCAGATTACTGGGAATTGACATTGACTTTATCCTGTGACTCCAATCCCTTGCCTCTCAGATTAGATCTGACGTTTACTCACTGCTTCTCGGGAACTCAGAACTTGCTTTGCTTCATTTCAAACCACACACTACAGACTGAACTGCCAAAAATAAATAAATAAAAGAAATCCATATTGGGACTTCCCTGGTGGTGCAGTGGTTAAAAATCCGCCTGCCAGGGCTTCCTTGGTGGCGCAGTGGTTGAGAGTCCGCCTGCCGATGCAGGGGACACGTGTTCGTGCCCCGGTCCGGGAAGATCCCACATGCCGCGGAGCGGCTGGGCCAGTGAGCCACGGCCGCTGAGCCTGCGCGTCCGGAGCCTGTTGCTCCGCAACGGGAGAGGCCACAACAGTGAGAGGCCCGCGTACCA
>NW_006771578.1:1689019-1711916 GCF_000442215.2 Lipotes vexillifer
CCTGCCAATGCAGGGGACACGGGTTCGAGCCCTGGTCAGGGAAGATCCCACATGCTACGAAGCAACTAAGCCCGTGCACCACAACTACTGAGCCTGCGCTCTAGAGCCCACGAGCCACAACTACTGAAGCCTGCATGCCTAGAGCCCGTGCTCCACAACAGGAAAGCCACCGCAATGAGAAGCCTGTGCACCGCAATGAAGAGTAGCCCCCGCTCGCCACAACTAGGGAAAAGCCTGTGCGCAGCAATGAAGACCCAACGCAGCCAAAAAATAAATAAATCAATAAATAAACTTAATAAATAAACAAATTAAAAATTTTTTAAAAAGAATAAAAAAGAAATCCATATTGATGGTTTCTTATCGCAATTCCATTTATACTTTAATTTATTGGTGTATAAGTCAGATGTAAGTGCCAGAAACCCAATTCAAGTTAGCTTAAGCAAAAGGAATTCACTGGCCTATTTAACACGAGTTGGGCTGACTCTGGGCATGCCAGGATTTAGGGATTCAAATGTGGTTGTCTATTCTTTCTTTTTCTTTCTTGGCTCTGATTCCCTCTGAGTGCTAGTGTCATTCTTTCCTAGTATAGACAGATGACTGCACAGATAGATGACTACGAAGTAGGAGAGAGTGACCTATGGCATCTCCAGGCTTATATTGTTCTAGTTCAAAATAACACTTAATTCTCCCAATGTTTGCATATCAGCCATAGAGAAGGACTCCTATTGGCTCTGCTTGTATCAGAAGATCACCTCTAGGCCAATCACATAGTACTCTATGGAAATTAAACATGGTGATCGGCCAGATCTGAATGATATCCCCATCCTTGTGGCCAGTGGCATGGAATCTTTTATTAACAGAAAGTGATTGGAAGTCAAGTTTAATCCCAGAACAACAACTACCATATTTCACAATAATGAAATGTTCAGAACATAATGAATTGAAATGAAGCGCATAGGCCCTATGCCTTTACAAACTTTAAAAAATGCTTTATCTATTTTTGTTTTATTTCCATTTCTCTAGGACATGTATACACTACCAAATGTAAAATCGATAGCTAATGGGAAGCAGCCACATAGCATAGGGAGATCAGCTTGGTGCTTTGTGACCACCTAGAGGGGTGGGATAGGGAGGGTGGGAGGGAGACGCAATAGGGAGGAGATATGGGGATATATGTATATGTACAGCTGATTCACTTTGTTATACAGCAGAAACCAACACACCATTGTAGAACAATTATACTCCAATAAAGATGTTAAAAAAAAACGTTTTATCTAAAAAGACAAAAAATCTTTGCTAAATGTAGAATTGATTTGAAGGAGAGAAAAGGAAATTCCCCAGGTGTACAAGGCAGGAGTGGGAAGATACCACCGTCAGTAGCCACATGATTTTGTATAGGATATAAACTCAGAGGTTTTGGAGCTGGAGTCCCACTTCCATGTGGAGATCAGAGGGCTTTCTCTTGTAGCCTCACTCATGATAATAAACTTGAGCAAAGCTCTTTGAATAAAGCCTGGATTCTCAAAGTGGTCCCTCCATCACAGACTCTGTCCATCAGCCTTAAAAAATGGTGAGGAAACTTGTCATTTATCTGGATTTTACATCAGAATCCCTGGCCTGGGAAGTTGTGTGTAGGAAATACAAGCCAATGAATTAAGATTAAAAGATTTTAGGACTATTGCAACATCTGCCCCAGCATTATTTCCCTTTCCTTATTTCTAAATATGCTAAACTTCTCTGAAGTGATACTATCTCAATCCAGACACATGGAAATCCCACAGAAAAAAAACAACCCTTCCTGAAAGTAAATTCACAATAAAAATTTACAAGCCACAAAAGGAAATAACTCCACTATGAAGAAAAGTCAGAAGATAAAAGTAAATCAGAAGAACAAGCACCCTATGGAACTAAACAAAAATTATAAAATCTTGAGATATATTATAAAATAAGCATATTAAAATGACTAAAGAGATAAATGGAGGAACAGAAAACAAGTTAGGAAAGAATAATGCAGATATCGACATTAAAAACTAAATGGATGAGATAAATGTCCTATTAAATGCAGCTGGTTAACCAAAAGTAAAGTTTGCAAATGACCCAGAATGCAGAGCAGAATTAATCTGTGGCAATATTTGAAGAGATAATGGTTGATAATTCTCCAGAGTTGAAGAGAAAAACTGAAACATCATGTTACGTCCAGAGCTGGAAAAATTAAACTAACCCACATCCAAATATATTATAATGAAATATGAGATCATCAAAGACAGAGTGGAAATCTTAAAATTAACCAGAGAGGAAAGATGAATTACTTACAGTGGAAAACAATTTGGACAGTAGAATAATATGTACAAAGTTATGAGGGAAAATAACCTACAAACAAGGTTCTAAATTCAACTAAAATACTATTCAAGGGAAAGAATGAAATAAAGACATTTTCAGGTAAATAGAGTTTACCACTCATAGATAATCAATTATAGAAATAAGAAACTGAACTCACAAAGACTTGAGAGACAAGGAGTGGTGAGCAAAGATATTGGTGAAACAATCATAAATCTAATAAGCAATGACTGTGATGACAATAATGATGATTAATGGGGAGGGGTAAATTATGGAAGAAACAAGCACTATATTATCCACTACAATATTCAGAGATAGTGAACACTGAATGATAGTGAAGTGAGAGATGATGGATGGTGTGCAGAAGTGGAGATACAGCAAAAGAGCCGTTTTAAAGCAATCCAGTTTTCACTCAAGTAGCCGTATTTATCGAAATGTTTCTCAAAATGGTGCAAGAGTCTGACAACAAATAATCTTTTTCAGTTTGGTTTAGAAATGCTGCAATCAATTTATACTTGCTCTGAAACTTTAGATAGTCTTTAATAATTTCAAACTATACGAGGTATTTCTATACATTAGGAGGCTGGTAAAGTATCTTCCCTGGGATCCCTCCACTTTTCTGCTGCAGGTTATAGGCTGTATCCTTTGTACCTCTAGTGTCTCAAGTGTGGGACTCATTGTGTTCTCTCTGGAGGCTGTCCTTCATCTTTCTCATTGTCTTCCTACTTTTGCTTTACTCCCTGTTCTGATTTCTTCATGTTCTCTTACTGTCAGATTTACGATCCACACTAGGAATTCATCTATTCAGTTCTTGCCAATTCCTGAGAAGAGGTTACTTCCATGGGTGGAAAGCAGGGGACGTTTTCTACCACACCAGTTCTTGATATGCTGTGTGATGGAGAGTCTTTTAAAAATTGTTCTTCATGTGCACAAATGACTGTGAGCTAATGTTTTAGGCAAAAAGCCAGTCTTGAGAGAGAGTTGAAAGAGGTAGTTTTGTCTTTTGATGTACATTGTCACCAAGACATAGTAGTGCCTTATTTATTTTAGCCCCTGTTTGAAATTTTGGCTCTCTCTCTACACTGAAGAACCTGGTGATGTTCTCTTGTTTAGGCCTGGCATGACCAGCCATGTACTAAGAGAATGATTTGCACTAAGCCAAGTATGCTTGAGGCAGAGGTGGACACCAGGGTGCTGATACAATAAACACCAAGAAGTTACTGACCCATGGACCAGACTAGCCATGCTAGCATGATCAGCTCATTTTCTTTCTATAGTCAAGCTACTTAGGAAGCTGAATCATAATCAGCATCCACTTTATTAATTCACCACAGGAAATTACCGGGATTTCAAGTACCCCAAAGATCACATGATAAAAGCAGTATTTCCTGTGGGCTGACCTGCATATAAAGACAAATAATATCCAAAGGGTTGTATGTTCAGCATGGGGACAGAAGAAGGGTAGATTGATGAGTCAGATGTTTATCTGCATCTTTCACACAATAGGTATTTTTTTCCCAACGGAACTTGGAATTTTGAAGTGGTGGGCAATGGCAACCACTCCCCAAATCCATACCAACGTTTAAGACATTTAAAACTGTTCTACATTTGTTAGGATAACTAAACCTTGCTCTCTCCCCACTAGATAAACCTGGGATGGTCACTTGCAGTGTTTGATTCTGTGATTCTCAATTCTTCTATGACTAGTCCGTCCTCCTTCTGATTGATACATTGCACTTTTGTCACTACACATGAATGCCTTTGTCTCTGTTTAATGTCCTTTAATACCTGGTGGGGGAATTAATAGTGATTGTCTCTCCTTCTCTGCGTTGTGACCAGTGACATACATTCACAAGACAGTGGCCTAGTGATGGAGGATAGTTCATAACTAGGTATCAGGGACATCTATGAGAAGAGCCAATCATGGCTTTGGCTTCACGTGAGATAAGATTTCCAACATTGCCAAACTAGCTTCTGTTCATAACAAGATCTAAAACACTACACATTAAACTTTTGGAGAGGAGGTCATGAACTTCTTTTAGAATCTGTAGAAAGCTATGGCTCTCATGTCAGAGAGAGGGAAGTGTATCTAAACAAAAAAGACAAAACTTTGTATTTCAGGAGCTCTGGGTTAAGATTTTTTTTTTGTCCTAAAGCATATTTTCTTTCCATTGTGTTTAAGCTTGACTTCTCATTCTGAACAACCAAGAAAATGCCTTTTATTTTAGGTGATCAATTCTGAGTTTTTTCCCAAGAAAAACATGTCCAGAGAACAAGGGGTCAAATCAGTATGCGATCATAATTTTAGTCTAAATTAAAAGCTCTCTCTTGGCCTGGAGAATATAATCTGTTCATGTTATTTGGGCTCCATAATGAATTTACATGGCAGGCTTATTGCAGATTTTATGTGGGCTCTGCCTTCCTGGGGCATGTAATGCTCTGGGAATCTGATTAAAACTTTGGGAAGGAGCAGCTGTTCAGCTATAGTGGGTGAACTCAGGACCCACTTTTCAGAGCATGACCATAATGCCTGATACCCTGGCCTGCTATTAGATGATAAATGAACTGTCTTTGAATACCCAGCTCCTGTGTTAATAGCTTTAAAAGATCGGTTGTTTATGGAAAAGAAGTTGGGAGCTCTTATCAATTTTCCTGTCCCGGGGGTCCTCAAATACATCATTTTTTTTTTCATTGCCAGAATGACAGGCAGTGTTGAAGGGAAAAGGAATAAATTCTTCCAGTATTTAGGTTGCTCTTCATGGGTTAACGTCAAGAGTTTCTCATTTCAAAAGATAGTGGAGTGAGTGCCCAGTGAATTCTTTTATAAAGTGAAACACATAAAATCCAGACCACATGCTTGCTGGCATTATCCTATAGTATCAGAATCGTTATGTAATTCCATCTGATTTTTCTAAAGGTACTTAATTCAACTCAGTATATGAAAGTCAAATTCTGGAGCCTGTGCCAATTAGCTTATTTCCAGAATGACAGCTAAATTGTCCCATTTGATCTAATGCCATTGATTGAGTATGCTATCCCTGATGCCATTACATTAAATCCTGACCCCAATATATTTGGAGGTTTATCCCTTTTTATCTTTAACCCCACCCCCACCCTCATCTGCCTACTTTGTTTTCATGGACATCAGAAGATCTTCAAAGCAGACTTAATTTTTCATTATGTGACTATTGAACATTTAGATTTTTAGACATTGCCTATTGTTCTAACAGCAGTCTGCTTTTAGCCTTTTCATTAGCATGTTTATAAGAACAAGTTATGAAAAATAAAAAATATACACATGTATGCATTCAATTTCATTTTATTAGGAGTTCTGCTAAAAGTTTTGGTGGAAGAATTTTAATCTTAGAACACACCCCGTGTGTGGATTGTGTGTTTTACTTTTTCCACGAAGAAGTGAAGGCTGGGCTGGGAGTCTGGATGATGACTCTGTCATTTACTAGCTTTATACCATTGAGCAAGTCAGTCAGTTTCTGCAAGTCTGCTTTCTAATTTCATCAAGATGGCAGCCTCAGTATACACATCTGTCCCAATTTAAAATATAAAAATCTGTTGGGATCTTAGAAGTGAGATTGCACTGAAGATATAGATTATGAAAGCAATAAGATCAGTGTCATGGGAAAACAAAACTCTAGAAAACCAAAGCCCAAAACATGTATAATTATTTACTAAGATGGGGTAAAAGACTATATCCTGAAGACAGGGATAAGCTGAAATTTTAAAAGTAAAATCATACAAATTTAAAATATAAAAATTAAAATTAAATGCTTAATAGAGCTGATATGATTGTCTGCTTAAAAATACAAGCGACTCAAATGGAAAAATTTAGAGAGCTCAGAAATCTGGCTGGACAGAAGACTGACACACAAAAATCAATAGCTTTTCTAGACTTCAGTAACAACTGATGATAAAATGTCATGGGAAAATTATTTTGTTCACGATGACATTTTAAAATCTAAAATAATTAGAATAGCCCTAAATAATAAACCTATAAGATATGTGAGAAGAAAAATCTTAACTTTAGCGAAGGACAAAAAAGACAACCTCAATAAATGAGGAGCCCTACTACGAAACAGGATGGGAAGATTCAATATTGTAAAATAGTCAGCCCTTCCCCCAAGTAATCTGTACCTTCAGAATAATCTGCCTCCTCAAATCCCAACAGATTTTTTTAAGGTGATTCTGAAGTTCACATGGAGCTTCTGCTTAAAACAGGAGGATAAAATATTTATTCTACTAGATGCCCTCAAAACAAACTAAAACTATGAAAAACATTGAAAAATAGAGAGGAAATTTTCATAGCAAATGAAACATAGAAACAGTCACAGCTCCACACCACAAACTATGAAATATTTACGTATGAAGTATTGCTGCCAAATAATGTGAAATCTTGAACAAGAGATGGAAAGATGCTGAGCCAGGTCAGTTCCTCTCAGATCTGACAGCATATCACATCACTGACAGGCCTAGCTAACACTCCGTTGTTTAGAGCACAGATAAGATCAGGCTGGATGGGCCAAGGAAGAAATGGAGGAAAATAATCTGACCCTTCAAAATGCCAAGATGAGTAGAAATCATGCTGACCTACACTCTAGTTTCCCAGCTAGGGCATTGCAGGAGGCTATTTGCATGGGGGCGGGCAGGAGGGAGGGAGGCAAAAATTTCCAAACCAAAACATACTTTATCTGTAACTTATGGATCTTTTCTCTATGGCACTCAATTTGAATGCCATGGGCTGCAAAAAGATGTATTCCCAAAAGAAAGAAAACAGATTTGGCAACAAATGCTTGAGACCGACAACTTGGGGCAGTTTTTCAAACATGACTCCCAAATTCTTTGACAGTCCTCCCATGGGGAGGTGAAGTCTATGTTCCCTCCCCTTGTCCCCGTAAATCTATAAAATGCAGAGGAAGGGATGCTGTGCCAGTTTCCAGGCCCAGGCCTTAAGAAACTAGCAGCTTCCACTTCCTGTTCTTTGTGACACTCCCCATTGGAACGCAGCGACCTTACTGTGAAGTCAAGCCTCTCTGTGAAGTGTACCACCTGGGGAGAGAATGACAGCCAGCCTGACTTCCCAGACCTTTGGGTGGTCCGTCCTTGAAGTGGATCCTTCAACCTCTTTAGAGCTGCCCCACTGATACCACATGCAGCAGAAATGAGGTGAACCTGCTGAGCTCCACCCAATTTGCAGATTTGTAAACAAAGCAACTGATTGTTGTTTTAAACCTCTAAGTTCTGGGGTGGTTTGTTTTGCAATGATAGATAACCAGAACAAAATCCAAATTAGAACTGCAATTGGCTTCCGCTTACTCAACTCTATTCCACCCATTTCCCTGCATCCCTGCACTATACTATTATGTAATAAATAGCCAGTCTCTTTTAAAGATGAGTAATAATCAAAAAGGAGGGAGTGGGACATGTTCATCAAAACTGCAAAATATTTTTTTTTAATTTAAGCCAAAGAAAAGCCCACAGTCCCCCAAACAAATTTACCAAAGTATTAAAGAAAAGTTTAGACAAAGAATTCTCCATTATTATGAAGGACAGCGTGAATTTTCTCTCTCTCTAGATGTAGATATAGATAGATATAGATATATCATTAAAGATTTCACACAAGAGACATAAAAAAATCAAGGGAGATTAAAACTGTGCCAGCAGAGCTCAAGAGAAAAGTTGGAGAGATAAATAAAATCACTTAAGAGATAAAAAAGACTTTAGAAGCAACAAAAATAGAATGAACTTCTCTGAAAGCACTGTTAGGGACATAGAAGATAGATTTGAGGAAATAACATGAAACAAAGTAGAAAAGAACAAAGTTATAGTAATGACTATAGGGAATACGGTAGAAGTGGATGGCAGATAGTTGAGTATTTTTGAAGAAGAAAGCACATGGAAATTATTTTAAAACATAATAAAACAATATTCTCCTGAAATGATGTAATAAGTGGATGGAAAGACTTAAAGGACCCACCAGATGCCAGGAAAATTTCATTTGGAATCATCAACACGATGAGACAATCTGGCAAAGTTATTGAATTTCAAGTTTAAAGAAAGAATTATGAGGACATCTCAGCAGAAAATCCAAGTCACTTACAAAAGCAGGAATAATCAGGTTGGCCTGGGACTTGACCAAGGCCCAAGTGACATTCAATTTCAGAAGATGGAAAGGCAGCACATTTTTACTTCTGAGGGACAGAATGTGAAACCCAAGCCAAATTGTTCTTCCAATATAAAGGCAACAGATTAGGTGTTTTAATAAATAGTGTGGGTCAATGGGCTATTCCTTTGGGAGACAAAGTTAAATGCCTAATTCATATTATTCCTAAAAAAGAAACTATAGAGGGGTTACAGAACAAAATGTTAAGAAAAAACTATAAAAATACCAGGAGCTATTTCTATAATTTTGGAATGTTGATGGTCTTCCTAAATAACACTCAAAAAAAATAAATAAATAAAAACCACTCAAAACTTAAAAACAGTAAAGTTAAAAATTAACCAATTTATACACAAATTTTTAAAAGTAAATAGCATAAATAGGAGACAAATGACATAAATAGGAGACAAGTAGCATAAATAGGAGACAAATGACAGACTAGAAGAAAATATTTGCAACATTTTTACAGTCTTAATATTTTAAATACACAAAGAACACCTACAAATCAATATGAAAAATTTTCAATACAAAGTTGAATAAAAATATGAAAAAATAATTTGCAGATCTCTTTATGTGTATATACACACACACACACACACACACACACACACACACACACATATGTATATAGCCAAGTAAAATGATGTTTATTTACAAATGGAGAAAATACAAATTCAAACGAGACATTTTACATCCAAGATTTAAAGAGGTTTTTCACGTTCAGTTCAGTGTTGGCAAGAATGAGGAGAATCAGGTGTTCTTATACACATTTTTGTCGGTATCACTGAACATTTTAAATGTACTCAGTTAAGCTGCTTCTAGTAATATATCTCAAGAAATATTTCCTTATGCAGACAAAGATACCTATATAGTGCATCAGTATAACGACAACAAAAATGTAAACAGCCAAAAATGTCTATTGATAAGGAAGAGATTAAATATATTGTACTATATACAGCATTGACATACATACACTACCAAATGTAAAACAGATAGCTAGTGGGAAGCAGCTGCATAGCACAGGGAGATCAGCTCAGTGCTCTGTGACCACATAGAGAGGTGGGATAGGGAGGGTGGGAGGGAGGCTCAAGAGGGAGGGGATATATGTATATGTATAGCTGATTCACTTTGTTATACAGCAGAAACTAACACAACATTGTAAAGCAATTATTCTCCAGTAAGGATTAAATATATATATATATTGTACTACATACAAACTAGGGAAGACTTTGGAGCCTATAAAAAGTAGAAGACATGGAAAAATCAACATTTTTAGTTACAAAATAATGTTTCTGGAAAATGCATGTTGTATAATAGCATTTATGCAAAAATGACATTGGTATGTAAATGCATATAAACGTAAGGGAGTGGCTTTCACATTTTACTCTGTACACTTTTGCATTGCCTTAATCTTCAATACAGAGGGCGTATTTCTGTTTTACTTCTGTAGTAAATGCATTTTTAATGGGAAAAAAAGTGCCTTACCTGCTTACTTAGTAGAGGTTTTAAGTTGTGTTTATTGCTACATTCTGAGCACCTACAACTGGCATAATAGTTGGCCATCTGTAGTTAGTAGGCCTCTGTCTAATGAATGAATGAATAGGGATTTGGTAAGAATCCAATGGGAGGATGGTTGTAAAAGGCTTATACAAGCACCGGTATTTGTGTGACAGCAAAAACCTGATTTTAAATTATAAGAGTGCAACCCTAGAAATGTGTGTGTCTCGGATGCCAGAACAGTTGATTGAAAGTTGAAATCTTTGGCCAATTCATTTAGATCATTTTCGAAGTTCCAAATTCCTAACCATATAAGAATGTTTAAGACGTATTGGATGTATGCATCATGAAGTTGACTCAGGAAAATATATTCACATAAAATAAAAAAAAATTGCCTTTGTATTAATGATAATACAGCTCTAAGGAGTTTGTGAACAAAGCAGGTAATACGAATTTGTGATGGTCCAGGGCACAAGACAACAAAAAGTGGTGGGGCCAGTGACTAAGTGGAGGATGCATGCCCTCCAAAAGTACTTTCGGTTCAATTTTAATTTTAAGCATTGTGATAGCCAAGCCTAGCTGGAGGGGGCCAGTTTGTGACCCTAGGTGTAAGCGACATAAACAATCTACTTCCATTAGAATCTTCTCATTGCCATCTGCGTTTCAGGCTATCCTCATTTCTACCTTAATTCTTTTGTGCCTGCTCTTTTATCAGTTAGGAATTCCCTCCCAAGTCTTCTGTGTCCAAATGGTTATTGTTTTGCAAAGCTGAGATTACATCCTACCTCTCCAACAAACACTATCAAGAACCTTCCAGCCATAGATTCCTTTCTCTGAACCCCCAGGGAAGGTTTTATTTGGAACCATAGCCTCTCAGAGTGAGACTGGGCATTAAAATTCAATCAGTGCAGTTTCAGATAAGGCTGCCTTCCAGTCGTGACCAGCAGGAGGTCACTCCACCCAGAGCTGGTGATCTGGAGGGAAAGCAAGGCAACTCCGGGGAGCAGCGAGTGCTTCTCTCCACTCACCTCCTACCTGATTCCCTGTATCTGCAAATCATCCGTCCTGGTCTCACCTCTGGGAATCCTATAGTAACTAGAAGCTTGGTTTTGTTGGGCTTCCCCAGTGTTGACTGGCAAAGTTGTTTGTTTTCTTTTTAAACTCTGAATTTATTGCCCAGATTTAAAAATCACGAGAATTAACATAAAAACCCAGATTTCTGATTACTTTTGAAAAAGCTGTTAGCTGTACTAATATTGGGAGTGCATAGATAACATCTCCCCTGACAACAATTAGCTGGCATTAGGAAATGGCTGCCCCCGCTTTTAATCCGCGCAGAGTACCCCAGTTAGTCACAGTTCCCACCACTCCATGCTGCCCCTAAACTGAGCCCAGGGATCCTCTGCCATGGGCTATTGAGTTTACACAGTGCCTTTTTACAGGAGAGTTAAGAGGAAAGGCATTATTTCTTGTGCTTCTGTCTCTATCAAAGGAGGAAAAGGGAGAGTAAGGCTGTCCTCCCTCACTCACATTGCCTGCCAGACCTCTGTGGAAGTTTGAATTTGCCACCTTAGCAATGAAGACGAACACCTTCTTTTTCATATGAAAGCCATTTATAGGTTAGGAAAAAAAAAAAAACTATCAAAAAAAATTCAATGTCTTCTTCTCTGCAAATCCCTATTTCTGTTCTACATATGACATAGTTCTGATTTCATTCATCATACTAGTTGCTCTACTGTGAACGAGTTTGCTGCTATGTTTTCAAAAGTGCATTAGAATTTTTGACCCAAATGCAGGGATTATTTTAAATCCCTACTAAATTTCGTCTGGATTTATGCAAGGCACTTGGCCTCTCATCAGAAACTTGTGGAATAATATGGAGAAGTTAGAGTTAGTAAGAAGCAAAATTAAATAATTGGGTATTGATTTAAGTAGCAATAAAAGTCCGTATTTCTAGTAGCTTGGCAGAGAGATCGATTGAGGGATTTATTCTGTTTAATATTTTTATCGGTGACTGACAAGGAAGGACAGATTGCAGACTTGTCAAATTTGCAATTGATATGACTCTAAGAGGTATAGCAAATAGACTGAATATGATATCGAGATTCCAAGAGAGAACAACAGGCTGGAGAAATAGACTACCCTATGTATTTAAGGTTAGTTTGACGTAACTAGTCTCTGAATTATTATCATATCATAATCGTCCTATCAGATTGTTTTGTTTTGGGCTATTAATTGATGAATAAACCTAGGCAAGAGCATTTCCAAAGAAATATACTTTAAGCAAAGTCTGTAATATTCATAAAATACATTGGAATATGAATTCATTTTTTAATTTGCTCAGATAAGCAAATTAAAAATTGAGCCTTAAATCGGATTCTATTTCTTCCCCTTAGATTTTCACATAATGAACTCAACTCATGGCTTGAAAGCTAATCTCTGATCATTTTTCCTGAACTGCATTACCATTAATACAATGGATATTATCTAAAAAATCTCAGATAATTGTCAAGGCAGAAAAAATTTGCCTTAGCTTCTATGATGAGACGGATGTCTCTGTGCTCTTATCCACAAGAATCACTCCTTTCCCCCAGATGAACTGATCTTCAGAGCAAAAACACAATTCACTGGAGTAAAAGATATTTGTGGTTATCCTGGAACTTTCCAGATGGTTACATTTCTAGAATTTATCTTTTTTTTGGTCCTTTCTCGCATCCAGAGCATCTTTGCTATTCTTGAGGCACACTGGATCAACCAAGTGGTTGTTTTGTGTTCAGGTCTTTGTGCCTTTTTTCTCCACTTGAGTTGATTGGTTTAGGGAGTTATTTAAACGAGTATGAATTTTCTCTAGAGAGTTCATTTTACTTCTCATTAATTTTGAGGCATTTTATTGATGAGCAACCCAAAGGCAATTATCCTAAAGGATAACAAAAGGTTGTCTGTCAATTTCTTTTTTTTTTTCTTTTTTTTTCCCCTAGCCAAGTTCAGGATAAATGGTTGTTGAATTCAACAAACACACATTTTTGTTTTTTCATTGAGCCTCATATTAGCAGCTAAGGGAATAAAAATGGTATAGTTGAATTACCTTCCATCCCCATGCTAAATATGATTTCACTGCTGCTGTGTCCTGTCGTCCTCAGTTGGTACTTTAGACTTGTAGGTCCATGAGAGTAGAGAATGCTTCTGTCCTGCTCACCATTGTACCCCCAGTGCACAGGGCCTGGCTCATAATAGGCACTCAGTGAATACTTGCTGAATGAATGAACATCTCGGGGCCTTTGAACCCCTTTGAACCCCCTATGGACCCCTTTTTGTCTGGAATTCTGTACCCCCCACCCATACCTGCAACAACATCCCACCATATGCCACCCTATTCCTTTCCTGGCTGGCTCCTTTTCATCTGTTCAGTCTCAATTTAAATAGAGTGTCTAGAGTGAGCTTTGCTTGATTATCCTATCTAATAGATCTCTCCCCTGACTCTCTCTCTCTCACACACACACACACACACACACACACGCACGCACATATGCGTGCACACACACACACATTTATTTTCTATACTGGTAGAGTTGCCAGATTTAGCAAATGAACATGTAGGACTCCCAGTTAAATTTGGACTTCAGATCAGAAAATTTCTTTTAGTATATGTAAGTTTAATACTGGCAACCCTAAGTATGATGCCCTGATCATAGCACTTATCATGATTTGCAATTATATATTCATTTATTTACTCATTTATTGTCTCTTATCCCTTACTACGATGTAAACTCCATGGGGGCAAGGACCATGTCTGTTTTCCTTACCAACATGTCATTATCACTCAACACATTTCCTTGCACTAGTAGATGCTTAATACGTATTTGTTGAGTGGGTTGATTGGAGATCAGATGAGCTATCAAGCTTAATAAATGATTTTTCTTTAATTGATTGATGAGTTGCGTAGACAGACTGTTTATTGCTTTAGTGCTTCCCCCCACACACACGGTGACTGATTGCAGTCAGTTACATTAAAAGAATATTACCTGTTTTTTTGATGACATCACCAAAAAAGTGACCTAATTGCAGGTGATCCAGAGGAAACAGAAATGGTCATGAACTTACCCAAAAGAGATTTTGATTAGTAAACCACTGATACTGAAGCTCTTCTGATGCTGGTATTTGTGTCTGTTTTAATCTTTTTAGCAAAAGAAAAATACTTAACTAAGCTACATTTTGTTTTGTTTTGTTTTGTTTTGGCTGCACCGCACGGCTTGTGGGATCTTAGTTCCCCCACTAGGGCTCGAACCCAGGCCCACAGCAATGAAAGCCCGGTCCTAATCACTGGACCACCAGGGAATTCCCTAAGCTACATTTAAAATTTTAAAATGTATTTTACTTTTCTGTTTTTGCACAAGAAGAAATTTTGAATGCATTAATCTTGAAGAAAATAAGGTGGTTTAACTATGACATTTCAAAGACATATTTGAACATACTCTTTGGGCCTGATTTAAGTCATCTGCAAAATGAGTGTTAATGAAATGCCTCTTATTTTATGTAGTGTAACTCTGACATCCCAAAGTATAGTTCATAAGATAACTTAGTTCAGAAAATGATTGTTCTAACAGCAATAATCAATTTAAGTGACTCAAATAGGTCTCTATATTCCATCTAACTAACGATGAATATTAAAGAGTGAGTTATTATGTTATTCTCTCTACCCTTTTATCCTTTCGTCTCTCCATCCGCATCCATCTATCCCTTAGGGAAATAGCTTCTGCCCCCTAGGCTCTCACATTCTAAACAAGACCATCTTCCTTCTAAGAGGTGAGAAAGTAGTGTTTTCCTAAGAGTGTGTAGAAAGGATTAACATATGTTTAGGGAGAGCCCCAGGGTAGAATACAGACTACATTAAATAAAATAAATAAAATACAGGTACATTAAATAAATAATGGCGGGTCCTCCTGACAGCTCACAGTTTAACTGGAGAAGTAAATGTTCTCCACTGAACTTGCACATTACCAGCTTCCTGCTAATTAAAAAGAATTTTTTTCTTATCTATTGAGTGTTTAGTACGAGTTATGTATTCCTAAGTGATTTGCATACACCATTACACTTAATCCTCCCAACAATGCTATGTGATAGATACTTCTTATCCCCATTTAATAGATTAAAAAAAAAAAAACCCTAGGCTCAGGGATGTTAAGCTACTTGCCTAAAACTCGTTAGTTAGAAAGTGGCAGAACTTAGTAATGGAGCCACTGCACAGATAGTTAGTTGGTACAATTTGAAGTGATATAAATATTATAGAATGAATGTCAAAAGAAAGAGGACCTGCAAGAGAAGGACCCTCCCTGAAAATGAACTGAAGTATTGTGTCATGACTCCCAGACACAGGGGCCACTGAAAGGAAGAGGGGTTCCCCCACTCTTGCTGCTGTTCCATGGCCAAGGCACAGTTGTGACAACCCAAACACTGCCTGGGTTGAAGCCCCGCATCTGCCACCTCCTAATGATACAGGACAATTATTCAATCTATTTGACCAGCATTGCTGTCATCAACAGCAACTTTTATGAAAACTTAATGAGATGGGCTTTCTGTTGACTGTAAAACACCATGAAAGTGGGATTTATTATTTGGTCTCTTCTTTTAGTGGGTCCAGAAGTTGTTGAGATACTGAGAAAGAAAAGGCCATTCTTAGAAGTGCTTCACCTCAGTTCTTCCTCAACTCTCTGGCCATGTGGGTGGCCCTCCAGAGTCAGCTGCAGGGTAGTGAGATTAAGGAGGACTAGTTTATCCTCTTACCCAGAGCTATTGTCCTGTTAAAATAAGGATTTGTGTGCCTTTCCTCAGGATCAACACAGCATGGCACCACAAGATGAATTTTTATCTGGGGCAGTGCAAAATGTTGTACACATGCATTACACTAAAAAAAAGGCTCTGTAAAGATTTTAATATTTGAATGCTGTGCATGGAAAATGTGTGTGCATTAGGTATAAAATGAAAATTTTTGCAAATTTGAAAATCCCATTTTTAATCAGACAAGCATAATGGTTCTAGTTTGCTTCCAGTAAGTTTCCTTTCTAAATATTAGTTACTGTTTCAAAATGTGTTTTCTTTCTTTTTTCTCCATACACAAACAAAATTACTCTGCTTAGAGCAGTTATCACAAGTTCTCTCCAACAGTGAGCATTGTCTGAGATTTTGCTTCAGAAACTGTCATCTTTACAGTGACAGCATTTTCTAGGTTTCCTTTTTAACCTCTTTGCTTCTCCCCTTGTCTTCCAGTCACTCCTTGTGGACTTTCTTCAGCACCTCTCTATAATACTGGTAAAATATAGGGCTTAGAAAATTGCCTCAGCTACTCTTCTGAATGAATTCGACAGAGGTGTGTGGGTTGTTAAGGAAAAATCCTTTCTCTTCTGTGAGATTCAGTTCACTGTTGATGAACTTGATTGGGGAAGCTACTATTATTTTCAAAATTCAGGATGCTGTGGTTTGAGTTCCTTTGATGTGATGCTTCATGGAGACTGCCATGTCTTCTCTCCTCAGAGAAACGGCTTAAACCCTCTGTGTCTTTCATTCTCCATTTGGTCAAAATCTTTTAGAAAATGGTGTTGAGTACTTGTTTTTTCTTCAAATAAATAAAAACTGTTTTGAGATTATCTCTCCATTCACAAGTGAAGGTAGCATTTCAATTCTCCTTACTATTAGGTGGGAATAGATCCTTATTGGAAAGCTCGTGAGGGTCTTTCCAGCAGGCAAGAAGTGACTCGTCTGCTGTGCATCTAAGGAGGCTGAGAGGAATGGTAAGTCTCCTTTCATAGTCCTAGGTTGGTCCTGAGGCAGCTGCTCTTCCACCATCAGAAACCATCCTTGGTTTTGAAGGCAGAATTAGGAAGGAGTAGAAAGAGGCACGTGGATTTGATATTATCTTTGAGCCCCTGTGAGGTCTCTATTTCTATCTGTATCTACCAGACTTTCCAAATCTAGGATGTACATTGGACCCCAAGGCTCCCAACAAAGCCATTTCTCCCTTCAACTACCCTAATATTCTACACCTACCTATAATGGAAGGTCACTGGCCCCAGATATTTTTTTTTATAGTCTCTTCCGAAGAGCTTCTCTGCCCCACCTCAACGCCTGTCATCCCCAAAGCTCCTGATACATAAGCTGTCTTGACCCAAGGTCGATCAGTCAACCATACCATTCTAGTACAAGTAGCAGTGGTGAGCTTTTGTCAATCTAATATCTCCTCTTTGTAGCTCAGTCCCAGCTGTGCTCTTGGTTGCCTTGTAAATATTCCTAATACCGATTGCCTCTTTACCTTCCCTCTGACACCAAGTTAAGGCCTCCCTCAACTCTTTACTGGACTTCCTCAAAGGCCTCTTAACTGGTCTTACTGCCTCCAGTCCCTGTTTCCATTAGTTCATTCTTCATGGTGCTATCAGAGTATTGTTCTTTTAAAGGCCAGTCTCCTCAAGTCAGTTGTCTCTTTCAAACCTTTCAGTGGCTCCCTGGCACCTCAGGCTCAAGTTCAAACTCCTCAACAGGGCATTCCTAGCTCTTTACTGAATCACTACTACCTTTATCTCCAGCTTCTTCTGGAGTTCGTACACTTAGATTCCTGCAGGGCAGAGGTAGATAGATGAGTGGATTAGGCTGGGAGTGCAAGGACAATGGGAAAATGGAGAGCTCATGCCCATGCAGGGAGTTGCCCCTACTCAGCTCTAATTCATATTGTTTGCGGTACGGGCCTCTCACTGTTGTGGCCTCTCCCGTTGCGGAGCACAGGCTCCAGACGCGCAGGCTCAGCGGCCGTGGCTCACGGGCCCAGCCCCTCCACGGCATATGGGATCCTCCCAGACCGGGGCCCGAACCCGTTTCCCCTGCATTGGCAGGTGGACTCTCAACCACTATGCCACCAGGGAAGCCCTCAGCTCTAATTCTTGCTATGCAGAAAATTACATCCAAAATTGTTAGAACTTCTGATTTTTCAAGAGTAGCTAGGAATCTGGATATTTTTATGTGTGATCTCAATTTTAAATGTTGAAAAGATTTCATATTTTCTTTTAAACAAACAAAAGAACAATGTATAGTCCAAATAAAACATGGCAATCAGATGAAGCCCATAGGCCATCAGTGAATAATCTGCTCCCCTGCTTCCATCTACTCTAATCCAGGGTTCTGCAAACTTTTTCCTGTAGATTGTCAGATGATAAATATTTTAGGTTTATATGCCATATGGTCTCTGTGGCAACTTAACTCTGTCATTGTTGTACAGTGTAATCTTTTGTACTTCCAGAAGTGTCTCCAACTCTTTCCAATTTGCCATTTCTAATATGTTTTACAGTATAAAACTGGATAATCAACTTCTCTAAACTTCTTAGAATTGTGTAGATAGTAAGGATGAATGGAAGCAAAATACTGTACTGAAAAGAACACAAACATTAGTCAGATGAAGATTCAATTCTTCCTTCTTTCACTCACAATGGGGGAAGGTACCTAATTAGGTACCTTGGGGAAGGTACCTAATCTCTCTGAGATGTTTTCCTCATCTATAGAATGGGGCTAATTTTACATATCTCATGCAGTTGTTGTAACAATGATGATAACTTATTTACAGCATCTAATGCGTAATAAAAACTCAACAAGTGATACCTGCTACATTTATTTTACTATTACTATTGGCTCTGACTTACCTCCTGTGATCATTTTAATACATGGACTTAAGCTTTCATAACCTATTATTTTTTATTTCAACTGTCTGGGCTTACAGCTACCTTTTGAAAAACTGAGATTGTCATAAAGCCAGATAGTATCTGAGAGAACAATTACCCCATCTGACACATAAAAAGATCCCATGAATGTAGAATCTGAATCGATAGTTCCACCACCCATCATGGGAGTGGGAAGTTTTCAATGTCCTAACCATGGTTTATATCTTTCTTATGCTAATAAAGAAACCAAAAATAAATTTTAAAAACCCCAAAGCCTTAAATTATTCTTGGATCCCTATTGAATGCCATGTGAGCAAAGGCATGATCCAATTATAGCACATTGAGAGAGCAATTTCTCCTGGTTTTATTAGGCAATCAGTAAGATGTACTCTTGTTGTCTGTTGGAGGACTGTGAATTAAAGTGCCTGGAATCAGAAGAGAGCTCTGCGTAGTCTATTTTCTCCCAAGCTAGAGGTGTCTCTGAATAAGCTTTGTGGTTCATTAGAAAGGAGAGTTAGAAATGATTGAGAGCCAGAAAGACTGATCAAAGAACTAAATATACAGCTTACCAAATGATACATAGCAAGAGTGGAGGGAGGGGGAAAGGGGATCAGAAACTGATACAAGCATACCACAAATGAGTAGAACGACTTTTTTTTTAGAGAGAAACTGAGCCTAGGAAACACTAGTCTTATTCCTCAGAAATGATGTACTCATCCCATGGCTTGTCGAAGACTCCCCCAAAGCAAACAGTGGAATAACCCAGACTCATTCAAGCTATTGGGTGCTGCTCTGGAGCAGATGGGCGATGGAAAACACAAGCAGAGAAACACAATGCTCAGAAACTATAGGAGGAGAATTATAAAATTTGAAGAGGGGAAAGATATACTATTGCACAAGAAACTCATTATTAAAAATGTTAATTCTCCCCAAATTAGTTTTAAAATGTAATGCAATTCCCAAAAGGAACATGACCACTTCTACTAAAACTGGATAAAATTATTTAAATTTTGTATAGGAGAATAAATGAGTTACAATAATGTCTAAAGCAATCCTTGAAAAGAAAGCCTAGTGGAATGATACAATTATAATTATTGCAATATGGTACCAGTACAGGAATAGACAAGTCAAATAAAAAAAATAGAACACTCAGAAATAAACAGAGGTGTGTCGGTGGACATGTATGCTCACTTGTTTTATGTTTAAAGTAACATTACAATTCAGTGAAAAACGAAAAAGAAGATGAAGTTGGGACATTTTGCTGGCTAATTATAAAAAGACAAGAGGAAAAGATTATAACTCTACTGTCATACCTTACATGAAAACAAATTCCAGATGACATGTAAAAGAATGTACGTAAAATCACCAGAAATACTAGGTTTACTACAACTTAATACTAGCTAGTAGCACTTAATAAATATAATTGTGGAAGATTTTGTGGCCATAAGATTTAATTGCAGAATTTGAGAGGTTTTGGTATATTCTGAAGACTGGTTGCCAAGGCTTCAAACATATTAAAATTACAGAAAGTTTCACAAATTCTTTATGATTCCATGCTTAGTTTTCTTTTTAGTAAGTTATTATCCATAACTGCCAGAAAATTAATCATTTGCTATTGACATTTTGAATTCCTTTTATACACTTTTCAATTTTAAGATGTTTTTTGAAAAGAAAGAAAAAAAAACAAGCACACCTTGGGGCCCCGCCCTCTCTGCCCCCTTAGACATTAATCATGTGACTAAGGACAGGACAGCACACAGAAGGAAAGGTAATTGATCACAGTAAAACACCTTGCCATAAGAAAATATTTTGTTAACTTTTCAGTACTTCCAGGAGTCAAGGAATCAAACTGAGAAGAAAATACAAGTAGTATATTATTGGGAGACTATTGCAATCCGCACAGCTGTTTCCAAATTGTTTGTCACATATTTCAGCCCCTGCTGTGTTAGGTTTTTTTTCTTTTTTTCTACATTAGGAAAAAAAATCCATATTGGTTTGATTTAGCTTTCTTAAAGTGCTTCAGGTTTCTAAGGCAGTTCTTTAAGTAAGTTGCTATTGAGGTAATTCCTTTTGTTTACATGTAATATTCAAATTGAAATCACAGTTGTCCTCTCTAAGTGTCAGCTGGAACATTTCAGTGCAAGATGTCACAGTTTGCCCTCAGGGATGTATGAAAATGTAACTTGGTGCAAATTAGCTGGGAATTCCCGGGCATGTCATTTAAAATCTGCTCAGGACAGTTGCAGGTATTTTGGTCTGTTTTTCTATAAACAAAAGGATACTATGAAATGGAGGTTTGATAAACAGACAGTTCTGTCGGGAACCTTGAAATCACCTCAGGGAAGAAATTATTTACCTCTGTATTCAATCGGCTTGCATACTACTGGTGGTCTGGCATCCTAACAATGTTCCTTCCTCTTGCAAACCTGTCAGAGCACAAGGGCACCGCCCTGAAGGTCAGTGTGATTGCAAGCCAAGCCAGATCCTTGCTCATTTATGTAAGAGTAGCCCATGAGTGAGACAGTCTGAAGGCAGTAGGATTGCATAGGATTTGCTTCCACCTTGCAGACAATATTTCATTTAAATGGGCTGCACTCATGCAAATTCACATGGGTTCAGGGTTTGAGACTTTGAAACAGGCCAAAAATGCAAAGTTTAACTGCTGTGCTGCTATATATAGTGATACCTACCTCTCTTCAAGCTTGCTCTGTCAATGGTAATCACTGTCTTGTGCACGGAGACAGGGCCAGTGCAACTCTGGCCCTGGGGCAGGCTGGGATCCAGCCTTGGGTGAAGTCTAGCACTCATTATCTGTCTTTTGAATGCTTCGAACATTGACGATTGACCTAAAGCTTTGACTGAAAAGTATCCCCTGCTTTAATCTCCAGTTGCTTCACATCGACCTCTATAATATCGTTGTCTTTAACCTCTTGATTTTTTCCAACCAAGACCCACTCTGAGTCAACCCACTCAATTTTTCACTCGTGCTCCCAGGCCCTAGAACACTTCCTAGTCATCTTGCAGGACAGGATCCAATTTAAAACAACTTTAAAGACCAACTGGCTGCAAACAAATTGATCTATCAATACAATAATTTTTTTCCATAAATCAATTCCATTCTGTTTTTTTTTTTCCATGTAGCAGTTCGATTTTTGAAGTGACCCAGATCACTTTTAAAATGCTTTGTTTGGTGCTTCCCTGGTGGTGCAGTGGTTAAGAATCCGCCTGCCAATGCAGGGGACACGGGTTCGAGCCCTGGCCCGGGCAGATCCCACAAGCTGCAGAGCAGCAAAGCCCGTGCGCCACAGCTACTGAAGCCCGCGCGCCGTGCTCCGCAATAAGAGAAGCCACTGCAATGAGAAGCCCGCGCACTGCAACGAAGACCCAACGCAGCCAAAAATAAAAATAAATTAAATAAATTAATAAAAAAATAAAAATAAAAAAAAAATAAAAATGCTTTGTTCTCCTCTGATCATCTCTTTTTGGTTTTTTGCTGTTTCCTCCAAGTCTCCCCACCCCACCCCTATATCCCCAGAATACAAGGGGAACTAAATGTTCAAAAAAATGTATTATTGATAAGTTGAAAAAACCTAAATACTCAACAGGTGGGGGTTACGCCCGCCATAATTGTTTGGAAAAGTTTTTAATGGATTGAGGGTAAAAAAACGAATGTTTCCCTTCACTATATCAAGACTTTATAACTTTTTGTATAAAGGACATGAGGTAGTATATGAGGAGACCACAGAACAGGCCTAACGGCTGAGTAGACACACTTGACTAAGAATTAACTCAAACTTTATAAATTAAAGAAAAATATCTAAAAGGCCTAAGTCTGAAAAATTTTAGTATTTTTCCTTTTCTGTGTTTTTCTTTTCACCTACAAATAAAAGTAATTTAGGCACTACAGAAGAAAATCATAAATTGCAGACAAGCAAAAAGACGTACATCAGAAACCCCACCACGATCCAACCTAGAGACAACCACTTTTATAGATACACCATTTCTTTGCTCGTACATATGAATAACATATACATATATACCTTATTCAGAAATTATCTCATACCATACTTAGTGTTTGAGAACATTTAACCAATCATTTCTTTTTCTTTTTTTTTTTTTTCGGTACGCGGGCCTCTCACTGTTGTGGCCTCTCCCGTTGCGGAGCACAGGCTCCGGACGCGCAGGCTCAGCTCAG
>NW_006771578.1:1712088-1739003 GCF_000442215.2 Lipotes vexillifer
CCCCTGCATCGGCAGGCGGACTCTCAACCACTGCGCCACCAGGGAAGCCCAGGGAAGCCCTTAACCAATTATCTGTTGTTGGATATTAGTTTTATTTGTGAGTGTGTGTGAGTGTCTTTTGGTAAATTTTTACTATTACAAATAAGTACAGTAATAATTATAAAAATAGATATTGAAAACTTAAGAAAGGAAAAAGGAAAAAATATTCTGGAAATTGACAAAAATATTTAACAGTGAAACATTATAAATAAAACTGGAGCACCCAAGTTACCTATTTGTGGGGGAAAAAAAGTGTTTTTGATAATTATTTTCAGCAGTTCATCCTTTTGACTAAATTATCTTGTTTAACAAATTTCTCGTGAACTAGTTATTTCCTATCACCAAGTCCCTTTATTGGGTCCCATTAAAGTTTTTTGCTGCAAGTGTCTGTCTCTCATGAGGAGAGTGGTTCTTCCTGAGCCCCAAGTGTTCTGCCATTTAACGTTTCAGATCTATTCCTTGCTCCTTAAACCTCTGATTCTTTTACCCTCCTTCAGAGTTTCTCCTTCAGGCATTGACTTATAGTAATACCCAAGTCACTGCTTATAAATTAACTTTTACACAGTCAACCAGACCTTAACATATCATCGTTCCTGCCTTTATCTTCTTAATCTTTTCATGTGTCTCAGATAAACTCTCCTTGTTAGAGTGACTGACTTCACTTGGATTCTCATCCCTTTGTGTCCCTTTTAAGACTTTGTTTCTAAGCTCATCTCTTCCTCTGTTTTGCTGTATCTCTGCTTCTGTATCGTCTCCTTTAATTTTTTCTTTCAGCTATGCCATTATTTTCCCCTCCTTAAATAGTATTTTTGCTTGTCTCTACTATTTTTACTACGAATATATTTTTCTTCTTCCTTGCATCACCAATCTAGTAAATGAATTGTTCTACTCTACTTTCTCATATCCCTCCTTAACCCCTGTAAACTGACTTCCATCCCATTGACCCAACAAACCCGCTTCTCCATTCCTTTTGTGCCTATTCAAACTGTGCTTTCCAAGAATTCACACTTCTCCTCTGAAGCATCAAAAACTGTTTAACCACCTAGTTTTTAGGACTCTCTCCACTTCCATCTATTCTCAACTCTGAACTAACCTAGCCTTCCGTCTGTCTTTCTCTAAACCCCCTTTTGTTTTGTCTTAACTGCATCTTTCTCCTGGTCCCAAGTTTATGAGGCTTAAGTCTCTGTCCTCACCTCCATTTCTCTCTGGGCACTTACTCCCTTCAGTAACTTATCTCTTCTCATTGTTTCACATCCATGCTGTATTTCATCTTTCCCCTATATTTTCATGGAGCATATCCTTCAGTACGTTTCTGCAAAGGAAACATAAAGAGCAATTTTTCTGAGACATTGCATCACTGCACGGTAAACATGGCTTTACAGTTGGCCCTCCATATCCACGGATTTCACATCTGCAGATGGAAAATATTTGGGGAAAAAACTTTCGAAAAGATCCAAAAAGCAAAATTTGAATTTGCTGCAAGCTGGCAACTATCTACATCACATTTACATTGTATTAAGTATCTGAAGTAATCTAGAGATGATTTAAAATATACAGTTATGGGGTGGGATAGGGAAGGGGGGAGGGAGACACAAGAGGGAGGGGATATGGGGATATATGTATACGTATAGCTGAGTCACTTTGTTGTACGTCAGAAACTAACACAACATTGTAAAGCAATTATCCTCCAATAAAGATGTTAAAAATAAATAAAATAAAATAAACAATTATTATGCAAATACTATCCATTTTACGTGAGGGACTTGAGCTTCCGTAGGTTTTGGTATCCACAGCGGGTCCTGAAACCAATCCCTTGCAGATACCCAGTTTCAACTGTATCCCTCTCTCATGCTTGGAATGATTCTTTGGCTGACTATGGAATTTTAGGTCAGAAGTCATATTACTTCAAAATTTTCAAGACATGTTTCATTGTCTTCCGACTGCTGCTTTCAGAAATCCACTGCTGTGTGACTTCCACCCACTTGTTTGTGTTCTTTCTTTTGGCTCTCAAAGAATTACTTAAACATTCTCTTTATTCCTTTTATTTGAAATACCACAATAATGTGTCTGAGTATAGTTCTCTTTTCCATTCATTGCGCTTCATATCTGGTGAGCCCTACAATTTAGAAACATACTCTGCAGTCTGGGAAATTTTCTCATACATTTTCTCTCATAATTTCATCTTTTCTCTCTCCTTTCTTTTTATGGAACCCATTTTGTAATGTTGACCTGATCATCTCATTTTCTCATCTTTTCTCTTGTACTTTTCAGTTCTTTATCATATCTAGCTAAACGTCTATCTATCTATTAATATAAACATTTTCGAAGAGATTTACTCAACTTTATGTTCCAGTTTTGAAATTTTCATTTCAGTCCTTGTGTTTTTCTTTCTAAAAGTCCTTCCTTGTTCTCTGATTGCTTCTTTTTCTAGAGTCCTATTCTTGCTTCATGAATGCAATATTTTCTCTTGCCTCAAAATACTGATAATAGGTTTTGGAAGATTTTTTTCAGTACCTTAAGTTGTGTCTGTTTTCTGAAAATTCTTTTTTTTTTCCCTGTCTTTTCATTTTGTTCTCTGTTTTTCCTCATCTCTCTAGAGAGGCTTGGCTGAATATCTATATTTAAGAGTAAAGGGGGGAGAAAAAGCCTAAGAAGGCACAGGATGTGGGCTAGGGGCAAGTCTTGACTGTCAACTGGTGAGCCTCATTGTAGGGTAATTGGGGAACCTGGCCTTTATTTGGGGGCACCTCCAAATCTAAGTACCTGTGAACCAGTCAACGTCTACAAATAGTCCTTCTAATGGGAGGTGTAAGTAGATTACCAACATGCTGAGAGTACTGCATGGAAAAGGATCTAGGGGTTCTCACAGTTTATGGTATGGACTCTTATTTAACCCACCTCTATTCAGTTCTGTATCCCAGTCTTCCTCCCCTGTGCCTGCTGTCCCCAATCCAGACCCCGCCAGCCTCAATTTCTTAAGTAAATCCTCTGGAGATGGAGTGCATAATAGTGGCTGACAGCTCAGAGAAACAGATTGGATTTTTCTTTTTTTAATAAATTTATTTATTTATTTATTATTTATTTATTTATTTATTTATTTATTTATTTATTTAGGCTGTGTTGGGTCTTCATTTCTGTACAAGGGCGTTCTCTAGCTGCGGCGAGCGGGGGCCACTCTTCATCGCGGTGCGTGGGCCTCTCACTATCATGGCCTCTCTTGTTGCGGAGCACAGGCTCCAGACACGCAGGCTCAGTAGCTATGGCTCACGGGCCCAGTTGCTCCACGGCATGTGGGATCTTCCCAGACCAGGGCTCGAACCCGTGTCCCCTGCGTTGGCAGGCAGATTCTCAAACACTGCACCACCAGGGAAGCCCCAGATTGGATATTTTAAACTTAACAAAATGATGCTAAAGTTTACCTGGAAAAATAAACATTCAAGGAAAATTCTGAAAGTCCTGAGTAATGCTGAGGTACATGATCTACCAGATCCTAAAATGTATTGTGAGGCTCTAGCCATCAAAGTTTGGTGCTGTGAAGGAAAAGGCTGGCAGCTTTATGGAAGACTAGAGTTAGAAAAAATCCAGACAAACACATGTGGGAATTTTGGATATGATAAAAGTGGCTGTTCATATCTGTAGGGGAAAGATGAATTATAACAGGATGTTTATTGCAACATTGTTTTTAAAAACAACCTAATTGTCTACCAATATGGAATTAGTTTAATAAACGTGATCACTTCATACAATATTTGTAACTCTTCAAAAGAATGAAATCATTAAATGTGAGCTGATTTGGAAGCTATACAATATATCACTTAAGTTAAAAAGCAATTTATTGAATAATACGTATGGTATTTTCTCATATTTTTTCTAAAAATAAGAGAGGGTATATATTGCTAATCCATACATAAAAGTTTTAGAAGCAGAAGAAATATTAATAGTACTTCTGGGAGTGGGAATTGGGGCCTGGAGAGGAAGGAAGTTTTTCACTTTTCATTTTATACCCTCTGCACTCTTTGAATTTTTTTTTCAGTATTTTTCCCATGAGAATACATATCTTGTATAGCTAAAATTTTGTTAAAAATTAATAACTACAACATTGCTAGCTTGCTGTCCAAATACTAGATTGTGAAACAGTTTTTAAATGTAATTGAAAAAATATTGATTCTAGGCTGGCTTGCCCTGTAACAAATTGGCCCATGAGCTGGGATTTCTTCAGGCTTGTCATCATCCCATATTTTTGCCTACACCAACTCCAACTGCCAATCATCATGCTTTCTTGCTTGCTTCTTAGAACACTCTCTCCACAATTTTTATTTACTTACTCTGTTGCAACATAAAAGTTTCCCAGATACCTGTTCTCTTAGGTCATTTGCTACAGTTGTAGCAGATCTGTACCTGGAATAGACTGTGGAGTTATAGATCACCACCTACAAGGGACACAACAAACCATGTTCCAGCATAGATAACCAGAGATTTTACATGATTTCACATTTCTTTTATTTTAGAGAAAATGTTTAAAATGATTCAACTATGTAAAAGTATACAGAAAAAAATATACCCATTACTCAGATTTTTTTCAAAAGATTGATATTACCTTAGAATTCTTTTTAAAGGAATAAAAATACAGCTACTATTGTAGTCCTGTTCCTTCCTATTCTCTTCCTTCCCCCAGCTCCCTTCTCCCCAAAGGTAACCACTACCCTAAAGTCAGTGTTTACCCTTCCCGACCATTTTTTATTATGCCCTATGTCTGTATGTATCTGTATACAACATATAACATATTTCTGTAAATTTTATGTAAAAATTTACATAAATGGTATTATACTTATTTCAGTTAGATTGCATTCAGCTGCAAGTAACAGAAAAATACACTATAAGGTAGTAAATAATTGAGTATTATTTGTCTCACAAAAAAGAAGTCTAAGGAAAGGTGGTCCTGTGGTGATCCAGTGGCTCAATGATGTCATCTGAGATGATAGTGATGTTATCTGTCATCCTGCCGCACTGTCGCAGTGGGTAACTCTTCACCTGCTGGTGAGTTGGCTACGAAACCTCAGGACTTCACATTCCAGGGAGGACAAAGAGGGAAGGCAACAGCCTTTTCCTTGTTAAGTTTTGTCATTTTTGTCATGTTGACTTTTCTTTCTTTCTTTCTTTTTTTCTTTCGGTATGCGGGCCTCCCACTGTTGTGGCCTCTCCCGTTGCGGAGCACAGGCTCTGGACGCACAGGCTCAGCAGCCATGGCTCACCGGCCCAGCCGCTCCGTGGCACGTGGGATCTTCCCAGACCGGGGCACGAACCCATGTCCCCTGCATCGGCAGGTGGACTCTCAACCACTGCGCCACCAGGGAAGCCCTATTTCTATTTCTTATGGTTCTAGTTCTCCCTTTTTAAATTTTTTTATTTTCTGCCTCTCCCTCATAGTGGTTTCTCTTTTTACACTACATATATTTTCAAATTTTTTTGTTAAACAAAGTTAGAATGGAAACTGAAGGATATTGATTTAAATTGCCCTCCAAGTCGGTTAAAGAAAGCACACAAACTTGTCTTTTGTGAAGGTTTTGTTTTTTTTAGTAGCATCAAGTGGACCTGATTCTTGCTTTCAGTTTTCCTTTTGTTTCTTACTCCTAGGGATTTCTACTTCTTTATTTCACACTCAGCTATGAGTTCAAAAAGTTGTTATAATTTACGTTTAAGTTTATATACACTAATACGGGAAGAAACTCTACATTAGTTTAGTTCTACTGGTTGCATGAACCCCCTATTAATGACTTTCTGAGGACACTTAACTTCCTTAACACTGCTCTGTACTCCTGTCAGCACTCAGTGATGTCATAAAGTTATTGAAAACAAATACAAATCTTAAAAGTGGTTTCTGAGCAATTTTTTAATATGTGCCAAAGATAATACCTGCTAATATAATTTTCTAAGGCTGAAGTTACAAACATATGGTCCACTGCTCATACCCCATCTTCAGACACATTTTGTTTAGTCCACACAATGTTTAAGATTTTGTATTCGTTTCCAACATTTAAAAATTGGCCAATTTTATATAATGGTTAAGATTTTTAGTGTCTCTTACAAACAAAGTAACCAGAAAAATGCAGTTCCTCCTGCATGCCTGTGCCAGTACCGAAAGATGGAGTTCTCACCCTTCTCCCTTGTTTCCATAGACAGTTTGTTCCTTTACATTATAAGTATGGCCTTGCACGCACCTGAGTTTGTAACTTCTGGTCTAAGGAAGTAAAAAATGTGTGGAGTGCCACAAAATACATCACCACTCAGCTCCTAATAAATATGTAAAGGGCTGATTAATCTGGTTAGTTCGCTTTAGTATGTAGGCACTTTAACTCGCTAAGGTCAGAAAGATGATCTGCTCTTTTGACATACTCCAAGGGAAGGATATTTATTTGGGGGAGTAATCCGAGGTCCTGTAAAGAAAACACAGACACTAATTTTAGTAAATATAAACACAGTGGGTTCCAGTATGATTCAGGCAAGCAGAAAAGAGCAGACAATCTTTCATTTTTGCTTTGTGCATTTGTATCTTTGTGAGGTTTCGTGGTTTCTTTGGAAGCAGAGCCTCCAGAACTTTCTCTAACTCTTGTTTCAACCAGTGGGCCCCTTGTTGGAAACTTGATAGAATCTGTGGGTAATTAATAAGAATTGGACATGTTTCCAATTTTAAATTATTCCTTCTTTCTAGTTTTGCAAGAATTCATCAGTATCACAGCCAAGTAGGGGTGCTGTAAAGTGTCATGAAATAGCTTTATTATTTCCTGGTAGGTTAGCTATTTATTAATTTGGTCAGTACTCATGTGGAAAAAATAGGCTTTATTGTGTTACAACCTCTTCCATATAAACTGTGTTCCCAGATACTCAGAAGCATATTACTTGTTTTTATTTGTACCCCATACACTTCCACCTCCACTTCACCCCCACTTGAGCCGCACTAAGCTCCTCACCATATCCTAGATGACTCTTATTTTCCCTGAAACATAACGCCAGCCTCTCCCTCTTTGTCAGGCCCGGTTTTGGTTTTGTCTCAAGTCAGGAGTCATTTTCTCTTGCTAACACTTTCATCCTGCTTCATTCACTCTGTGATGAGCATGACCGTCACTGGTTTTGTGACTCGTTCTCCACATAGCTGTTCGGTACTAGATTTTGAGCTTCGTAAAAGCAAGCCTTACTTCTTGTCTTATTCATCTTTGTATTTCTAGGGCCTGGTACCCTGCTTGGCACCTAAGAGTTACTCAACAAACTCACAGTATCTTGAATTAGACTTAATTATGTCCAGAAATGAGTTGAGTTAGTTTACGGGACTAAGGAATATTTACTTTCAAAAAGGATAATAAGTTAAAGATGAAAAGACATCTCTTAAAAGAAACAAGAAAATGAGTATCTGGCACCACTTAGTTACTTTAGCACTAAATTTTGTTCAGAGCCTCCTGGTGACAAAGTGAAAAGGGAAGTACATCAGTTTATATAGTTCTTCAAGCCAGCTAAAGAAAACACACAGATCATCTGCCAGTATTCTTTGTTATTGAACTCCATGAGAAATAGGGCATAGGGTGACATAGTAGACAATGTTCTTGACTACAGTCTTATGAAAGACACAAAATTATTCTTCTTATTGACCTTCTAAAATCCGCCCTGTGCCAAAGCTAAAAGTAGAGCAATAATCCCTAACTAAATAAAGCCACTACTATAATAGCTCTTTAAAGTTGTTTCCTGATCTGATGTGAAACAAAGTTAGAGCTTAAGTGACTGTTAGTTATCCATTGCTGGGTAGCAAATTGCCCCACAACTTTGCTGCTTAATATGGCAAACATTCATCTCACCATTCCTGAGGGTCTGTTGAGGCTAGGTGTTCTGGTTCAAGGTCTCTTGTGACTTTGCAGTTAAGCTGTTGACCAGAGCTGCAGTCTCTGAAGACTCAACTGGGACTGAAGGCTCCACTTGCAAGCACCTTCACCTGACTGTCAGCAGAACGTTTAACGTCCATGCCGCACATTCTCCTTCACAGGGCTGGGCATGACTTGACTTCCCCGACAGAGAGCAATCCAAGAGAAAGATTGAAAGATTATGATGTAGCACATGTGGGAGAAAGAAAGAGCAACCAAGATGGAAGCCGTGGTGACTATTTCAGTCTAGTCTCGGAAACGACATATTATCACTTCTGTTGATCACACAGATCAGCCCTGGTACAATGGGAGAGGGGACTACACAAGGGTGCGGATACCAAGTGTCAGGGATCATTGGAGGCCATCTCAAAGGATGGCTGCCAAAGCAACCGAAGAATGTTTGGTTCTCATGTACTTTAGATGGTCCTTCTGGAATCTCACATGTGAGCACTTATAAGTAGCACATGAAGACCATTCAGAGTTGACTTCTGAGGTTGCAAGTCAGTAGTTATGTTGTTGATTAATGAGAGCTGTATATACTTCCAGTCTCAGGAGATGTGCAGGCCTGATGCGCATATTTCTTTCCCACCCCTGCAGTGATAAAGCCAACAAGTTCCTTGAAAGAAATCTGATTATGTTTAATTACTCAAAAAGGCTGCACAGAGATTTCTGCATGTAAAATGTGGAAGAAAAACTCTTGGCTTTAAAACTTTTAAGCCATGTGTGGTCACAGGCATTCTCAGCCACAGGTCTTAGAAATGCCATTTCACATGCTTGACTTTCAGTAGGACTGCATCTTAAATGGTCCTCAGGGACAGAGCTAAAGAAGGGAACTGTCTTAAAATGTGAAAGGGACTCTTGGAGAAAGCCAGATACTGTTACCCCTGTTGTACAGGGGGATTAAGTAGTTTACCCAATATTACAGAGCTAAGCATCAGATATATTCAGCCAGGAAAAAAGATTAAGTGCTCTCATTTTAGACTACATGCAGAATTGTCCCACTCATATCCGTATTTCCTTTAGCCTTTTAAAAGGATTTATTAACCCATTAAAAATGAATGAAATATTAATTAAAAGAAGCACAAAAGCTAGTATTAAATAGAGTTAAAGTAATGTATTTGAATATTAAGAATTTCTAGCGTGTAAAAAAATTGCTTTAATTCCTTTTATAGGCAACTAGTAAATGTTTGTAGCAACTGACATGATACATAGCTGGCTTTCCTCCCCGGGAAGAACTTCTTAAGGGGCAGACTTTAGCTAAGATCTCACCATTGAGATCTTGAGAGGTGTTGACCTAGAGTCTTTGGATCTGCGTCAGAGCCTCCAGCCCGGGTCAGGAGCATGCACAGGAAGGAGGCCCGTGACTGTGGGGCTGGCTATGTACCGCTGGTCCTACAGTGAGCAAGCCAGCGATTTTTCAAAGCAAACTGGTCCAACAGACCTCCTCTCTCCCCTGACTCGGCTGCTTTGAAACATTGAATAATACAACAGCAAAGTTAATTTTTTATATGATTGTGTTAAGGACGAATAAAGCCTGCAGGAGTAATAAGTTTTTAAAAATTGAAGAAAGGCATTGTCGAAAAATTTAAAATAAATAGGAAAGAGAACACTGGAAAGCTGTTATATACAGGCTGGAAATGTAATAGAGGAGAATTTCTCCAGGAAATCTCCCCAGCAGGGCCTCAAGTCTTAGCCAGGGGAGTGTGAGAGCTCGGAGGGATGGTGGTAAGGGTTCGGGGTGCAGGAGGTGGGGATGAGTGTGGGAGCCGTGTGGGGTGAGGGGAGGGCGAGTGAGAGGGTCTGGGGCCCAGCGAGGGTGTTTCCTCCACAAGAGTCTACAGAGGGAGCAGTGCTCCTGTGCAAACACGTGGACACATCCCATCGAGTTCAGGCAATTTTCAGAATATGTAGAACTGGGTCTTCCTTCTGGGTGACTTCATATGAGAGCTAGATAATGGGCTCATTAAATAGCCCCCCAAAAGCTGTGCCTTGCAGCCCTCTGGGCTTGAGTACCTAGGAATTAATTAGACCACCTGGTCTGTTAGCTGGAGTTTTGCTCACACTATGGCATTGGCCCCAAACTTCAGCAGACCACTTGGGTCCTCTTCGTGAATGGAAATAACGAGAAGCCTAGTCTAGCTACATGTCTTCTGTCGGGCATCTGATTTAGAGGATTCCTTTGGCGATAATTACATTTCACCATTCACAAAGTCTTCCTACGTCTGTTGTACAATATGTTTCTTATGACCACCCTAAGAGATTAATAAGGTAAACTAATGTAATTATCGTTCCCTTTTTTCCAGTGAGCCAACAGAGGCAAAGAAAAGTAGTGGTAACTCCCCAGGGTTACATCTGTAACCATCATGTTGCATGTGCTATGCATTGCCTCTTATCCCATTGAATCCTTACTGCAGTCCTGTAAGTTACTGTACTTGGAGAGCTTGAGTGACTTGCCCAGTAAATTGCTGCCTCCAGGGTGACAGAACTTACTCTCAAACCCAGAGAGTCTGGCACTAGCCCTCCTATCTCTGCATAGTGAAATTTGAAAGCAATGGTTAAACTGCAAAGCTATAAATTAGCAGTATGGAGTGGGAGGGTTAAATACATGAATTTGGAGAATTATTTAATACTGGATTTGGAAACTGTACATAGGTACATAAAATTTTAAATCAATCCTTGGAGGTGGTATGATACAGTAAAAGAGCAGAGGTTTTGAAGAAAGGTGTCCTGAATTTAAACCCTGGCTTCCCCATTCACTGTTTTTGTTTTTGATCATTGTTTTTTATGTATTTTTTTTAATTTTTATTTTATATTGGAGCATAGATGATTAGCAGTGTTGTGTTAGTTTCAGATGTACAGGAAAGTGATTTAGTTATACGTATACATGTATCTATTCTTTTCCAAATCCTTTTCCCATTTAGGTTATTACAGAATATTGAGCAGAGCTCCCTATGCTATACAGTAGGTCCTTCTTGGTTATCTATTTTATATATAGTAGTGTGTGTACATGTCAATCCCAGACTCCCAACCTATCCCTCCCCCTCACCATCCCCCCCACCCCCCCCAGCCTGTAACGTTCACTGTTTAAATGGATTTGGCCAAGTCACTTCACTTTGCTTAATTTCAATCCCCTAATCTACAAAATGGAGCTTTTGCCACAAAACTTATATCATTGGAATATGATGAAACTCAGATAAGACACTGTCTATGAAGTCACTTTATAATTCTAAATTCTGAATTCTTTCAGATCTTTGTGTGGGGAGGGTCACAGATCATTCCCTATCTCAAAAGATTGATTGTTGATTTTCATATTTATTTTCTGTCTCTGCCTCCCCCCTCTATATTCACCTATGGCATCTACAATAGTGCCAGGCACTTAGTAAGCACTCAGCAAATATTCATTGAATGAATAAACATGAAAACCAATAGAAGTAATCATACTGGAATTTAATTAAAGAAAAGAAATTTTGAAAAATAACTCCCCTACTATCATTATTGAGACTGTTTCTCCCCTCAGCGTCCCATGTCTAGGGGAAATGAAATGTGTACCTAAACAAATACACATTTGCAACATTTACACTTACATCCCCAATTGCCACTTTCTTGTGCTCAGTTAAAATAAATCACACAGAGCTTCCTCCCCATATTGTTTTCTGATCTTCAGCAAGCTCTGCCAAGAGCTAGAGGGACAGCCCAGTGGGTCTCTTCTCTCAGCCTTGGGCACACTGAAAAAGAGGATTTGAAGTAGGTTGAAAGCATTTGTGAAAAAAAATATTTCAGCCTTCTGGTCTGTTTAACAACCTGTATCGCCCGTATTTCATTACCTTAGCTCCTCTTGACGACTATGAAATAATTTCCCAATTCTTTCCTTAGCCACGGTTGCTGATCAACATACGTGTTTCCATACTGATCAGTTTTTTTGATTTGCTGGGAGTTGAGTTTGGGGACAGTCATCTCAAATCCACTGAGGAACAAGAATGTCACCAATCTCTGTGCATCATTAATATTTAAAAAGCTAATAATATTTATTAGCTTTAAGGATTGACTTACCAAGGTTAATATTTAAATCTGATAAATTAATGAGTTCTACTTTTGTTTATTTTTTGCACACTTAAAGAATTCTAATCTGTCTAGAGGAAACTTCTCTGTTTTTGCTGCCTTTCAGGGCAGCAGGCTATCTGCAAGTAGCACTGGACTGATAGGTAAGAGGCCAAGAAAATAATAGTTGGGACAGTTATTGATTAGCTGCATGACCCTTGACAAGTGACTTCATTCTCCATATTTCCTTTGGTTTCTGAGTTAAAAAAAAAATGGAAAGAGCCACTGATTTCCTACTTTGTGACATCATGAGAAGACAAATGGAATATTTTGCGACACTGATTTCTTATATGTCTCGAGGGACCCAGACGAGTTTGTTTTATTTCTATTTTATTATACACTTCATTATGGATGACACTGAACACTTCAGGGCACTGTGAAGGAACTTGGATTCCTTATTCCTCACAGCCTTGTCTGTGGTCAGCCTCAGCGCCATTTGTCTTGCAGTAGTACAAAGGAGAGAAGTGATATTTTGCTGGGTCACAGAGAATGTCAGTGACAAGTTAGGACCAAACACAGGCAATTGTTTAGCTCATAAAGCCCCACAGCTTCCCGTGGATTATTTGTGGGTCGCATCTGAACCTTATGTTTAATAACAATAACCACCACAAAGATTGCTGATTACTCAGATGTTAAGCACAGCCGTATTTCTTTGCAAACAAAGGCCCTCCTCACAGAATAAAAGGACCAATTATGCTTTCCAAGTAAGGTCCTTTTATTATTAGATTCCTGGGCATTTGGTGACTTATACCATTTATAATTCAATGCTCTTAGTGATAACAAAATAGCTGTAACCAACTGCTTGATAAAATACAGAGAATTCCAGAAACATAAGTATGTTTTTTAAGAGTTAAATAGTGATATGAGACGGGGAATATAATTTCTTTTCTAACTCTTTTCCCGTGAGCTTTCCTTTCCTACTTTGCTGCCAGAGTCCCACTGCGCCTGTGTGACAGCAAGAACTGTCCCTTCAGGTTAATGAAGGGATAACTAGTTTGAATCTTGTTTAGAATGAGGGATTGAGGCCACCAACATTTTGAAGCTACTCACATAATTTTCAGCATCTGATTTGCCAAGCAAATCAAGGCCTTAATAACAAAAAACAAAACAACAAGCAAAAGGGTCCCACTCCCTGAGAAACATAATGTCGTTGTTAAAGAAATGGCAGCTCCACATGTATCTATGTGTCTTTATTGATTCCTACTGCACCCCACACAGAGAAGACCAAACTTTTTCGCTCTTGAAGGACCAGGACAGCAGCAGGCAGCACACTCTCCCCAACTGGAAAGTGGGGAATGATTTTAAATACATTGTGTTGACTTTCTTGCAGCCTTTTAATAACACATAGGTGGGAGGCCATGGAACTTCAGATAAACAAGGACTGAGTGAGTGCTGTCAGTTGAGCTTGCTTCTGGAATGTTCTGGGGTAACGTTGAGATTTGGGGGATGAGGGTATATTTTAGAAAGGCAGCTACTGGAGAAAATTATATAAACCTGGTGCTGAGTATCCGCCTGAGAAAACTGGATATCAGTTGAACTCCCACCAGCTTTAAGTTACCCTCCGATAAGCCCTGATGGGAACATAGCTACAGCCCCATCTTTAGTTCTGCTTAGACTTATACGCATGTCCCTCTTATTACAGCAAAAGACAGTAGCATCATTACATCTGGACGTGCTTTATGATTCCTCCTGGAAACAGCTGTGTTGCCTGTCTTTGTGTGGATACAGTTTTTTAAAAATGAAAATCACCATGGCAACAGCTGCAGCCACTTATTACAGAGCAGTGGAAGTGTTGCTGGTATTTGTGAGGAAAGCTATGCTCTCAGAATACTGTGCCTCTTACAGTGGAGCGGATTTTCCTGCTAACATTTCCATTTTTAAAAAATACAAAAGCATAAGAGTGTGTTCAAAAATTTAGCAGGGAACTGGAGAGCTCAGGGAATTGGTAAGCAAGAATGGAGGCTTTCATCTGTGGCCCCTGAGTTAAAGTCCAGCTCCCAAAAATGGGATTCTAGGGAGAGCAGTGCTCATTATTTGTTTTTAGCTCCATGGTACCTAATATGGTACTCTAAGTAGAATTGCTTAATAGCAATGATAGTGATGATTAGAATTAATTGAAGCCAGTTTTCTGCTTCTCTTAGCACCACACCTTCCTTAGAACTTTGAGGAACCTCTAAATTTGGGACTATAGGACCCAATGTGCTCCATCTCAGCCAATAAGTATAAAGTAGTTTAAGAGTAAGTTTCGGTTTTCTTTTAACTCAGTTCTGAGATTAATGACATATTTCATAGGCTCATGCTAAATGTTCTGGCACTTTCTCTTTGCTAAGCATTAAGAAGTAGAGAAAGGGAAGCTAGCAAAGAAGATTTCCACGACATATGTTCAAGACTTTATACGTTATGGGGGGGGAGCATCTGCATGCTGAGCTTTGAACAAGTTTTTCATATTCCCTAAGCATGATGTCACATCATTTTAATGATCCTATAGACCACGTTCTTGATGGAAGCAGCCAGATAATTCAACAGGAAGTGTTTAACTATAAGGAAACAGAAAAGTGATACCAATTTGGGGTACCTCATGGAAATAATAAAACCTCCAAAAGCTGTGGTCTCTAAGAATACAGATAAATAAGCCTTGAGCATAGCACAAACATCCATCAAAACCAAAATCCTTCTCTCACTTCCAAAGAACTCTGACACCTGATGAGGTGCTTCAGTTGTGCAGGGGTGTGTGGCTGCTTATGTCTCTGAATGTGTGTATGTGTGTGTGTGTGTTGAGAAAAGATTAGGATTTATATGATCTGCTCTCTCTCTCACAAAGTTCGAATCCCTTAAATAAAAGTTATTCCATATATTTTTCTGGTTGTTGGACCCTAAAGTTTTAGAGTGTATATTTCACCACCAAAGTTACACTTCATCTGAACTTGGTTAAACTATGTTGTGCCATGGTTTGTTTTCCTCCCATCACTCGGAAGAAACAGAGAAGCCCGTGGAGAAAGTTTTTGCCCTGGGCTATAGGCAACATATTGCAAAAAGGCTCCATCTCATCCTATTCCAGGAAATGACTGAAAAACAAAAACTTTTCCCCTGTTAAGCCCAGCCACTAGGGATTGTTTTATGTTTATTAGAAGACAAGGCAGCAAATTAGAATCTATCGTGCAGCAAGCCGTATGTCCCATCTCTCTCCTTTCTGCTGCCAAGTTTGTTTCCCATTCAAGCCAACCAAGCAACTGTTACACAAAATAAGCCAGAATTTGGGATTAGAACACCCATTTGATGGACTCTCTCCAGAGAAAACTTCAGTGCTTGTGATTTACCCCTTCCCTTATTTCTACACTCCACCCATACCACCCGAACCCGTGCATTCATGGCATTGCATCATATCTTACTTGAGAGACTCAAGAGGAAGGTGACTCTAACAATTTTATTTTCACTGAACTAGGCAAAAAGGGAGGGCGTGCTGATTTAATCCTGATGCAGGAAAGGGAACACTGAAAGGAATGCAGCAGTAAAGAAGAGAGATAATCATTCTCTTCATAAGAAGTCAATACATTTTCCTGGATCTGGTAGCCTCAGGCAGATGTTTGATAAGAGTTGTCGGTTGAGAAGGAATCACCATCTGGCATGAAATGCATCTTAGTATAATTAATTTCTCATTTAATAAATGTATTCCATTTTGCTGGACCACTCTGAAGCCAAAGGAATATGATTCTTTTGGGAGGATCTTGGATCTGAAAGGTGGATCAAGATCCACATTTTGCTGCTGTGCTTAGGTCACAAGGACCCACTGCCCCCAAATCTGGTGTGTTCAAAGGAGAACTCATCAAGGGTTGCATTTTGGGGTGACATCTGTCCTCAAGTCTGCTTTGGTGGTGTAGGCTTCCATCATTGGGTACTCCGTTTGGTACTACATTCCATTCTGATAGAAAAATAATGTTTTGATTACCCGTAAAATTTAGTAGCAGCCAAGGACAGATATGCTGCTTCCTGCCAGATAACAGGCAAAACATTCTACCTTTCAAACACAAACGTTTTGTTAAGCCTAGGGGAAAGTCTGGAGGCGAGCTGACCCTGTTCAACTTCAGTTTCAGTAGCCCTGTGGACCTTTTTTTCTGCTGGTTTGCTATTAAATAAACACACAAAGGAAGAACTAAAGAAATATGCAGATAGATACTTTAAAGACCTCACCTCACCAGTAGAGATTACCAAAGGGAAGGACTTACCTACTGGGACCAGCACATATAGCTACCCTTTTGTTGATGCACACTTGAGGACAGTTTACTGGGAGGGGGCCGTAAGGGAGGGGCAACACAGGAGGTTTAGAACTGGGTTCTAACGCTGGTCCTACCATTTACTTGCCGTGTGTCTTTGGCCACGTACCTTAACGTTCCTCAATGTCGTCAGTTTCTCCTTGTAATATGTAGATAATATTATCTCTCCTGTGGGGTTGTTGGAAACGATTACAAATAATGTATACAAAATGCTGATCACAGTTCTGGCTTGCAAGAGGGCTTCAATAAGTGGCAGCTATTAGCATTGCAATGTGGAAAGCACAAAGTCCAAGAGGATTTTAACACTGAATATTTTGCAGGAACATACCATATATGCTTTCCAAATTCAGTATTTAAGACTCTAAAATTAAGCTGGCATTGCATGGACTGATCACTCAATTTACCAACAAACTATCTTTTTTTTTTTTTTTTAAGAAGATGTTGGGGATAGGAGTTTATTTATTTATTTATTTTTGCTGTGTTGGGTCTTCGTTTCTGTGCGAGGGCCTTCTCTAGTTGTGGCAAGCAGGGGCCACTCTTCATCGCGGTGCACGGACCCTCTCACTATCGCAGCCTCTCCTGTTGCGGAGCACAGGCTCCAGACGCGCAGGCTCAGTAGCTGTGGCTCACGGGCCTAGTTGCCCCGCGGCATGTGGGATCCTCCCAGACCAGGGCTTGAACCCATGTCCCGTGCATTAGCAGGCAGATTCTCAACCACTGTGCCACCAGGGAAGCCCCCAAACTATCTTTTTATATCTTACTAGTTTATTTTATTATGGCTTGAAAAGCCAGAAATTATTATTTTTTTCTCGGTCGTCATTTTGGTAATTTGCTGAGTCCTTTTTTTTAAATCCAGAAGTTTGAAGGCAAAACGTTTTCAAAGTAAATAATTTAATAGAACCAGTGATCTCTTTCCTCTCCACTGCCACCTACACAGACTGGTTGGTGCCAGAGCCAAAGATTGTCAGGCAGTCCAGGGCAGAAGATGGTAGAGGCGCTTGTCTGGTACTCTGAGACCTTCCATTTCATTACATTCCCCAAATTCTGGCATTAAGTTTGTGGGGATTATCATACTTTTCCTGTGATGAAGTTACCTGGGGCTTCACCATCACACTCCATACGCATCCATGGTGCTATAATCTCTAATTATGCACTGACCTCCTGACGATGTTTCATTAGCATTAAGTGATAAAACAGGCTTTTCACACACAAAATCATGGATTTTGCTATTTCTATGCATAAGATTTTTTAGAGCTTTTCTCTCTCTCTTTCTCTCTCTCTCTCTCTCTCTCTCTCTCTCTCGCTCTTGCTATCACTCTCGCTCTCTCTCTTTCTCTCTCTAACACGCACACACGTGCACACACACACACACACACACACACACACACAATGGATATGAAAGCAGCACAATCCTCTGTTGTTTTCATCTAAATGGCATTCTCCTCTTCTATCACTGGCTCACCTCTGTTTCCATTTGGATGCTTTCTAGCAATGGCCCTGAGGCATGTTTTTAAAAACTGGATTTTCCAAGAAGGTGGTAATAGGTTTGAAGAAAAATCTAATGAATACACTTAATCCAGAGGAGACAGTGAGGTATAATTATTGAATTTCACCCTTTATCTCAAAGACTTTGTAATTTCTATATAACCTTAGTCCCATTTAAGTAGTAAAGTTCAACACTAGCTGGTAGCACGGCCAGTTAGTGGTGGGTAGAATGGTAATACAAAATAGACCTGACCAAAGAAATCCAAAAACAAAAAAACAAAATGAGAGAGCGAGAGAGACCCCCTACTGTAAAAGGAGCAGAGGGGAATTATCCCAAAGCAGCCTTCCCCACCTGCCACTTGCCCTCCAAATAGGAGGGGCCGCATCTCCAGCACCTCCTTCTGACCCACCCTGGCTACCAGTTTCTTCCCTTACAAACAATATGAACAATTCACTAGTTTTTAACCCATCTCACGGAGAGATATCTACATCCCAAATGCTTTTTATTACCAACATGTTACTTATTTCATAATTGAGCCATCAAGGAACATTTCTCTCCCAAATTCCCTGTTTCTCCCATGTGCTCTCATGACATATAAATAAAGACAGTAGATCTTTCGAAGATCTTGCCATGGGTGCACTGAACAAGGCCTGGGAGCTGTTATGTCTCACACATTCTGATTGACCTAAGGAGAGCCAAGCCCTGGTAGTGGTGGTGGTGATGGTGAGTGACTTTGGATCTTTTGAATCGATAAAGTTGACATAAGCTAAACCCTGAAGAGAGAGTAGGATTGATTCAAGCCACAGTTAATTTATGCTTCACGATGTTATCTGCTATACTTCCTCTGTCATTTATTCCTGTGTAAATACAACTCTCAAAACGTCCCCTTTCTCTCCAGATATACTTAGATGTCATTATTTACTTACATTCTCCCGTGCATTGCCTGCTAGTCCACAGCCGCCATATACGACCCCCACCCGAGCAGGCAGTGAGTGAAAGGCCATGGCTTATGCACGGGGTTTCCTCCATGACCCCACTCCTGTTTCTTGTACCTTGGTCTGGTTATCTGATTTTGTCTCTTATCTCCCCTTCTGCAGATCACTGTTAGCCTCAGCTTCTGACCACTCCCTCCTTGTTCTGCCATCAGAATTTGTGTACCCCTACTTCAGTGGTATTTAACCTTTTTGAGGTCATGGAATAAATGGGGAAGGTGTATGAAAGTTAAGGACTCTCCTTCCAGCAAAGTGCTTGTGTGCATTTAGGTTGGGTTCACATCCATCCCTGGACTCCCTGAATCATTGATTCCCTGGCTGCCTTGCTGGTTGTATATATACTCATTGTGGCTTGCTCACCTGGGTCTAACTTGAAGTGTTGTACTCACCTGCCTCCACCCCAGTCCTCCACCAAGTCTTCCAGTCTGCATTTTCCCCAGCCTCTGACCTATTGTGCACCTAGATGTGCAAAACCTATCTTCTTGAATCTTTAAGACTGCTTCAGGGCCCAGGGCTCAGGGCCCTAGCCCTAGGAGCTTGTGCTCCTTCACGGCTCAGCAGTGGCCTTGGTAAATGAAGTGTTCATCCTGGTGCTTGGCATCTGACTCCAAGTCTTAGTAACTATCTTTATTACATGGGTGGGAAAAACCTATTAATTGCTTGAGTTAGAAATCTCTCGATTTTTACAAGTTGTATTAGTTTGAGATTCAAATATACTGTAAAGTCTACATTGTTATCCTAGATAAAGCTGTATCCTGAAGATGCAGTATCAGAGATGACTCTACTGTGGAACTTTAGCATTCTGCAATATATACTTTATAGCAACTGCTAGACACATATAATGTAATTTAAAAGCATTATGTGAAAGCGAAACCCTCTTTGGTAAGATTTGTTGGTCCACAGCTCCCATGCTTCAAACATAAAATCAAAATCTGTACAGGGGAGGCAACATACCTATGTGCTTTGCCCCCAAAGATAAACTTGTACTCAGGCAAAATTATCTGCAACTCTATTTAGTTGCAACTCTATTTATGGATGCAGATTCTCAATTAGGTTGTGATTTGGGGCCCAGATGCTCACTTAATTGCTAATAAATAGAAGCACAGGAGAAGGATCTGGGCATATGAGTTGATCAGTGCAAATATTTTCTGGGAGTTGGCTTGTCACCAGGTGAAACTCCATCAGGCTGTCTCAGGAAGCTGTTTATAACAGGAGTGAGTTTTGTTTAGCACAGGAATGAAAGGCACCCAGATTAGGAAAGCTTTTCATAGGACATTGTCTATGAAAAGTCCTTTGACCCAGCCAGAGGAAGCTAGTGTGTCATTCAGCCCCTCATCTCTCTGTCCTCAGCCCACAGCATCTGTGAACCACTGCAGGCCCCAATGAAAGCAAGTGCCTGTTTTCGGATTCTTTTTATCTCTATGTAGCGTGCAGTGAGCTGTGAATTGGTGATCGCCATGAAAGCAACTCCATCGGTTTCATGATTTTCCCTTGATTGTTGCTGATCCACAATTCCATACAACTTCATTAGGTACTTTCTGTTCATGAACATTTTTGCTTCAGGTATAGCAATGGGATTTCTGTGGTATGTCTTTCTTGGTGTCCCCTTCTCCAGCAATGCTGCTGGAAGTTAAACTCTGCTGGATTTGTAAAACAGCCGTGGATCTTTTGGTCTTAACTCTTATTAACAATTTACATGCATCTTCTTTTTTGATACTATCCCAATAAGCTTCTGCTTTACAGGCCTCATTAAGAAAAAGATGAATTCAGTACATGATCTAACTCTAAATGTATTACTCATTCCACCTCAGAAGACTCTTATAATGTTCTGGCACCTTAATTGGAATTCCTGAATGCCTCTATATTCTTAGAAGAAGAGCTCAGTTTTTATTGATTTCTTTTGAGCAAATGGTGAAAGATAATCATTCCAACAATAATATTGATATAAATAACAGTAACAACAATAATAACAGCTCACATTTATGGAGTGCTTTCTATGTTCCAAGTAGAAGCACTGTACACATATTAACCCAGTTAATCCCCACTCTATGAAGGAGGCACAGTTGTTATTATTATCACCATTTTTTAGATGAAGACACTGTGACACAAGTAAGTAATTGCTATAAAGAGACAGTAGTCACCACATGGCAGCACAGCGTGAACAACTGCATGAGGTGATAATGAGGCCCGAGTTGGTGCTGGCATGAACGTCAAGAGACATGGAGTGTACATAGTTTCATAACAAACTCATTCGATGTGGAGAAGGGCCCTCCATGAAGAAATCCTGGCCTACAAGCAGCAGTAGGTGGTCAGCAAAACTCCTCATATCGAAATGAATATATTCACTAATGCAGTTTTTTTCTTACAAATTAGTACTAGAAGTCCTAAAATCTTAGCCTTCTGTGAGTAGTCCTTGCCTATGAACCTTCTGTGAGTAGTCTATCCTATGAACGTGAAACGTTCGTTGAGTTATTTATCTGTGTGTACACTCAGGCAATGGATCCAAGTGTTTTCACTTCCCAGTCTACATTGCACACGGGCTTTCACTAGTGAGACGTGAGTTGAATGGCTGCCGCTTCAGTTACTAGTGAGTTACTTGGGGCGAATGATTTACCATCCCTGAGTCTGTTTATCTCTAAAATGCAAATACTTTCTTCATTACATTTTTGGAAGGATTAAATGAGGTGAGATATATAAAGTTACCTAATTTCTCTAAGCCATAGTTTCCTCATCTATAAAATGGAATTCATAATAGCACCTACTTCAGGGGGTCACTGTGAGGGTTCAGTGAGATAATGTTTATAAAAATGCTTAACATAGCGCCTGACACATAGTGAATGCTCCATAGTAACAAATACAGCGAATAATATGTATTTTGAGTTCTCAGTAAATGTTGGAGCACCTGACCCCCTTCTCCATTTCAACCTTGGGGATTAGTATTTGGTCTTTCTTACACCTGTTAATGATTATATTTTAATTTTAACTAGATTTCCGTCTTTAGTGGCAATTAACCTACTTTTCTATATCTTTTTATATCTATTATGACTAAAAGTTTCACATATTACAGTACTCTTTGGAGCTTAGATTTCATTAGTGAGGATTAAAGGAACTGAAAAGTTGGAGAAAGGGTTGAAGTTCCCATTAGATCATGAGAATTAGTGTCTCTCTCTCTCTCTTTTAAATAGGTTCACAGTGGTGGGATTCAAATTCCTGTTTCTGCTTCAGAAAAGAAAGAAGGAAAGCAAACAAAATAAGAGTATTTGCGAGTTACTTTTATCTTTAGGACTATCTCTGATTCACTTTCCTCTCAATATTAGGTGCAAGAGAAAATTTCTCAAAGCCCACAGACTAATCCAATTCTGACAAGACTTTTCAGGCTGAATCGCAAAGTAATTTAAGATGTCCTTTCAAAGAAAATGTACATATAATTCATAACAAACCTCCTTTAACTCTTCTTCCCTTTTAACCAATTTTAAGCTCAGAGCTCTCTTTGTCAGTTTAAAGTTGGAACTTAATGGACCAGAGCCACTTAGGAATCTGTCAAAGACTTTATTCCGTGCTGAAATTTGTAACCGTTCATGATGTCATTATCAACGTGGCTCCCACCTGAATCATCGGCGCCTTCATTGCATCCCCACTGAAATACTGCCCCTTGCTCGCTGAATACTCAGCCATTTCCAATGGCAGGATTTGGGTAGCACAGAAAGCCAAGTACCCTCCATCCCTCTCTTGAGAGTCCTGGAGGAAGCTGGAAATAGGTAGGGAGTCAATGACCCTGGGGGCGGGAGGTTCCTCGAGGCCACATTACCCAACTGTCTAGCGCATGAATTTTCTCCATAACACCCTGACAGGTAACTCTTTCATTCTGTGTTTAAGTATCTCCAGCGACAGAGAACTTGACTTTTATAGATCTCATTTCATTTTCCATCAGATCTAAGAATTAGGAAATTCTGAAATAGAATATAAAGCTGAAATCTTTCTCCCTCTGATGTTTTACTCGTGGACTTTATTTTGCCTTCTGGAAACACAAAGAATGAGGCCAGTCCTTCCTCTGCATGACCGCCTTTCAAATGCTCACTGTAGCTGTTTCTGCTAAGTTCATCTATCCTTTCAACTCCCCTCCTTCCTTGCTCCCCTCCTTCCCCACCACCCTACTCTTTCTCCTGTGGTGTGCTATGGTTTGTCAGGTTTCGTTCAGATGGTGCCACCCAGACCAAAGAAGAAAGCCCCGTCTGATCCAGCCATGGGGGAGGACAACGGGACCATGCTGACTCGTGTCCAGCTTCCTCTACTGTTATTAACATAGCCTTCACCTGGAATGTTCTATACCATGCTCCCCTATCCCAAACCCTCCAGTGGATGCCCTTTCACCCCTAGAGGAAAATCCTAAGTCCTAAGAAAGTCCCGAAAACTTCCACAAGACCTGGCCCCAGCCCAGTCTCCAGCCCTGTCTCCTACCACTTTCCCTTTGCCCATTCCCCTCCAGCCACACTGCCTCTGCTTCAGGGACTAGAAAACTCTCCCCACTCTTTTCATGGAGGACTCCACTTAATAATGTTTTTCAGAGAAGCCTTTCCTGACCATCCTAAGCAAAACAGCACCCTCATCACTCTCTATTCCATCCCTTCATGCTGCTTTCTTTTTCTTTTCTGTCTCTGTCCTTAAATCATATGTTTACTTGCTTAGCTATTTATTATGTTGATTTCTCCACTGGAACGTAAGGAACATGAGGTCAGAAGGTTTGTTGTGTTTCCTGCTGGATCTTTAGTGTCTAGAAAAATGTCTGCACATAGTAGGTGGTCAAGAAACGTTTGTTGTTAGAATGAATCCATTAATTCAGCCTGAGATCATATTATTCTGGGGGCAGCCATGATATACTAACTCACACTTCCCACAAAATTCTCTGTGTCTTGTGGTGCCAGACATCAAAATGGCAAAGTGATATTTGTCAAGGATTTGGAAAAATCACTGTTTGGTGTGAATTCGGACCCTAAGGGAGCGGTCATTAACTAAACAGTCCTTCAGAAGCTGAAAGAGTTCATTAGTGTGCCCTCCTGAAACACAGCCCTTGACCCTGCAGGGCTGTTGGCCCTTGGGAAGGTGAGACCCTGTGGTTCTAGCTCAAGCTCAGTGAACTTCTGGCCAGAACCTCTTATTATTAAAAGGCAACTTTTCTAACCTCCCAGGATGCCTGGAATGCCCCCAATTCCTGAAGTCATTATGTTTTACGGCAGGTTCTCTTGATAGAACTTCATCAGCCTTTGGCAGGACATAAGCCAGAATAATGGGCAAGCAGATGCCAGAATGAATTCAATGTGTACACACAATTCTTGGCCCCATAAAATCAATTCCTTATTCATAATTAAGCAACTTCTTGAGAAAGGGCAGGTTGGTAGAGTTATTAAAAGGTAAATAATAGATAAGGATCCACTTGTTTCTTTTTGTGGGGGGAGATAAAAAATTTTAAACACAAAATAGCACTGTAGTTAGTTTTTCTTCTACTTTCTTACCTGTGAAACTCAGGGCCAACCAAACAGAGCAGCTTTTACAAATTTCCATCACCCCTCTGTGTTGCATTTCTCCTTAAAGTGTATCCTTCAGAGCGGAATGACAAGGCAACTCTAGATAGATGGGGAGAAAAGAAACTAGAAGCGCCCGGACATAAAGGTCACAAGATGCATCATCCTGTGGGTTTTTGCCTGTTTTCCAAACTGGGTTTAGGAAGCAGACCTGGAACAAAAGTTGCTAAATGCCTCCCTACTAAAAGGAGCATCAGCACTCCCCAGCACTTAGAACCACACACCTCCCAACAGGCTTAATTGGCAACAGAATCAGCCTCATTTCCTCCAATTCCTACCCCATCTCCTTGGCCTCAAAACAGTGTATGAAAGGAGTGGGAAAGAAAGGGGGTCCTCCTTGGAGAGACTGCAGTGTTTGTGGTGTGAAGCTGTCACCCCTCCCCGTGAGGGAGCTTCCTCTCCCCTAAGTCAAGTGGAAGGAACGCCACTGGAATCACCCCAATAGATGGAGGCTGCCTGCAAGAGGAAGGCTGCCAGCTTGTCCCCAGGGGAGGAACTGCAGAGGGGCTGAGTCCCTCTCAAAACAGAGCAGGGAAGGAGGTTCTTGGATGTGGCTTCTTGGAGTGAGAGAGCAGAAGAACACAGGGACTGGCCTACAGATTTCTGAAAGGAGTCAGCTGGAGTCCTCTGTGTCAGCAGGATCTGAAGGCTCCCTAGTTTGCTGTGTTTGGGGAGTAGGCAAGGTGAGCCCTCCTAGAAGAGTGCTCCATGGTCCATGGAGGGTTCTCAGGGGTGCCCCAACTAAAGGGGACTGGAGATCAAGAGAGGTGTGAGAGCCACCGAATTCCCCAAGTGGCCCCTGATCCAAGCCATAGAAAAGGGCTGGGAATATATAGAGCTGGCAGGGCAGAAGGAAAACTGAATGGTCCCTGTGAGGGGATTCTTAATAAATTGGAGGTGCCACCATGTCAGAAGGGGCTTCCAAGAAACGGACCAAGCAGGGACAAGAGTGAGGCCAGGGACCCTGTCCATGGTGGCCAAACAATTGGCCACAAAAGGTGGGGAGCTTGGCTCCCCATCACTCCTCCATGCCTGTAGCACCAGGGGGCGCTGGTGCTCAGGAGGGAGGTGGAGGGGAGCATTCCTGAGCACTTTTTTTGGCTGCGTCGGGTTTTTGTTGCTGTGCGTGGACTTTCTCTAGTTGCGGTGAGCGGGGCTACTCTTCCTTGTGGTGCGCGGGCTTCTCATTGCAGTGGCTTCTCTTGCTGCGGAGCACGGGCTCTAGGCTCACGGGCTTCAGTAGTTGTGGCGCACTGGCTTAGTTGCTCCGCGGCATGTGGGCTCTTCCTGGACCAGGGCTTGAACCCATGTCCCCTGCATTGGCAGGCAGATTCTTAACCACTGTGCCACCAAGTGCACCACTCCTCCCTTTCAAGTCATCCTGCCTGCTGCTCTAGAATATTCTTCAGGGAGAAGAACCTTGCTTTGAAGATTTAGGCTTTAAGCTGGACAGCACTAAGTTGTGATAACCGAAAGGAACTGAATAATGGAATTTGACCAAGACATCACTGATGGAACTATACACCCAGCACAAAGAAGGATTCAATATAGTACAGTGGGAAGAATCAAGAACTCTGTAATAAACTGGCGCTAGTAGTTTAAATTTTTTTGTTAGGGATTAAAGATTTGGCAGAGAAAATGGAAGGTCCTTTTTGTATATCTTTGGCTATAGTAATCATCTTCCCATCTTTTTCTTGATTACATTCATAGAAATTCAAAAAGGGATGTGATGTATATGCTTAAAACTTTCCTTTTAAAATTTTAAAGTGGCATTGATTCATGTTAACAAGAGAAGTGAGACTGGACTGGGAGATAAGAGAAGCAGGTTGTCCCAGTCAGGCACCCAGAATATTGAGTAGATTGTGGGAGTTGGGAGGACCTGTCAGAGGCGAGCATCATTATGAAAGAAGGCTGCCCAGGAGCCTGAGGTTGTTGAGTAGTTTCTGTGAGGGAAAATTATGGGGAAAATATTTTAGCAGTAGCAGTGAAGAGTAACAGGAGTGGGTGGTGGTGGAAGCTGGGTGGTCTTGAGAAAGATTGTAAGAATCAGGAGAGCGATGACTCAGTAGGGTCCAGAATGGGAAGATGGCCAGAGTTTTGGAAGGGATGGCATTGGCGTCAGTGACAGTGGTTCCATTTATAGAATACTTTCTATACATTATCTCATCCTCACTCTCAGCATGATGGCAATCACGTCTTCCCTACTTCCTCTTCTTTCGTTTCCTCCTTGCCCCCCTTCTCCTCTTCCTCATGGCTGGCATTTACTGAGCATATGTGCCACATGCCATTCCACACAAAACAATTTGTATGATCAAATGATCCCTGATACCAAGAGATTCCAGACCAAGGGCCAGTCAGAGTGTGAGAGAGACGGGTGATGACATCTCAGTTCTGTTTTGGTTGAGGTACTCATTAGCCATCTAGTTTGGCATATACTTCTTTTAGAACTAAACCAATCTCTCAGTTTGAGAAAGAGACGGAAAGGCAGACAAACAGCACAATGACGAAGAAGAAGGAGAAGAAGGGGGAGGGGGAGGGGGAGG
>NW_006771578.1:1739323-1742519 GCF_000442215.2 Lipotes vexillifer
AGGGGGAGGGGGAGGGGGAGGGGTTGTTTGAAGAAGGATGATTAACTTAAGAAATGCTTATCTAGTCTTACTATGTGCCAGGTACCATTTTGAATGCTTTATAAACATTAACTGATTGACTTCTCATAGCAACCTTCTGTGATAGGTACTATTATTATCATCCTCATTTTATTATCATTCTTTTAATTATCATCGTCATAGGAAACTGAGGTGCATATAGTCTAAGTAACTTGGTCAAGTTCACACAGCCGGTAAGTGGCAGAGCTGAGATTTCAACCCAGACCTCAGATTCAGATACTATGCCCTTAACGCTACCTAAGTTGCCAGGGGGGTTCCTGTAGGAACATGGTAAAGATGAGAAGATGGGTTGTTGAGAAACACTGGAGTTTCGATGGTATCTGTGAGTCTTAAATGATACAGCGAAGGGCTTCCCTGGTGGCGCAGTGGTTGAGAGTCCACCTGCCGATGCAGGGGACACGGGTTCGTGCCCCGGTCTGGGAAGATCCCACATGCCGCGGAGCGGCTGGGCCCGTGAGCCATGGCCACTGAGCCTGCGCGTCCGGAGCCTGTGCTCCGCAACGGGAGAGGCCACAAAACAACAAAAAAAAAAAAAAAAAAAAGATGCAGCGAGCAGTGTGATCCTTATTCATGTGGCTATCATCAAAGGGATTTAGGATATTTCATCCATTTCAAAAATTTTGAACAAAAGATACGCATATATATTTCTGAGACTGTATGCAATACGCTATGATCAAAATAGTTTTTGGTGAATAATCTGTTGCTGAACAGAATGAATCAGAATCAATGACCTGGACTTATATCCAATTTATAAGATGAATATTTAAACACCACTGTGTATTTCTGGTCATGTCATTTCCAAGGATATCGGTTCTATCCAACTCAAACATTGTTTTCCAGAAATCTGCAGATCACAGATCTATCTTCACCAGCATGTGCTATAAATAGTGCCTCTTCAGAGTGGTGTCCCAAAGAGCAAGCACCACACAGATTAGCAGAAAGTCCAGTTCCTCTTCCCTGCCTCTCCCCGCTCTGATATTTGCATCCGCTAATGGTTCAAGCATCTCCCTTGATGCACGGGAGGAGGTATTTCCTTTTTAAGTCCAAAGTGCTGAAACCGTTAGAACATGATCTTCCGTCCTTTCTCAGGTTGAAGTTAGAGAACTCTACAGATGCTACCCAAACCCTCGGTCATTTCCGAAAGCACTCTCTGCAACTGCTGCTCCATAATCCAGAGGCTTAGTGTTGAAGCTGAAAACCAGAGCCCAGAGAGATGCCTCCTTTCCAGGGCTTAGAGCCTGGAGGAACAACTTCCTAAAATCCTGGCAGTCAGGAGAGATACAATGTCTCTGGGACATAAGGCCCCTGCTTTCTTTGCCTCACTCCTCACCAGAAGCCAGAGGGCTTTGCCTGCAGAATGTCCTGTGCTAAACTTGGGGAGATGTAACTCAAGTTCAGTCTCCTGGCCTGTTCTTGTCCTGGAGCACATCCCTGTCCAGGCTGCTGAGGACGCTCCTTTTTACCCCTTAATCCACGGACCCGAGAGCTCGGCGCAAAACGTTAACAACCAACTGGCGTCACTTCTATGGCCGTTTCCTCCCTGGAGACCCTGATGTTCCCATGCAAAAGTGACTTTTCCCTGTGCAGCAACCTAGAAGCACAGTGTGCTGGGAGGGGAGCCACACCTCATCGGCCTATAGTTGGAAGCAAGGCCTTGTTCAGCCACAGCGCTCTGCCCTCTTTCATTGTGAGCCTGTGGAAGTTCTTAGCAGAATGATGATGATCATGGCAGTGGTGGTGCTGATGGCCAACATTCATTGAGAGCCTATTTTTTGTGCACATAATCAGCATTCAATGAATGGCCCTACAACCTGTAAGATAAATATATAGGCTTCGTGGTTTTTTTTTTTAATCTTAATGGTATTTTTTTGGCCACGTCCCGAGGCATGCCAGATCTTAGTTCCCCAACCAGGGATCGAAACCGTGCCCCTGCAATGGAAGCACGGAGTGTTAACCACTGGACCGCCAGGGAAGTCCCTTATTTTTTTTTATAGGTTTTTAAATGTACCTCATATTCTCACACATTTCTGTGGGATACGTACTGTTATGGCCATTTTATAGACTTTGAAACCGAGCCTGAGTGATGGAGTAACTTAACCAAGGCCATACAGCCAATAAGGATGAGATCTTTGAGGCTCAAGCTAAGAGTCTCAAGTGTTAACTTCAAGCTTGCATTGATAACCCTAAAAGTACCCACGACATGACTACATATAGTCAATGCCTAATAAAAACCCTTGTAGATGATGATGCGTTTGAAAGACGACTAGCTTTTGCGAGCCTCTTCTCCTCGTGCGTTTCTTCCTTATTTCCTTCCCGCTTTCCAGTCAGCCTGCCCTCGTTCCCTCAACCTTTATATAGCCTGCCACGGGCCGGGCATCAGGCTGTGTCCTGGGCATACAAGCAGGACAAAGGCCCAGGCCAGGCCTAGCAAGGCTGAAGTCCAGGAGTAGAAGACAGACGCGAAAGCAGGTTTCCAGGAGGAGCCCTGCGTCTCACCTGCTAGTGGGACGGGAGAGGAGGGCTCTGTCGCCCCATGCCAGGTGCTCCGCACTCTCCTGGCACATGGGAGAGTGCTTCTTGTGTTCCATCCACACATGGAATCCAGGGTTCTGTTGCCTGAACTCCTATTGCCCTTAGAATTGCCCTTAGAACCACACTCGCTCAACGGTCCTGATGTGGGTTCATGTTTGCCTCCCAACAGGATCACTTTTTCAAGGGAGAAACAAGAAATCTACATTTTGAACTTAGTAGCTATATGATCTTCATTTCTCTGACTCTTCGTTTCTGTATTTTCTTTTTAAAAAGGAGGGGGGAGAAAAGAAAGAAAAGGACGGATAACCATATACCTGCCCTAATTACCTGGCAGAGATGTTATAGGATCAAATACAGTTGTAATGCACGCATAAGAGGACTAAATATTACATAAATGTGAGGGCTTTTGTATATTCTTAAGGTGGAATTTAAAGCTCTGAGTGATGCCAGCTACCTGCCTTTACCCCTCTGCCAGTGCCCACATACATGCTGCCAGGCTCCAGCCATCACTATATAGTTCCACGTTGAAGTGCCCTCAACTCTCCTGCCTCCTTGCCTTTGCTTCCACTCTTTCAACTATCTGGAA
>NW_006771578.1:1742533-1750145 GCF_000442215.2 Lipotes vexillifer
TCCACTACCTGGAATGCCTGCTGCCCATCACTGACTGTTGACTTGATCAAGTGCCATCCCCTCTATTCTAAACTAGTGCCCCTTTCCTCATTTGTCCCATTAAATGTTGCACATCTCTCACAATCACTGTCAGCACTGTGACATGAGCTAGCTGTCTTCTCTATCTTAGGCTTCTCCGCCTATGCCTTGCATATGGTCAGTAAAATGTTTGTTGGCTCAAGTTCTGCTTCTCCTTTCCATGCCCTTCCCTGCCTGCCCGCCACTCCCTGCATCGAATCCATCACCTGGTACATAGCAGGTACCCCATGCATCTCTACTAACATCCTGAAGTGCTTTAGGGCTGGCAAATCAATGAACGAGTCTCCATAGGTCAAGGAGAATTAAGCTCTTCCCTTCAGCTAAATCAGATCTCACAGGGAAGGTATGAAATTTGGCTGCACCCTTTTGGGTGGGGATCAGAGCCCAGGAAGAAAACAGCATCTCCCAAAATGCAGACTATGAACCAGTGGAGATACCCAGATGATTTTAGGTGACACAAAGGGGAACTTTTGTTTTCAAATTTAATAATTACATAATCTCACGTGTATTAAAAAGCAATATATGAAGCAACTCAAAACTATGATTTCGTAAATATTATTTAATAAAAGCTTTTGCATTTGAATAAAAATGAGTTGATTTAAGAACAAACATTACATAAGTAATGATACGGAATATGGCCAAAAGAAGTGATGGTGGTGCTTCAAGCTAGGGAAGCATCGGGACAGAGAAAACACTTCCAGCGAGTGCAAAGGTGAAGATGGGGTTGGAGAGATGCCTGTTCTAAGGATCAGATCTGCTGGGAGCAGCCTTAGGAATTAACAGGATTATTTACAAAACTGCGTTACTGTGCGAAAACCTTTGTTTGAAAGACAGATTGCAACTGGAATGTTTCCTCATCACTACTGTTTTTTTACACACGCAGCCATGGGCACCAAGTTTCAGAATGGCCATGTGGTTTTACACCCTTTCCCAGGACTGTCAGCTACAAAGGACCCAGATATGGGTTTGCTTTTCCTTTTTTTCTGCAAAGCACAACACTTTACAAAAAGAAGACACTTCAAAGGCAATCCCTTTCTCATATACGTATCAGGGCTCCATTTGAGATCCACATTCATCTTCCTTATCCAATTACATGATCAAAGCAGAAGTGTTTGAAACAACCTAATTAAAAAATGGGCAGAAGGCCTAAATAGACATTTCTCCAAAGAAGACATACATACAATAATGCTCAACATTACTAATTACTAGAGAAATGCAAATCAAAACTACAATGAGGTGTCACCTCACACCAGTTTGAATGGGCATCATCAGAAAATCTACAAACAACAAATGCTGGAGAGGGTGTGGAGAAAAGGGAACCCTCTTGCACTGTTGGTGGGAATGTAAATTGATACAGCCACAATGAGAACAGTATGGAGGTTCCTTAAAAGACTAAACATAGAATCACCATGTGACCCAGCAATCCCACTACTGGGCATATACCCAGAGAAAGCCATAATTCAAAAAGACACATGCACCCCAATGTTCATTGCAGCACTACTTACAATAGCCAGGTCATGGAAGAAACCTAAATGCCGATCGACAGACAAATGAATAAAGAAGATGTGGTCCATATATACAGTGGAATATTACTCAGCCGTAAAAAGGAACGAAATTGGGTCATTTGTAGAGATGTGGATGGATCTAGAGACTGTCATACAGAGTGAAATAAGTCAGAAAGAGAAAAACAAATATCGTATGTTAACACATATATGTGGAACCTAGAAAGATGGTACAGATGAACCGGTTTGCAGGGCAGAAATAGAGACACAGATGTAGAGAACAAACGTATGGACACCAAGGGGGGAAAGTGGTGTGATGAATTGGGAGATTGGGATTGACATATATACACTAATTTGTATAAAATGGGTAACTAATAAGAACCTGCTGTATAAAAAATTAAATTAAATTAAATTTAAAAAAAAAGCAGAAGTGTTTGGCCTAGTTTGGGGGTTTAAAGACATCCAGGGGAAAACTGGAAACATTTAAAACTACCTTTTTTATGCCACACATTTTCCTGATGGAGAATCGGAACCCACTCCCCCTGTTCTCTCTTAACTAGTCTTTAGACACAAAAAGTCAGGTGAGAGAGTTAACGTACTCTCATCATCCAAGTCACAAGAGATTCAGTTACATCTCTGTAAAATCCTATTTAATCTCAAGTCAGTGTGTCTGGTGTACTGTTTGCTCTCTAAGAGCTCTAAGAGCTACAAGGTCCCTCCCAGCAGCCGCTGAGAAACTATTGATTTTGTCTGATTAGCTTTAAAGACCTTGTATTAAAATAAAAACTTCAAAAAAAAAAAATCTGAAAAGTTACTTCATTAGTCTCCCGAAAGCTACTGGTTCTAGCACATCTGTTCATTTTGATGCTACAATACGGAGCTCATGTTTCCTAAAATAGGACATACCTTGTCCTTTACATTAACACTGTGGGATTTGAGGCCCTGGTTACAAAAAGAAAATAGCAAATATGACATCCTCAAAAATATTTAAGTGAACAGACTGCCTATTGGTGGATTGATTTTTCTCTGTGGATATAAATCTGTTGGCAGCCACCAGAATTGGGGTATAAAAGATGACCTCAGGCAGCTGCTGCCATTTGTTTCAGTGGGAAAATGAGGGTTTGTCTCTCCCCAGGGGTTAATACTGTGATGCTTTGAACGTCCTCTGGGCTCTGTTTCTGAAGGGTTACACTGGAGAGGAGCAATGCTTTGTGGTTTATGACAAGATCACAGCAGAATATTTTGTGCATGCTGTGATTTGTATCACCCATTTGTGCACAGGCCATAAAAGTGCACTTTTTATCAGGAACATTTGTGAATATTTAACAGCACTGAAGACATATGGCCACTAAATAATTCACAGTTATCTATCTCCTCAGCAGATTCCTTATACGCCTACCATGTTTTAATGCCTAGTTTGCTCAGAAACAATATTCCTTACGACCCTTCCTATATAAAAATGTTTACTGACAGGCAGCAATATATAGATACCATGGGATTGGGTTGTAAGGAAGCGGAAAGCTTTCTGCCTTCTCCAGCTCTCTCTGTCCTCATCCGTTTCCCCTGAAAGCTTCCAACCGGCACCTAACCTCGTAGGAAAACGTGCCCTTCCCAAAAGTGGGTGCTAAATTCTGACTTCTGGTGTTTGGGCCATGAGATGGGAGTCGCTGACTAACCTTCACCCTCTTCTCTTTCCAGTTCTATATCCATTTACAGTCCCAAGGAGAATCCGAATGCATTTGATGCTGCAGCATTCTTCCAGTCCGTGGGGAATTTCCTGGGGATCTTCGCCGGCTCATTTGCAATGGGGTCTGCGTATGCTGTTGTCACGGCACTGATATCCTTTGTCCTGTGTGGAAAGCTGGGGACTGTTAACAGCAGTCAACTTCCCTGGAATGTTTCTGAGGACTGACAAATTCCAGGCTAGGAAATTGTTAGATAGTCTCGTTCAAGCGCAGTACGGCACCACTGGAGCCACCTTGATTCCGAGCCACCCCTCGAAGCATAGGTCGGTACCAGTGGAAGAGGGGCCCAGGCTCTTTTCCTGTCCAAGGCCAGTTCTAGCACTGCTCATACTGTCCCAATCCTAGGATAACAACAGTCTTAAAAAAATTCCCACCTAGGAATATAGGTGACCAGGAGGTATCAGGCCTGGATATATTAAGGTCAAGAGGAAGAACTGAAGATCTAAGGTCAAGAATAAAGCATGATTGACTGGGAGTGATAAACTAAGTGTTCTCTGCCTCCTTTTCAAACTTGTATCAAGCACTAGTTCACAGGGTTGGCCAAGCCAAAGATCACTGTGAGTTTAAACGAGCATCCATAGCTCTTTTATGGAAGGGGAACAGCAAGCAAAGCAGAAATGATGTTTGCCATATCCAGGCAATTGTGTCATCTTACTCCCTCTTTTTCAGCAGAGAGGTGGGAGGATGGGTAAAGTTCCTAGAGGATTTGAGCCGGGGAAAGAAGCTGGTCTGCTGAGCTCTTCACTCACAGCAGTTGGATGGGGCAAAAATAAGTCAGATTTGAAGAGGAAAGCCAGAAGGCTAATGTCAAGTGTTAACTGAGGCTACAGAGAAGAGGCAGAGCAAAGGACCAGAGACCTTGGGGGAAAAGAGAAGTAAGAAAGGAGAAAGATGCAAGAAGGGTCGGGAATCAAGGCAAGGAAAGCAAAATGTTGGGGTCTCTTTTCATGAGGACTAGCCTAACAGTTCACTGAACACCTGCTAAAAGGCTAGGTTCTACTAAAGTTTTCTAAGATAAGTCAGAAGATGAATAAAACATGGACTCTGCCTTCAACTAATGACAAACTTGGAAAGACAAGCTCTACAGTTAGAGTTGGATGGAAAGTGAGCGCTAAAGCTGCAGCCACCTTAGTAAGATTATAAAAGTTCAAATTATGATGAGGCCACTGTGTCTGGGATAGTCCAGTAGACTCTTGCCAATCCTATGATTCTGGAAAATCATCTGAAAAGCAGTATTTACATGCAGAGTAGGCCCTGGGCTTGACCTGAAAGATGGGTAGGATACAGGCAAAAGCCACATGATAAGAGATTCAGGAGAAGACCAGCATTCATGAAGGTGTGGCGGAGGGGGCACTGCCATGGCACACGGCAGTTGTGCCTGAAAGGACCTGAGGGCTCAGGCTGGTGAGCGGTGGAAGATGAGGGGACACAGGTGGGATGGAGTCAGCTTGTGGAGTATCTTGGAGTGTTATTCAAAGGAGCCTGGGCATCTTTCTATAGTCCACAGAGAGGGACACAATGAAAGTCCTGGTTTTAAAACATAAATAAGGAACTGGTATGTAGGGTGAATGAGAGAAGGAAGATTAAGATCAAGGAAAACTGTGATGATAACCTGTGGGGGTGGGGGGAATCGGAAAGGAGGCCAATGTTTAGAAGAATCTCTAGGACTTAGTGATTGGTTGGTACTAAGAGATAAGGAAGAGGAGAGAATCAAAAGACCACCCCAAAGTCATGTCCTGGAAACCCTGGAGAATGTCAACTCCATTGACAAAAGTAAGTCAGAAGAGGTAGGGCTGACTTCCAACTAAAAATAATGATTAACAATCTGCCCAGTACTGGAGACATGTCAGGCCCCCTACTACTTGTTTTACATGCAATAACTCATTTAACCTTCACAATGGTCATATCTTTTTTACTGGACACTGGAGCTTAGAAAGGGTAAGCTATTGCCCAAGGTCATACAGCTTGGAAGTAGAGCCAATATCAAACCCAAGGAGTGAAACCGAGAGACAGACCATGCTCTTGATCACTACTCCCTGTTGCCTCTTAATTATTAAGTGGAATGACGATGGAGGTCACATGTTGTTTGGAGTAGAGTAATAGTAATGGTCACAACATTTCGTGAATGTCTAGCATGGGCCTTTATATATATCTTCTTATTCGAATTAACCCTGTAAGACACCGGGTTACACAGGAGGAAATCGAGGCTCAAGAAGGTTAAGTAGCTCACTCTGAGTCACATACCAGTAATAATGGACATGATATTAATTATGTCATCTTACATATGTTCAGAACTGTACCACATGCCAGCCGTTGTCCTTAGTATTTTGCATAGATTATCTCAGATAGTTTTTATAAGAACCCTGGCAGGGAGATACTGTTATTCCCCCAATTTTCAGCTGAAGAAACTGACACATAAGGTTAGGCAACTTGTCTAAGTCCACACAGCTAGGACATTTCAGGGCAGGGGTTTAAAACCAGGCCTTTGGTCCCAGGGACAGCACGAGGTGGAAGGGCTGAGATTGGAACTTTTTTCTGCCCAGTGTGCAAGGAATGTATGGACACATAAGTAAACAAATTGATAAGAAAGGTAAAAATTCCTGGAGGTTGGAAGTCTGCCCTGATATTGGATCAGATCTGGGGAAAGGGGTGGAGAAAAGGAGGAGACAGGGGCTCAGTAACAGTGGCAACACCTGATGGCCTTGGGTCACAAACTCAGGCTGTGAAGGAGACAGGGGCACAGTCCATTCCTCCACCGTAACCACCTGGATGCCTTGTCCACAATGAGGCAGAGGCTCCTCAGACTGTGGGCCCCTGGGCTCCGGACAAGCTTAGGGCTTGACTCAGAACTGAACAACTTTCTGGAGGCCATGGAAAGAGAACACTTTACGCCCAGTTGGTATTCTGTTACTCAAATCGGCCTGAGCCTTCTCTTTACAACAAACTAGAAGAGGGAATTCAGAGGAACAAACTCCATTAGAAACAAAGCCTGCCCTCCAAGTAAGAAGAGGGGACATTGGAAAAGGGTCAAAGGGCAGCCCATGTTTTCCTCCAGATAAAGAATTGCTTCCAGACCCTTACTGAATCTCTTTCCAGAAAAGATGTTTTACAAAACAAATTTATTTAAATCACACTAATTGAAAAACTTACACATCCTTTGTTATATACCAGGCACTCTTCTGAGTGCTTAACATATTGTAAGTGGTTTATATACCTAGCAGGTAGGTTGCGCTATTATGCCCATTTTCAGACGTGGAAACCAAAGCGCAGAGTGGCCCACGGACCCGTCTAAGCTGATACCATGAATATGAGCCCAGGTAGAGTTGCCTTCCAGAGGCCACACTCCCAACCATGACATGATCCTTAGTATTTTGTGCTTTCTAAGACTTTACAAAACATTTTTAATATCTTCATTGCATGTTACTCTGCACATTGTATGAGTAGGTATTATTCTTATTGCCAGTTTACCTAGGATACAAATAAGGCTCACAGAGGTTAACGTACTGCTCAGAAATCACACAGCCCATGACTAGCAGAGCCAAGACTCAAACCCAGATCTACTAAGGCAGAGGTCATACTTTTTGCTTCCTTGCCCTGCTGCCAAACATCTCTTAATATGGAATCTTCCTTACACTTTGTTGTAGAAACGTAAAAATGCAACAGCATAACATCTCTTTATCTGTCAGGGCATTTTCCGCCTAGTGGTGGACACAATTACAAGGTAGCCCTGTCCCATCCATCACTAACTCCTAATCATCTCCCCATAGCCCATTCTCTGCCTGACTCAGATCACTGTGCCTTTGTTCTATTTGCAATTTATAGACTATTGACCAAGTGTCATCCTGGCCAAAATGAACCACTGCCCGCCAAAGGGCATCTTGCTTGACCTAGAAACAACACCCATTTTCCTCCATCCTACTTTTACAAAAGAGTCCGGGCAGCTTCCCTCTCACTGAACATAAATGCTCCTCCTGATTCAATTTCTATCCCCAAGAGAGAAGGCTCTTCAAGGTGATCTGTCCACAGACCAGCACTCCCTGGGGAGCAGTGGCCTCCTTCAGTGTTGACACACTGGCAGCATCTCACCCAGCCTCACTCCCCTTGGCTTTGTTTTCCCAGATCTGCCAGTGTTCTGAGGGGCACGCCCCAAGGGCTGAGTCCAAATTTAAGAAGTTTTGTGTCTACACTGAGCTGATTTTATCCTCTTAGTAAGACATCTTTTTTATCTGAACACCAGTTTGCATTTTTATAGGAGTGTTCAGCCCGCAATGAAGCATGATTCCTGCT
>NW_006771578.1:1750190-1764885 GCF_000442215.2 Lipotes vexillifer
TTCCTGCTGGCCTTCAAAGTCAAGTCTCAGTCAGTTACAGCCAGCTCTGAAAATTAGTTCTCTCATCTAAAACACAACCAGATTTTTTCACAGCCAGAAAGGAGATTTATTCATAAAAGCAGTTGTTATTTCCCTTAACACGTCTTTGTCACTTGACCAAATTTACCAAACTGTGTGAGTTCCCTATGCTGGAAACGGGCCTGTTTTTCCTCCTGTCTTGGAGCGCCTTCCTGTCTGCCGAGGCCGCTGGCCTAACAGGTCAGTGTTTCGTCCAGCGCAGCAAACTGGATGTGTGAACACATGTGTTCCCCGCACCTCTCCCCATGCCCCGCTCCCTGACCCAGCCGGAGGTGAAATGGAGGCCCTTTTCTATAGGTTTGTGTCAGAATCAGCCTCTCCTGGGCACCCTGGGGAGAAGAAAAAATATCAGCCATTTATCCAACAGCTCAACTGAAAGTCTCCAAACTGCCGTTTTCTCTCCTCTCCTTGCTGGTCAGGAAGGGGATGTTGAAATCTATGAATGAATGACTGGTATACTGAGGTGATGGATAACTTTACAAATAGGAGTCTCTGCTCAGAGTGTGAAGGGATGCACAGCCGCTTTGTGGGAAAGGGTGGTGACTTTCCATTGGCTGTTAACAGCAACGCCCACGTAGGCAGCCTCTCCTGGTGTGCTCATCTCCACACACAGGCCGTGTTTAAAAATCTTTGCATACGCTCCATGGCAGGCCAGAAAACAAGGAGCTAACTTGGTGGCTTCACGGTTTAATTAATGTCTCTTACTGTAGAAAGTCTGTATGTAGAGTCCTCTGAGATGGAGCAGTTGATAGAGAGAGAGGCAGTCCCTAAGGTCCCAGGTGCCACGCATCCCGTATCTGGGTTCGGCAATTTGATTGCCTTTCTGCAACCGCGAGGGTTTGCGCTTGGCTAGCTGCAACGATTGGGTACTTTTCCATGTAGAAGAATCACTGTGGCTCTGAGCAAAATTTCAAAGCTGTTTCTCTCCTTTGGCTTAGTTCCTTGCTTCTCCTGGGTTTCAGTCCTGGATCCCTTGCTGCTCACTACATCTTAATTGACTTTCAAGTGAGACTCCCCCGCCCCCCTCCAAAGTACTAGCTGGGAATAAGGTATGCCTCCCTGGGTACTTGCATTTTAAAAGGTGGTACTTAAAGTGTAAATAATAATAAAAGTTGATATATAGTGAAAGCATACCATGAGCCAGGTGCTGGCTAACTGCCTTTCATGGATTTTCTCATTCATTTACAGAAGGACCCAAAGTTAGGGACTATGCCCAGTTTACTCAGCCAACAGTAAGTGGTGGAGCTGGGATTTCAAATAAGGAGATCTGATTCTAGAGCCTGGGCTCATGGGTACCAAGCATTGCTACCTTGAATGAAATTCTATCTATAGAATATGAGGCAGGCCCCCAGGAGTAGGAAGATATTTGGGGCCCCAGAAGCCTGCCTCGTCCATTTGCTTCTAGGCTGGTTTGGCCTCTCCTGTGAAAGCCATGGCAAATCTTTTTTGTAATGATAATCTGTTGCTCTGGGCAGCTGACCCACCTTACTTCGTAGCCATGGGAACCAAGCTATTTCCACAGGCTCTGAGGGTGTCTGTTGCTGATACAGACAGCCACCTGCCAGTTATTATGACACTATAATCAAGACTGCATTAACAGAGTCCACCCTACCAGGCCCAGTATCATTCCAAACCATTCTAACACAACATCCATTATATTAGAGCCTTACCGTGTTATTAGAAAGGTTGCTAAAGAGCTTATGCATTACAAAGAAAAAGGATACTGGCGTCTCTTAAATGAAATAATGGAGGAAACAATTTACATACGTCATTCGGAAAATTGTGGTTCCCTTTCCTCCACATTCTATGCCCTTTTCAGCACTTACCATATTGTAAAATGATGTAAGTAATGTTAACAATAAGAATACATATTTGACCTTCTGGAAAGGTAAAGAAGTACCTTAACTCACCTGATAGTTTTTAGTCTACTGTTGATCATTGTAATAAACACACACACACACACACACACACACACACACACACACTTATGCGCACACATCCCAATGCTTAAGATTGTTTCTGTTTGTGAAGATTGTCTATTTCCTGATCCAATTCAGCAATATCTTGTTTTCTTAAATGTTTTTAAGGTTATGGTCCACGTATAAACTCTTAGTTTATCTGTGCCTTGCGCTTTTGCTATGCTTTTGACCTGATATCCTTATTGGATACCATGCAGATCACTTCTAAGGAGCCAGCATCATGGGGTGGGTGGATGCATGTGTGAGCCTTGGTAGCAGAAAGACCCAAATGTCCACGTCTGCACCCAGGGGAGCGCTCATCCAGAACAGTACTCCAGATTAAGCAACATGACTGAAAGGCATTTGATACAAATCAAACTTTAGGTGTGAGCATTTTGTACTGCCGAAGACCAAGCCTGCTAAGTCCAAATTACTTATGTGTTTGTTTGTTTATTATTTAATCCTTACCTATTTCTAAATTGGCTTTGAGACAACTCATAACCTGAGCCATGCATATCATGGGACCATTTAGTTGAGGCTAGACACTCAAGTGCTTTGGGATAGAGTTTTTCTGCAGTGAGGCAGCTGTTCATTGCTGTGGTTTGGCAATAAATATAGCTCTGAGCTTTCTGGCAGCCAAAGCCAAAAGGGAAACATGATGAGTTATATAGGAATAATAGAGTACTATAAAAGGAAGTCACAATTATTTATAAAAATGGGCAACCTTTTTTTTTTTTTTTTTTTTTTTTTTTTTTTTGGGCAACCTTTTTTTTCTAAAACTTTAGGGGAATTTATCACGCGCATCTTTATGTAAGGGCCTTTGAGCACCATAACAGACAATGTATTGTTTTAGGGAAGATGGAGATCCATTCTTCATGTAATCATTTCTCATATCAACCTTCAATAAAATCTGATGGTGTGGAATTAAATTATATTCTCTGAGGATATTTCATGCAGTAAGAAAATCTTTTTATCTCTAATCCACAAGTAAACTAATATAACGCAAAGCTAAAATCTAGAAAAATTTTCAGAAAGTGCTTAATGAATGAACATATGACAATGAATGTAGTGAACTAAATGAAATGAGCTATTAAATAGTTTATGAGTAACTGTAGTGGTAACCAGCCATCCTGGGGCCGTGTATGGGTTCACTGAGAGCAAATCATGGAGGACCTAGAAATGGTGTTTACACACAATGGGTTCTCAGCAGAATTCCCCCAGCCCTGACACTGCTAGGTGAGGGCTCAAGGGTGCCCATCAAGGGAACAGGCCTCTAGGCCTGCCACCCGTGCTTCACCCCTCTTATTGGTTCCATAGATTGGGTTTTCACCTAAGATTTCATTTAAAAAAGAAGGATTTCTGTTGCTTTAAACAAAATATATCTGTTTTAAGAATATATTTTTCATTTTTTCTTACTACCAAGGTAAGGCATATACATTGTAGAAAATTTGGAAAATGTAGATTTACAGAAGGAAATAAAATTAGAGTTACCTGTATTCTCACTGCCTATTAATAACTATTGTTAGTATTTGTCTGAATTGATCTAATTATATGCAAATACATATACATAATTAAATATATACATGCATACATATATGTAATTACATTTTTATTTTTAAGTAACTCGCTTTTTTTCACTTAACAATTTGTAGTGAATGTTTTTCATGGCATTAAATATTCTTCTATATTATTATTTTTAATTGCTGCCTAGTACTATATCATATTAACTTGCCATAATTTATTATACCAACCTTTTGATTGTTTATAGTTTTCAACATTGTTAATATGATTGCAATGGTAATCCTTATAGCTTGATGTATGAACTTCTATTTATATAACTGACTAAAAATAAAATTCCTGGGTTAATAAGAATGCTAACATTTTAATGTCTTGGAAAAATTTATCCAAGTTATCCTCCAGAAAATTTGCATTCCTTTATACTTTCACCAACGATGTAAGAGAGAGCTCATTCACTCACATCTTCGTCACCCGAACTCATATTCATCCCTGCTAATTTGATAATCAAGTTCCATCTTATTCTGATTTAAATTCATTATATTTTTACTGAGGAAATCATTTTAATTATATGTCATTGGCAATTTGTATTTCTCCCTTGGTGAACTACCTGTTTATGACCTTTGTCCTTTTTTCCTATTGAAGTGCTTATTTTTGTCACGTTAAATTTTAGAAGCTCTTTATCTATTAAAAAATATTAACCTTTTGACTGTCATGTAGGCTATAGATATTTTCCAATTCACGGCTTTACCTTTTAAATATGTTATGCTTTATTTGTTTATGTAAGGGAAAGGTTGGTATAGACATTTTCAAGTTTCATGTGGTTAATTTTATCTCTTCCTTCGAAAGCCCAAGATTTTATTGATTTCTACTTATAAAGCCCACTGTTATTAATAATAAGGTATACGTTTTTTAAATATTCGTCTGGTTTTATTTTTGCATTGGAATCCATCTGGAATTTGTCTTGCTATGAGGTGCGAGATATAGTAGGGATTTGATTTTCTTCCTAGATTGTTTTTCACTCATCCTAACACCCTTCAAACTTAACCTATGAATTTACAATATAATGTCCATGTATGTAGGTACATGTATGTGTATATATGTTCTGGGCTTTCTGTTGTTCCACTGAGCTCTTGGTCTTTACTATTTTCATCATTTCAACTCCATGCTTCCTTTTAATAGCTCCATTTTAATAGATCCATTTCTCATCCCCCTTCCCCAATTTCAAGAGATTCTTTGCTATACTCACATATTTATATTCCAGAATGACTTAAAATAACTTTCTTATGTTTCAAGCAGAAAATAACTTTAGGATTATGATTGGGGTTGTATTAAATTTTTAGATTAATTTGATGAGGAATGGTGTTTTTACAGTGTTGAGTCTTCCCACAGAGGAATATGTTATGTCTCTCCATTTATTCAACTCATCTTTTATGGCCCTTAGTAAATTTTTATAGGTGTCTTCACATTAGACCTACAAATTTCTTGTTAAGTACTTTTTAAGCTATTTTATATTTTGGCATACTATGATGAATGCAAACGTCTTCCATTATAATTTCTGGAAGGCTATTGTTTGTTTATGTGCATCTAGACCTCACCATACTATTTGATTTACTCTCCGCAGTTCTGAAATATAGAACCATAGCTGGTGTGTAGAATTTGGATTGATGGGCCAAAATTATATTAGACTATGAGGTTTGTGAGGACTATATCAACACCAGCAGTGTGGCTGAAGCATGCTAGGCATTCAATATCTTTTGAGCAATGGAATGAATGATTTTAGCTTAACAAAATGAAAATTTTCTAAAATCTGAATAACAGACTGAGTGCCTTATGCCTGATAATATTCTTGTAGATTCTATTTTTTTTTTTTTTTTTTTTTTTTTGGTTGGCATGAAATCTTGGATAATTACGATAATGTTGTCTGAGCGGCCATGGCTCACGGGCCCAGCCGCTCCACAGCATGTGGGATCTTCCCGGACCGGGGCACGAACCCGCATCCCCTGCATGGGCAAGCGGACTCTCAACCACTGCGCCACCAGGGAAGCCCTTGTAGATTCTTTATGTCCACCGGTCAGGATATTTCAGAGCAGATTCATACATCAACTAAAGGATATATATCATAAATTACATTAATCTGCAATTTCACTTCCCTAACTCTTAGGTTAAAATGGAGACGTGGAGACCTTGGGAAACAAGAGCCTAATCTAAAAGAATATAGTGGGCATATGTCGGCTTTGGCTGCCCAGCACCCGTTCTCCCTTTCACTGAGAATAGCATCCTGATGTTATTTGGGGAACTACCTCTCCTCTATCAGATACCATCTTCTTAACCAAGGTACCCCACCCTCCCCTGCCAAAGAGAATAGGGGCATCCGAAGCTAGGTCAAACAGACACTCCTTCCCTGTGATACGAACTTTTAGGAGGGAGTTAGAAGTATATGCAACTGTTGGCACCCAGACTTTCCAACAGCAAAACCCTATTGGGACCCTCTACTTATTCCTGCCACAGATCTCTGGAGCTGCCTTTATGCCTCTTCCCTCCAATAAATTCCTCTCTGATTACAGTTGCCAGAATCAGTGTTTATTGCTTGCAAACAAAGAAATCTAAATAGTACAAGGGAAGGAATAATCTATGAGGTATTTCAACAAAAGAAGATGCATAACTTGGTGACAATTCAGAAGGGAAGAGAGGCTCAAAGACAGCACAGCCTCTAGGCTAGGATGCTTGGGACCATCTCATGCCAGGTGCATACTGATAGACAAACAAAAAGAATCAAGCTGACAGAGACAGTTTGCACAGTCTTCATTATTCTTTTTCAATTTGCCTCCTTATAAGCTTCATTATGAACACTTCAGTGTGGTGGGCGGGGCTTGCTCATGACCACATTTGCTGCTTTCACTTTTAGTTGTTACTAATTTGATGATGATCATTTGATTTATTTTGATCATCTTTTACTTCAAGGGCCACATTTGCAGCCGCCTCATCTCAGTCTCTTAGAAATTGCACCTGCAAATGTTCAATAGTCACACAGAAGCACTTAGCTTTATGGAAACAAGTGGCTTTTAGGCATGCAAATGAAGGTTGGCATTTCTATTACCCAAAGGTCTGATGCTCTGCTACTGGAAATGTACAAGTGCTGTCTGAGAAAACTTTCATTTACGAAGACTGGGCAGAATATCAAATGCAAGTGAGAAGTCTTTCTAGAAGATAAGGGTGTGTAGACAGAATTGGACTTTAGGGAGTCCTCACAGCTGGGAGAGCATAGAAGGAAGAGAATGTATATGGAAGTTTCTGCCCTAATTACAAAATCAGCCACTAAGGGGTATGTCTCGGATTTCTAGTTCTTCTGCTAACTTGCTGAGGGATAGGAACGTCACCCTGTCAATTGGTATCTCAGTTTTCTTCACTGCTGAGGTAAAAAGATTTTATTATTTTGTAGTGGAAGGACATGGCACAGATACAAAATGTGGCTTTTGAGTAAATACATGACCTGAGGTATTCTCTCTGTCAGGTACCTGGTACACATGCATACCTAATTTCTGATCAAGTAGAATTTTTCTTGGCCTGTTTTCTAAAAGTCATTAGGTTACTGAGCCATTGTTTTAAACTGAATATTGAAAATAATTCAGCAGTATTATTTATAGCATAATCTCTGGTGGCATTGAATCCTGTCATAGAAGCTGCTTTTCAGTTTATAAAGATAACCAAAAAGCACAGCTGGACAGGTGGTTTGAAAATTCATTTTTATAATTTGTTTCCCAGCTGAGACTTTGGGGGTCAGGTTTTTTTTTTGGTTTTTTGGGGTTTTTTTGCGGTACGCGGGCCTCTCACTGTTGTGGCCTCTCCCATTGAGGAGCACAGGCTCCAGACGCGCAAGCTCAGCGGCCATGGCTCACAGGCCCAGCCGCTCCGCGGCATGTGGGATCTTCCCGGACCGGGGCACGAACCCGTGTCCCCTACTTCGGCAGGCAGACTCTCAACCACTGCGCCACCAGGGAAGCCCTGGACGTCAGGTTTTTGCCAGAAGCAAACTTTCAGGGACTGTCATTAAACACCGAAAGAGTAAGATTTCTAATGGCAACATTGACACTGCATCTAATGATTTCTTTGCTTCCAGGCACTGTTGTAATAAAGGCAGCTTCCATTTTTAGGTTCCTGGGGCATATTTTATGTCAGCTGGAAGTGAAGGAGGAGGAGGGAGGCCGTTGACATCCCTCACTTTCTCATACAAAAAGTTAAACAGTATAGCCCACTATTTACTCAGCTTAGAATGGTTTCCATCTAAGAAAACAAACGTGTAAAAATCTGAAAGAAAAAAAGTCCTGATTACTGTACTAAGCAATGCTATTGGGCTTTGTCGTCTGACTCTAGAGAGTAAGAGACTGAAAAAAATTTTGAACGTAGAAGGGTAAAAACAAATGCTGCTCTGGCTCATTCACTAAGGGATTGACCAAGATGTCTGAACGAGAGAAGAACTCAGCACACACGAATATGAAGCGCAACATAAACAGTCAATTCACCTCAGTGACATCACCCAGCCTTGTTCCCCCATTGGTCTCAAATGACAAGGGCCTAATTACATTGTCACGATAAGGAAAAGCTGACACACAAAAGCTCAGGTCCTGCTTATCTGTCGGGTCGGCTCTTGAAAGGCTTTTGTAGAATAGGTGGTTGGGAAAAGGGGAAACTGGAAATGTCTTTCTTTTTGGCAACAGACGAGGAAAGATTTCCAAATGAAATGACTATTACTGGACACGTTGAGACTTTACTTGATCTGAGTAAGTAAGCTGGCTCATTACTTCTCATCTCCATCATCTCTCGACTTGGCGAATACTTGTCTGAAACTCTTAAGAAGGCTTCTAGTTCAGAGATAAATGTGTTCCATTTGACTTGCCACTGATGCATTGCATGACTGGATGGGAAATATATTTCTAGATCTCAGTAAATAAAGCAAATCACCAGGAGGGACTTAGTTTAAATTGTTTCTCAAATCAAATCTGGCCGGTTTTAGCTTCTAAATACATGTCATTAGCTGACATCTCAGCTTCAAACTGTTCTTGCTTTCATATTGACAGGACCATATGAATCCAACTTAATTAGCCAACAATTCACCAACAAATGAGGTGCACTGAGTGTTTTCCAAGCCAAAAATAGAGGCAGAGGCTCAAAATATTAGGCATTCAAGCTGTAGCAATAGACACCCAAAATTCTCAAGGGGATTTATTAACTAGCTTGCTGAACCAAGGGCAAACACACAAAGACGCCATCTCAATAAACACAGGTGTAAAATACATCTCCTAGCATAATAACTCATTAACTCACACCTGCACTTTCTTGAACCAAGTAGCTCATCATTTCAATATTCAAACAATCTTGCACATGTAACTTGAATAGTGGACAAATTTACCTCTGCTTTCTTCGCTGTAAATGTTTTCTGTCTTTACTTAACATCTCCTCACGGTGCCAGCAGCCATAGGGAAAAGAGAAAGTTGCTCATGTCCTGCACAGGCGTGTAGAAAACAGTGAGAGGCCCGCGTACCGGAAAAAAAAAAAAAAAAAAAATTAGTCCATTTGAAAGTCTTCTGGATTCTATACAAGTGTGGAACTTCTACATGGAAAGGTACAGTGGTCAGTTGGACATGGGTATCTGGGATGAGGCTGCTGACTAGAGATTTAGGTGACATTGGTGTACATGTATTAAGCGACTCCAGGGAAATGAAAACTGAAAAGAAGGAGTAAACCTGACAGTACCAACATTTGAGGTGGGAAGCCAGGGATCTAAACAAAAGGATATTTTTCTTCCCCTCCAGACCTCAAGTTAATTTGCATAAGTACTCACTACTACATTATTTAAGGAATTTTTTGTTTTAAATGGAAATTTATAAACCTTGCAACACAGACAGGAAGTAATCTTAAATGCATGCCTACCCTCTGCGCTGGAGGATCTAGAAAGAAGAACATAGATTTGTGCTGTTTCCTATATTGATATTCTTGTATCCCACAGACTCATCATTCATCTGCCAACCGTAGCATTGCCAGATATAGTAAACTAGGCAGTAATTGTATTCTTTGCAAACTTGGAATCCTTCATATTCCCTGAAGGAGTTTTCCATTTCGTTAAATCTTTGACTTCTCAGTTCCAGGTTCACGTTCAGCAGTGGTGGTAGGAAACCTGTCAGAAACATCTCGTTTTACTAGATCAAAAATAAATAAAAGTGTGGCATGGAAAAATAACCCATCAACCTTAAAACCCCTCAGAGTGCCGCCTGAGAGCAAGACACATTTTTTTCTTTCTCACTCGCTCTTTTTCTGTGTTCTGATGATATAATCAATATTTCCTGTCCAAAAACACAATATTCTCCGGTCTTAGAAACCCCTCAAGTCTGCATTTAATGTCAAAGAAAATCGTCCTCCGTATGACAGATGTTTATTTTTCAGCTTCTGTATCTGAAGTCTTCATCAACTTTTAATGAGAAAAGAACCACTGAATAATGTTATCAGTAGCAGAGACCGTACGTGACAATAGTCTTGAATAAGAAAATTTAAGTGTTAGAAGAAAATAGACTCTGCCACTAATAAATCCAGATGAACATCTATTTGTATGTGAGGATCAAAAATAATTTCTCCTTTGTTCTCTTTTTAGAGCAGACAAATATTTCTTGAAATAGAGATTCATTACTTTGACAAACCTGCATTTGAGTGTCTGATGTCTACTGGGCACTGTTATGGGATTGGGAGCAATACAAAGGAGGTCATAGACCCAGCCCTTGAGGAAATCTAGGTCGAGAAGGTAATCTAGTTGCCAGGAAGTCCACATGAGCCCGTGGGGGTACCATGTAATTCTTCAATTCCATATATGCAGTCCTTGAAGCAAATGTAAAAACAGCAGTTCAGATCACAGACACTTAAGATGGGAAGGTGCTTAGAGATCATCTAGAGCAGTATTTACCACAGTTTCTTGACCCTTATCATAAAAAAATAAAATAAGATAGTTTTATCATGCACTTATCTGCACAGGAGCATATTTTTTTGCCCGCAACGGTACTTACTTACCTTAAAATACACAAAAGTTCTAATTAAAAGGTATGAACCTGAAACTATCACATTGTTAATCAACTGTACTCCAATATAAAATAAAAAGTTTAAAAAAATTTATGAAGTTCTTATATTTTCTTCTACGCTTCAGTGGGTTTCTTGCATACCCCAATCTAAAGAACACTAGTGCAGACCATCTTGTTTAATTCTTTGAGAAGAAAACAATGGACCAGGCAATGAATTTGAATTGCATTAGTCATTCAGATAGTTAAGTGTCTGAACTATGCCAGATAGAACCCAGGTCTCCTGACACCCATTGTAGTACATTTTTTCTTACATAATTTACAACCACACAATGAACCTTGATGTCGTGTAAGCATAGGTTTGTGTGTGATGTGTGTAAGCATAGGTTAATGTTACTAAATATTGTATATACACAAGCATTAGTAACACTAATGCTTTCTGAGAAGGTCCAGAAGTGGGAATCATGGAGAACAGTGTAAATGGTGTTCTGCTAACCAAAAGGAGCTAATTGTCCTCTCAAAATTCATCTCTCTGGGGCTTCCCTGGTGGCGCAGTGGTTGGGAGTCCGCCTGCCAATGCAGGGGACACGGGTTCGAGCCCTGGCCCGGGCAGATCCCACATGCCGCAGAGCAACTAAGCCCGTGCGCTACAACTACTGAAGCCCGCGTGCCGTGCTCCACAATAAGAGAAGCCACTGCAATGAGAAGCCCGCGCACCGCAACGAAGACCCAACGCAGCCAAAAATATAAATAAATTTATTTTAAAAAAAATGGATCTCTACTTATAATAATTAGTTTGATCATTTTAAACATAGAGCATATTAGATGTTTCTTCTAAGTTTTGTATTTGGAAAAATGTAATTAATTAATTCAACGTGTATTTATTCCCTAACCTATAACAGATTCAAACCCAAAGTGTGCAGGTAAACTGCATGTTCCTGGCACATGCCACATAGTTTCTTAGCTTTCGCCCTTCACTCACATTGAATTCCCTACCCCTGACCCTGCACCTCCAAATTCTTCTTATCTTCCAAGACCTAAATGCCTCTGTGTCCTTTAGGAAAACTTTCCCCATCTCTCTCCCACTTTCCCCAGCCCAAAAGAAATCACTCCCTCAGAATTCCCATTTTCTTATCTCCTACTTCATTCTACCAGCTTTTAGATATCTCTGTGTATGTGTTGTCTCTGGTAGGAGACATAAAGCTACTTGAGGTCTAGGACTGGGTTTATTCATCCTTGCATTCCCCATATCCATAACCCATGCTTTCCTCATTGAATATCTCAGTAGATAGATAGAACTTGCAAAAATCGGATACCTTAACTGTAGTATTACTGAGAATTGTCTAAGTTTGGATTTCTAGGAGTGAGGCACACATTTTCACCTGCTTTTCCTTGTTGCAGGAGTTGATGTGGAAGAGAAGGCAACAAATAATGATTAAGGACATAAAAGGTGTGAGACGTGCTAGATGTTTTGTATTTCTTCCCCCAGCAACTTGTTGAATAGGAAATGTTGTTGTGTTTAGACCTGTAGTGAGCTTCTCTGAGTCATTCCTTCTCTTCATGCCTTCTTCCTTTCACCTACTTCTAGTAATTATAGCAAAACCTTACATTTACTTCTTAGTGTTTCGTTTACAAATCATGTAAAAACCCATTGTATTGCTTTATACTTAGAACAGACCTGTGAGACAGGTGGGCCCTATCCAAATAAGAAAACTGAGTCTTAGGTGGGTGAAGCCTTTGGCCAACATCACCCATTGCATACCTGCAGCCACGGCCAGAGAACAGCAGCCTGGGGTGGATGGACACCTGAGGGCACCCAAGGCCTGAGAGGCACTAGGAATGTTCTCTTTGGCTGTATTTTTTCATTTTTATTTATTAAGTTTTTAATTCTACTGTCTTTGGTTCCATTTTTATGTCTTTTGTCTAGATTCTTTAGGTAAATAGTCCATTTATTTCCCTTTTTTTTTTTTCTAATAGAATGCATGTAAGACTATAACCTTTCCTCTGAATAATCCTTTGGTTTTATCCCATTGGTTTTGATAAGAAATGTACTATACACTTACTGTCATTTATCTCTACGTAAGCTAAAATTTCAAATTTGATTTCATCTTCAACTCCAATTTTATTGAAAAGAATACAGTTAAAAATCTCTAGTGGATACATTTATGTAGCTATGCTTTTTGTTAATTTCCAGTTTTATAACATTTTGATCAAAGGATGCAATTTGTTTGTTTTGTTTTGTTTTGATTTTTAGAGGGGGAAAGAATTTTTGAACTATTTGATAGTAAAATATATCATCAGTTTATTCCATGTTAACTAATTTCTTTTATATTCTAGTGTTGCTCGGATTAAAAAATAATTTTAAAATAAAGAAAAAAAATTGTAACTCCTCAAACACTCTTAATAGATAATTGTTCCATGACCCTAAAATTATTTCATGGAATCGTGTCAATTCTAGAAAGTCACAGAAAGAAGGAATGGAGAATAAGACACAAAAATATAATTAAAAACGTTTTTATACTTAGCAAGAGCTGTGAAAGTAAAACACGGGCACTGAGGCAACACAGAGGTAGTCACTGCAAGAAGTAAGTGTGACCCCTTGGACTGGAGGAGCAAAGGGAAGAGAATCTAGACGCTCCTAAGAAGGAACCACGGAGCTGGGACTCAGACCTCTGAGGACACTGCCTGAGCGCTGCTGCTTTCTCTGAGGGGGTCCCAGGAGGCTGGTCTGCAAGTGAAGGAAAACAACAAAAAACAGAAAGAGGACACAAGGCTGGGATCAACTGCCAAAGCTGTGGTGAAGAACCATTGCTGAGATGCAGCTGACAGGACCGGCAGGCAAACGGGGGAGCAAGGCCTTCTCTTCCCTCCTGCGTCCTACTCTCTTCCTGGGGCTCTATACTGACAGAGCCCGTCAGGCAAAGGAAGATGTACTCTGGAGAGCCCCAGCCTCAGGATCACAGACCAGCACAGGAGGGTGGGCTTGGGGCTGAGACACTAGCTCGCAGCCTGGCACAAGGAACACTTAGTGCCCCTCCCCGTCCTTTTTACAACTGAGAATCTGAGATCCAGAGCATGCAAGAGAGTGGTCTAGGGCCTCACGTAACAGTGGTACAACTAGGGCTAGCAGGCACAGGTATGTAAAAATATAATGGCAATTAAAATATACTTTTGTAAGGTAGAAAACTGGCAACTGTTAATTTGTGTGAGTAAATTAATTACCAAGCTATAGAATTATGATTATGTATGCTAATACTAAGGATCAGATCAGCTTTGTTGTTTTATTTTAATTACAACACCAAGACTCTGGTCATGTAGGCAAACTCTCCATTGTTTGCTGCTTGTGTGACATATCTGTAGACAAAACTCAAAAAGTATTAGCAGAAACTTTGCGCATTAGTGTTCTAATGGGAAAACCAATGGAGCTACTGGAGAAAATATCCTCAAAGGAGATGTCCAGCCAGCTCAGGTATATGATCTTCATCATCAGATCTCTGACTCTTTCCCTGGGACATCATAAATGATACTTTTTAGATGGCTTAAGATTACCTTAAAACATTCCTGGAGGGTCTAATACTGGCAGAAAAGTACAGGGAGTCTGTGGAATTTTGAATCTTAGCTCTGCCACTTTCAAGGTGACCTTGAGTAAATTACTTTGGTTTCTTGTTACCTGGTGATAGGAATGTTCATTTATTTATTCAGCAAATATGTGGAGTGCCTACCATGTGCCTGACATTGCTCTAATGGCTGGGGACCAGTGAATCACTCTGCACTCCCTGAGCTTTCCACTGCAGTGCAGGAAGGCAGAAAATAAACCTATAAATATATAAAATGTTAGGTGGCAGTAAATAATATTACAAAAATAGGTCAAGGTAGGCAAGTAGAGAACGACGAGAGGGATTAGTTTTATAGAGTGCATAGCAGAGGCCAGTCTGATAATGTAACATCTTAAGGAAAGGAGGGAGCCATGTGGATGTCTGGAGAAGACTTTTCCAAACAGTGGGAACCAGACATGCAAGGGCCCTGCAGTGGAACCTGCTTAGCGAAGACGAAGAGGGTGTGTGACCGGGGGGTGGGGGGGGG
>NW_006771578.1:1764907-1785951 GCF_000442215.2 Lipotes vexillifer
TGGGTGGGCTGGGGGGCATGGGAAAAGCGGAGGTCAGGGAGCCGCGGGGAGGGGAGGAGGAGGCAGGACTAGATCCTACAGGGCCTGCTTGTTATGGGTTTCCATTACAGAGCTGGGAGCAGAGGACTGACATGATCCGAAGTGTCTTAAAAGATTCACTAGCGCTGCTGGGTGGAAGGTAGACTGTGGAGAGTCAACAAGGGAGACGGGGTCGGATGTGCAATTAGGAAGCTCTTGCTGTAATCCAGGCAGAAGATGATGATGGTTTAGAAAAGGGTGTCAGTGTGGAGGTGTTGAGAGGTGATGGCTTGCTGGGTAGGTTTTGAAGGACCAGTCAACAACATTGCTGATGTACAGAGAGGGGAGAAGTAAAGAGTGTTGCCAGAGTTTTGGGGGGGCCTCTCACTGTCGTGGCCTCTCCCGTTGCTTAGCACAGGCTCCGGATGCACAGGCTCAGCGGCCATGGCTCACGGGCCCAGCCGCTCCGCGGCATGTGGGATCCTCCCGGACCGGGGCACGAACCCGTGTCCCCTGCATCGGCAGGCGGACTCTCAACCACTGCGCCACCAGGGAAGCCCTTTGCAGAGTTTTTTGCCTGGGCAGCAGGAAGAATGGAGATGCTGTTACTGAGAAGGGGAAGAGAAGCGGGAAGGGCTGGTGAATCGTGTGAAGCCTGTTGTGAGATAATAAATCAATGAAATAAATGAGATGATGTGAATAAAACTAGTGTGTTCCTTGCCCACAATAAGCATTCAGCCAGTCTTAGGGCCCTTACCTATCCTTTATTCTTTGTTACTTCTTTTTGTTCTCAGAACGCCTTTGTGCACTACCCACACGCCCCTCCCTTTTTATTCACTGCTTCTCTGCAGATCAATATATAGTCAAAACGTTTCCACAGCAGCCGGAGGTCGGCTAAACCTCACCCAGAAAAACTTGCAACAGACTGCTGAATCAGCAGAGGTACCTAAATTGCATTTTTAAAGAAAGAAAGCTGCTCGATGACAAAACAACATGCGTGGCAATCCTTCTAGTTCCTCAAAGTCCTTGAAGTATTTCAGTACCCCCAAAGTTTCCCTGGTACTGGTTGTTTTTTAATAGAAATTCTGTGAAGAGTGACGTATAGTATTTCATAAGCAGTGTTTTCTTTGAATTTCTGAAGAGAGGCTAGAAAACTGAAAAGTTACCCAAAGCAACTATATAAATGCTTACTGCATATATTATTTCTTGGCACAATTTCCTAGTTGTTTTTATTCTTTTGCCTAAAAGTTTGAGGCATAATATTGAAAGGAAATAAGTGATGTAAATGTATTAGACAAATATGTCTTAGCAATATTTTATCCAAAGCCAACGCCCAAAATAACCAACATATAAATAGAAGCATACAGTGTACATATAAAAAACATGCTTGGTTCTTTAAAATTCTTTACTGCAGAATTTTTATTTCATTTGAAATGTCAGTATTCAGTTCACATATCTCTATACTCTTAAGAATCATCAGCATTTAATTTATGAGTGTTTTTAGTTGGAAAGAGTCTGCTGTTTAAAATTCAATTCAATCCCCTTGCTTTGCGTTGAAGACTACTTACATCTTGTGTTTTTCCCAAAGCCCTCCTCTATGCCCAATTTCCCATAGCTAATCAAATTTTTAATCCAAGGTAGAATGCAGCCCCTACCACTTCCCCACCCCAGCTCAGGGGCAATAACACAGAGAGTAACAGAGCCCAGGGACAAATAACATATCTGTCCCATGGTTGTTCCTCCTCTGTCCCCAGGTAGCATCTAGTGTATGTGTGGCTTCATGTAGCATTTAAAACTGGGTATAATGATGGCTTAAGAAATAAATCCTGCAACCAGCCAAGAAGCAGCTGGGGGCCCACTGTGGATAAGAAGCACACAAGAACAGACCAGCTTACCTTCAAGGAGCGTGTGCCTTGGATGTGTTCACGAGATTATCCAGCAGCAGAAAGACAAAGCCTCCAGCTTTGCCAAGGAGGTGTAGAGGCAAACAAGGATCTCTTTCTGGGCTTGGCAAGTAGGAGTATTGGCAGAGGCAACTGAACCCTTGTAGATGTCTTAGGTTTATGACTCGTGGTTTTCAATACCAAGTTATGGTATGATAGGAAATTCTCAGGCTCCTGAAGGTACACAGTGGAAAGCAAATGTCTAAGCAAATATGCCAGCATTTAGTATCAAATGCAGCCGAGTAGTTGGCACTAGCTGTGAGGGGCCTGGAATTGACTATACAGTCTTTTGTTCATGGGTTTCCAAGTATAACTTTCCTAACACATGACCAGAGAATCATTTATCCCCAGGAAGAATCTACTTCTTAACGCTTTTCTTTAACTTTAATCCTGTTAAGTTCCATGTTTAAAGTAAGCAGCCAGGTTTACCAAAGGTTTCATCACCATAATTATTAGCAATTTTAACTCTACTGATGCCAAGTCTGTTTTCCAGCTGGGATAGCCCTACCCCTTTGACTTAGATGGGAAAGAAAATTGATTTTGACTGGTATGTTTTTAAATTTCAGGGATAGTTGCTGTTCTCTTCTGTGGAGTCACACAGGCACATTATACCTACAACAATCTGTCGTTGGATTCCAAAATGAGGACTAAACAGGTAAAAGAAAAAACTCACTACAGGCCTTGTCTCTTTTCTCAGTGTAATGGTTATGTAGCAATTCTGGCCGGGCACTTGGAAAGAATTTCATTAGTAAAGGAAGGCAGTAAGCTGAAGGCTTCGTTATAGGTTGGATATTTATAGATTTTTTTTTCTTCTTCAGGGTAACTATTAACAATTCTCTTGGTAAGCAAAAATATAGTTATAATAGTCTCTCCCTCCTGAGAATTGTGGAACGTAGACTGTCAGTCTTGAAGATGAAAGACCCACCGTCAGTAATAATTCACAGTCACTTACATCTCAAAGCATTATAAAGCATGTGAGATTGGGTAGTTTTATAGAAAGAAGGAAATGAAGAAGAATAAGGCAGTAACGTTTGGTCTTTAATTGGGTGCTTTTGCTTCCAAGTAAACTCAACTGCCAGTTGTCACATAAGCAGAATGTCTCTCCCATATGCCAGGAACACATCTGTTTTGATATCGGCACATAATCACTCACAGATTCCTTCCACAAACATTTGCTGCATCACCACTCTGTGCCAAGCACTGTGCTTGGTACAAGGAATAAAAAGGGCAGATGATATATGAACCTGCCTTTAAGTGGTTCATTATCAAGTCTGTTGAGGAGGATAAAGATGTGCAGTGAGCAATTAATTATCCACAGTGTGATAAGTACTGAGATATAAATGTCTATATAGGTTGTTTGGGGAGAATTCAGTAGGGCCTTCTCCCATGGTTAGGCCTGGGAAGGTGAAGAGAGAGTTTCCAGAGATGATAGCCCAATCTGGAGCTTGAAATACAAATAGAAGTTAATTAGGTAAAGATGTGGGATCCAGTGGGGGATGAGAAGGTAGCAGGAAGGGCATTCGAGGCCAAGGTTGTAGCGCGGACAAAAGCTCTGTAGCAGTTTACTGGAGCGCTTTAAATAGTTCTGTGTGGCTAGTGAATGGGGTAAGGCTGAAGTTAGTGGAATATAGTATGCGACGAGACTGCACACACAGCCAGAGACCAGCTTATTGAAGGACTTTCATACCTCGTGAATAAGTTTCGACTTTAACCTAAAGGTAATGGGGAGTGGCTCTAAGAACAGAAATTTATTGTCTTACACTTCTAGACGGTCGAAGTCTGAGATCAAGGTATAGGTAGGAGTAGTTCCTTCTGAGGGTTCTGAGGGAGAATCTGTTCTGTTCCTTGTTTTTACCTTCTGGTGGTTTCCTGACAATCTTTGGTGTTCTTTGGTGTTCTTTGGTGTCCTAATCTCTGCCTTCATGTTCACATGGCATTCTCCTTGTGAGCATGTCTGTCTCTAAATTTACCCTTTTAATAAGGATACCAGCCATAATAGAATAGGGACCCACCCTACTCCGGTATGACCTTATCTCAGCTTAACTCATTACATTTTCAAGGACCCTATTTCCAAATAAGGTCAGATCCTGAGGTACTGGGGGTTAGGAATTCAACATGTGAATTTCGGACGACATCACTCGGCCCATAACAGGAAGTCACTGAAGTGTCTTCGGTAGAGTAATTTTCGGATAATTGAAGTTCCATTTTAGAAATATCAACTGACAGACAAGAAGAGCATGCATCAAATGGCACTTGTATCAACTATCTTGTGCTGTATAACAAGCAACCCCAGTGGCATTTAACAATAAACACTTATTTATCGTGCATCTGCAGGGCTCAGCTCTTTTGATCTGGGTTGATCTGGGTGGCTCTACTTGTCTCAACTAGGATGATTCACTGTCTGTGGGTTTGGTGGGGCTCTATGCTAGAGTGGGCTTCTCTGGAGCACCTTAACCAGTGCCCCGTGTCCGTCGTTCTTCTCCTGGCGGAAGAACAAACCCCCGTGTGCCAGTTCATTTCAAGCTTCTGCTTGCATCACATTTCCTAAACATCCTATAGGTAAAGAAAATCCCATGGCTGAGCCCAGGGTCAAGGGGCTGAGCAGGTCACTAGCTCACAGTGGGAGAGCACTGTAAAGTTACATGACAAGGAACATGGATATAGAAAATTATGAAGAATAGAACCAAATTATTGCAATCTATCCCAAAATGCAAATGGAGGTAGATCAGCTCCTATAATAAGCCCAATGATGCTGAGAACATCTGATATTGGGGCAGTGGGAGTGGAAAAAAACCCCAAAAGACATCTAAGCTAACCTGTGATTGGCTAGGCATTCCTAAACAGCTTTCGAAGACTTACCTTAAAGCTCTGTAAAATGGCTATTGTTTTCAACCTTCTCTCTTTGTCATGTCCCAAGCTCAGCTGGACCTGAGCCCATCTCCCACCTACCCAGCAGGGACTCTGCAAGGTCACCCTTATCTCTGTCCTCTCACCGTCAGAGGACACAGAAGATGCAATTACAGACATTTTAAGGAGCCCCAATTTTAAAAAACGAACCAAACAACTGATACCAGTACCTAGAAACTTCCGATACATAGTCTCCTAGGATCCTTTTAATTATGGAGACTACTAGCATTCTCTAGAACTTAAAGGGAAATATCTTGGGCTGGTTTTTCCTGACCTCATATGGTTCTCTGAGCATTTGTATTCTGAAAGGCTGAACTCTGTTTAGAGACTTGCACTTTTAAGTCACGCTATCTAGACTACTCAGCAGAACTTCAAAGATAACTCGTCTCATGGCGAGACAGCAGCCCAGCACCTAGGGGAGACAAAGCCAAAATCAGTGCCCCACAGCCTTCTGTTCTCCTCTGAATGGCTTGACAAGCACTCCCTGATGGGCTGCCAGCATCCATTTTTACAGCAGTCCCCTTTAGGGAAGGAGATTTTTACAAGTTCATTCTTTAACATCCAGATAATTGCATCCCTCCATCTTTGCTCTCCCCGTCACCTTCTTTCCTGGGTGTCTGGTTCATAGTAGGAGCTTAATGAATGCTAATTCCCTTCCCTTCCCTTCTCATACCTTTCTCACTTTTTTTCTTTCAGGATCTCTCATTTTCTATTTATTTTTTCTCACGATATATGCATACATAGCAACTGTGCATATTTGTACATGAATATATATGCATACATCTACACATATATTCCCCACTCTAGCATATAGAGTCCGAGGTCACCATTTAAAAAAAAAACAATGAGATCAAGTACTTTAATGAACTTCACAGATCAAAAGTCCTTGGCCACATCTGCACCAATCTAGCAAGCAAAGTTTAAACTCCATGTGGGAAACCAATTATAAATTGTAAAGAAAACATGAGGCAGGTATTATAGAGATTGCCACTGTTTCCTTTTGAAACGGACAAAGGTTTAGAAAGTATTATATGACAACACATGGTTATAGAATACATTACCTTCCTCTGCATCTCCCTGAGTTGTGTTCATTGTCAGTGGGAGAAATCGCCTCTTTGCCTCTGTCCCCAGGACTGTTTAATGGGAGTGAAGGAAGTCAGTTAGTGAAGTGTAGGAAAAAAATCAATGAAAATCAACTTTGTGTTATAAAATCCTTAGTTATGGGCTTCCCTGGTGGCGCAGTGGTTGAGAATCGGCCTGCCAATGCAGGGGACACAGGTTCGAGCCCTGGTCTGGGAAGATCCCACATGCCGCGGAGCAGCTAAGCCAGTGCGCCACAACTACTGAGCAATGAGAAGCCCGCGCACAGCAACAAAGAGTAGCCCCCTCTCACCGCAACTAGAGAAAGCCTGTGTGCAGCGAGGAAGGCCCAACTCAACCAAACATAAATAAATAAATAAATGTATATATTTTTAAAAAATCATTAGGTAATATGATTTACAAAAGAATTTTATTCCTGGACTGTGCCTAGATCAGCTAATGAAACGGCTATATCTGGATACAAAGACTTTTGAGAATTAATATATTCTTTGTAGCTTCAAGAATTAGAGTGCCTTTTTTAAACTGCAGATTTACATTAAAATATGTTTTGTAACTGATAATGACCATCTAGATGCCGGTGAACTGATTTTCACTCCAAGCCATGAAGAAACATGTAGCATCACTGTGTGTTAGGCACAAAGCAGCATAAATAGAGACATTCTTGTGCTGTTACCCACCATGAGGATTTCTATTTTCATAGCAAAGCACTCTAGTAAAGAGTATATGAACATACGTGGCAACCCTTTCCCTGGACTCAAAGCCGTTTGCTTACTTTAGGGTGTGCACATCTAGCCCTAGAGACAGACAAATACTGCAAGCCCTGACTCTTGACCTAGAAACTGAGAACCGTTAGAGATACTCGAGATGGACATCAGCACACGGCAGTCTGTGAGCCTAGAGGTCTCACCCTGAAGCGTCCAGAAGACCGCATACCGACCTCCTGACCCCACTCACACAAGTCCCGGCCTGCCTCCCAACCCCTTCCTCCCTCATGCCCTCACCCGCTAGGGAGGCCTGGGAGCTGATAATCTGGGCTAGATTCCAGGGTGTTTCCATCAGCTGTCTCTTCCTGGCCTGAGGCTGACTTGCAAAACCATGTACTTCTCTACCATCCTTTTTTTTCTTTTTTTTTTTAAAGATTAAAGGGTATCCTTTAATTTTTCCTCCGAAGTTTTGGGTATTTTTTTTTTAATTTATTTTATTCAAGTATATTTGATTTACAATGTTGTGTTAATTTCTGCTGTACAGCACAGTGATTCAGTAATACATATATATACATTCTTTTTCATATTCTTTTCCATTATGGTTTATCATAGATCCACCATCCCTTTTAATTAGAATTTCTCCTTCCCTTCCTGCAGTTTCCACCTAAAAATTACGTCTACAGATACACATGGGTGTACAATGTTAATTTAAATAATTAACATCTATGATGCATTAACATGTACAAAGTACTTATTTAATTTTTACTTACTTCTCTACCTAAGTGGTAGCTCTTCTTATTATCACTGATTACCTTCATTCATTCATCTAACATTTTGTGAGAGCCGATTTTGTGCCAGCCGCTCTTCAAGGTGCTGGGATACAAGAGTGAATCAAAAAGAATTGCTAGTAGAGGAGTTTGGAGTAATCAAAATAAATAAGCAAAACATACAGAGCATTCACGGTAAGTTATAAGGCCAATGATAAAGCAAGGGAGGGAGGAAGGAGTGTGTGTATATGGGAAGGCAGGGTTGCTACTTTAAACAGGGTGGCCAAGGAAGACCTCAAAAAGAAGGTGATCCTTGAAAGAAAGAAAAGAGGGAGCTATGTGGACATTTGGGGCAGAGCTATCCAGAAATCGGGAACCACATACACGATGGCACCCTGAGACAAGGTGACCAATGTGGCTGAGGTGGAGCGTACCAGGGGAGAGCATGAAAGACAATATCAGAGCAGTGACAAGGGACGGGCCCTGGAAAGCCTGAACAAGGTGGGAAAACACCAGAGGCTTTTAAGTTCAGGCATGGCATGATACGATTTAAATTTTAAAAGGAGGGAGGTGTCATGTATTAACTGGAGAAGATTGCAAGATAGCACATTTGAGGGACAATCGACAACCAAGTGCTGCTTCGTTACATTTGAGATGTGTATTAGTCCACAAAGCAAAGCTGTTGATAGCCAGTCGGACAAAGAATTCTGGAGTTCAGGAGCGAAGTTTAGGCTACAAGTATAATTTTAGAAGTCACCAGGATAGAGATGATATTGAAAACATGAGGCTGGATGAGATCTCTAAGGAAGTTCTAGAGGAGAGATCCAAGAAGCAAGCCTTGAGGCACTCCAATGGTGGTAAGAAGAGTCAGGAACCAGCAAAGGAGACCTAGAGGGAGAAGCCAGTAGGGAGAAGGAAAACCAAGAAAGTATGGTGTCCTGGGAATCAGATGAAGAGTCTCCAGAAGGAGAATGATGCATGGTGCCAAACACTGCTGAAAGGCCAAGTAAGGTGAAGAACATGAAGGTCACTGATGACGTTGGTAAGAACCCTGTCGGTGGAGTGTCAGGGTAAAAGCCTGAATGTAATGGGTTCAAGAGAGAATGGAAGGAAAGAAATTGGAAACTGTGTATAGACGAGTCTTTCAAAGGATGGGGAGCAAAGAAATGAGATGATAGCTGGAGGGAAAAGTGAGGCCGAAAGACAAATCGTTTTATTTATTTATTTATTTTTATTTTTTTGCGGTACGCGGGCCTCTCACTGTTGTGGCCTCTCCCGTTGCGGAGCACAGGCTCCGGACGTGCAAGCTCAGCGGCCATGGCTCATGGGCCCAGCCGCTCTGCGGCATGTGGGATCCTCCCGGACCGGGGCACGAACCCGTGTCCCCTGCATCGGCAGGCGGACTCTCAACCACTGCGCCACCAGGGAAGCCCCGTTTTATTTTTAAGATGGGAGAAATAACAGTACTTTTGTATGCTGATGGGAATAATAGAGTAGAAGACCGTGTGTTAGAGGGTTTGCCAAGACTTATGAGTGGCAGAGGGAAATTTTTAACTTAGATTTTTTGACTTGTAGTTCAAACTATTTTGCCTTTTACTATTCTTTGATTAGTAAATGGGTTTAGTAGCAATTGGGGGGCTTAGCATCATTTATTCAGTAAACCTTGAGTGGATAGATAGATGAATGAGTGAGTGAATGAATGAATGTTTAGCTATCTTTATTATCCTTTCAGCTACTTAATCATTTATCTTATATTTAATTCTGTCATCTTTGAAAGTCTTTCAGTGCATTTTAATTTTTTTATTAAAATATAGATCGAGATGGACATAGATGTTTTCGCGCATTTATTTTTGAAAAGCCAGATTCTTTGCCTAGCATTTATCGGCAAACAATGGCATCTTCATTACAGCACATTCTTTCCAGATGCTTATTTTATTTCCATTCCCCCCAGATGATATTTTGAGTGTTTATCACCATTGAATGGAAAAGCAGCAATGCAAATCCAAATTTAAATTTCCAATAAAAAAAAAAGACAATGGGAGCCAAATTAGATGTGCTGTGCATGACTTTGTAAAAAAAAATTCAAGAAAAAGAACAGGAATGTGGGGAAATCCAGATGATACGGTGAAAAGAACACTTAAGCGAGAGTCCAGAAAGCTAGTGTTTGCTCATTATCTCTACAACTAATGGTGGGGCCTTGGATAATTAATTTAACACCCGTGAGCTTCAGTTTTCTCATTTGTGAAATGAATGATTGAACTATATGACTGGGTTTTAAGGAGGATGCTGTAAACCTAGTAATTCTCTGACTTGACACAGAGCATAAAACACGCATCTGGTTCCCTCTTCCAGACTGGGATGGGCAGGGATCACTTGATTACAGTGCAATGCACAGAGATGAGAGAAGCAGTCAAAGTTTGCCATTGCTCTTGTTGACAAACCGTTGGGTAGACCATTTTAATAAGCTGTCAAATCAAATCCAAGGATGAAGCTGTAGAACATCAAAGTCCTTGATTTATCCTGGGGTGAAAAGTTTCACTGACAGCTGGATACTTTTTCCTGGAAAAATTCTCTGTTCCTACCTGAGTGATTGTAATGGGTTCTTCAAAGACTGCCTGCTTCCTTGGGGTGGAGAGAACAAAGCTTACATTGCTACCACTCAGTGTCAGGGTCTGACTGAAGGGCTTCCCAGCTTTTCATTTCAAGCATGGACTGAGTGTGGACTAAGCACCACCTGGTTGCATGGCAGGCACCGTGCTAGAATCCAGGGAGACAAAGGCAAAAAAAAGGCAACCAGGGGACTGAATTGCTCCCTGGAGGCAAGGTGATTGTGGGTTGGGAGTTTTAGAGATGGCTATGAAGATAATTAGGAGATTATCATGCAGATTTCATAGGGAATGAAAACAAGGAGAAAAGAGTATGCAAAAGCAGAAAACTAAGAATGAGCTTGACAAGTCCTAGAGACAAAGAGATAGTGCACTCTGCCTGGGGCTCAGGTTCCCTTGGGAAAGTAGATAGGGGTGGGTTTGGGCTGCTGGTGTAGGCTGTGGAGCAGCAAAGGGAAAGGTGTGGGAGAGGGTTGAGAATTAAAATGGAGAGGTGAGTTCAGGTGGACATTTTAGTGTCTCACTTGCTACGTTTAGGAGAACTATATTCTTTTTTTTTTTTGTGCGGTATGCGGGCCTCTCACTGTCGTGGCCTCTCCCGTTGCGGAGCACAGGCTCCGGACGCGCAGGCTCAGCGGCCATGGCTCACGGGCCCAGCCGCTCCGCGGGCATGTGGGATTTTCCCGGACGGGGGCACGAACCCGTGTCCCCTGCATCGGCAGGCGGACTCAACCACTGCGCCACCAGGGAAGCCCAGGAGAACTATATTCTATAAGGCTCATACTTGCTTAAGGCTTTTAGACATAGAGATGATGATAATAATCAGATTTGTGCCTTACAAAGATAATGAAGGTAGGATGGTGAAGGAAATGACGTCAACCCATGATATCAATCTCCCTGCTCACCACAGTTCCTTTTGATAAATGCTTACATATGTAACGTCTAAATTTATCTTAACCTTCTGTGGCTGTAGGTATACTTTTGTCCTGTCTGATCTCTTAGGATGTTGTGGTCTATATGAAAAGTTTATGGAAATTTACCATTTAGTTTTGTCTTGAACTTAGGAGTTGCTGAATTAATAAATAAATAAATGAATGAGTGAATGAATTATGACCTTTAACATTCCAAGATAAAAAATAGAGAGGGGAAACAATGTATGCTAATTAATAGTTTTATTTAATTCTGATATGATGCATTAATTTAAATGTAATGAGTTGGATGTACAAAGCAAATGTCTAGGGTAATCTTGAGATATTGAAAGAAAGATCAAGTATAATTCCATTGCTTGTTTCCTGCAGTGTGCCTCTGCCTTATTGATTTGCATTACAGTGGTTTTTGATTATGGTTTTGTGCAATTTTTCTCCATCGCTTTTAACAAAAGCAAGCTCATTTCATCCCAGTTACCTGTTCTGAGGCACAGAGTAGAGAGAAAGTCGGGGGCAACAATGCGCCGGTCTCCCTGGCTTCTGAGAAGTAAGATCAAAGATATCTTCATAAAGCATAGAATTGCCATTTTTAAAAAATTCTAATTACGTTTCTTTTGTCAAGATTTCTACCACTTTTCTTCTTCCCTTCATTCAAAGTACGTTTAAAAATACCATCCTAGAAGGGTTGAATTCATAAATGATGGCAAAGTGTTTAAATTTCCCCTTAGCTAAGCTGGTGATTCTTTCCAATGAAACTCATTATATTGTATAAAGGACATTTAGTAGTTCAGCTAATAAGTGTTCTCTTTTAAATGATAATGAGAGTGGAGCTCCCACATAATGGCAGGAACACACTGTACTTTCGGTGCCCAGAAAGAATTATTGTCTGTGAACCCCTAGTTAAGAAGCCGTATGCCACAATCAACTTGGATTATAGTAGGGGCCACAAATGACCATTAGGCGCTCTCCGTAGTAGGTATCTCCTATATGCCAGGTACTAGGGCCCAGGGAGAAATAAAGCCAAGTAAGACATGAGATTTCCCTTGAAAATTTTTCAAGTAAGTTTTTTTGTCTGATAAAGTTGTAACATAAAGGTACCGTAACTTCTTGATTAAATTTTAGCTACTCTTTTAACCACACATCTGTGTTTGTTTATCATAGTATATAATTGCAGTTGAGAATTTTAAGTCATAAAATCTAAGAAGTTCAGAGCAAGGTGGGAATATAAAGATAAACTTTTAAACCCAGAATTACGTTGGAGGAAACGGAAGCCCAAGGAAGTTCGATGACCTGAGGGGTAGAGTCAGTCTGGCAACCCAGGGGCCAACCTGGGCATAGACCAATGCTCAAGGGATATGCCCTGCAACCTAAAAGTACCCAATACCCACCTCCAAAAAGCAACCTTTGGTGTATTACTTATCTGTTGCTGTGTAACGAATTACCCTAAAATGTATCCGTTAAAATAACAAGCTTGTACTATTTTGTATTGTTTTTGAGGGATCCGAGTCTAGGAGCATCAGCTTAGCTGGCTAGCTCTAGCTCAAGGTCTCACATGAGGTTGCAGACAAGCTGTTGGCCACGGCTGCAGTATCTGAAGACTCAGCTGGGCCTGGAGGATCCACTCCAACATAGCTCACTCACATAGCCATTGGCAGAAAGCCTCAGTTCTTCACCATGTGCCTTCCATAGGGCTGCTTGGGTGTCCTCATGGTGTGAAAGTAACTTTCCCCCAGAGCAAGAAGAAAGCAGCAATGCTCTTTATTAACTACTCTCTGAAGTCACACACTGTCACTTCTGCCATATTCTGTTTGTTAGAAGCAAGTCACTAAGACCAGTCCACACTCAGTGGGAGGGGAATTAGGCTCCCCCTCTTGAAAGGAGGAGTTTCAAAGAATTGTGAACATATTTTAAAACTACCGTGGAGCCTGATGCCATTTTGGGAAGTGATTTTTTGATTATGGTTTCAATTTCTTATATGATTGAATACTTAGGTTTTCTACTTCCTCGGTCAACTTTACTTTCCTAGTAAACCATCTGTTCTCTCCAGCTTTTCAAAAATTTTAATAACAACAATTGTTGAACACTATTACCTGGCATTATAAATATATATTTCACATAAATTATTCCAATTAAAATTCACCAAAAAATTCATGAGGTAAATAATAATATTAATCATATTTTACAAGCCTTAGAGAAGTTAAAAAGGTCACCCAAAGGGTAGAGTTGTGCCCCATAACCCATTATTATTTTAATGTCTTTTTCATATATTTGATTGTAGACTTTTCCTGTAGAAAGTGATGTGTATGTATTTTCCCCCTTCTTTAATTTATGAAGCTGCATATTATACTGATCATTTTAAGCAATAGCACTTGGATTTGTTTATCTATTCTACTGCCATGTTCTCTAATTCGTTCCTTTCTCCTTTGATCACTGTCATTTTCTTCCTCTCCTTGGGCTTCACTTCTTCCTCCCTGTCCCTTTGTAGATGACAATGAACCCAAGTAACCCTGTCCTTGCCGACCAACACTCCTTCCTTTTCTCTTCTTTTCCTTTCTCAGCCTTAACACTAACCAGAGACGACCTTGATAGGTAGAACCAAGAATGACTTTTCTTTTTCCACCAAAGTACCGATGCTGTCACATCTCCTATCCTATTCACCTCTTTATCCTGTGGCAGATATTTTATTCCATTTTGCTGCTGTTGTTTTCCTCTTTCTTCAGGATTCATCAGTTCTATATCTGAGTCACCTGCCAGGACTGTCTATCTCTACCCAATAGGCAACATTTGGGGGATCCATATTAATTCACCATGACATTTCTTGCCAACAAGATTCAAAGCCTCCTCTTAATTTTTGTCTTATCTTAACCCTAAGAAAGTATACTTACCTCATTCAGCATTTTCTAAAATTTAATTTTTTACTACGTTTTCCCCAAAATAATGGCTTTGTATTCTTTACCACTATGTAGAGCTTCAGCCTCTCAGAGAGATGGTCCTCTCGCTCTCTCTTTCTCTCTTGCCCTTTGTCTCAATTTTTTCTCTCATTTCTTTCACCTTTAGAAAACAAGAACAAAAAATCATTATTAATGCTTAAGTATTAACATATAAATATATATGATCCATGTCCTTCTATGTATGAGTCTGATTCACTGCTTAATGGGAAAAATTTATCTGAATAGGTTTTAAGAGATCAGCTGGCCTGGTCCCCATTTTGATGACATTCAAGACCGCTGGTTGCTCATTATTACCTTAAAATTTCTAAGGATGGCAATGACATGACCCCCTTGAATAGCCCATTATAGTTTTGTCACCCTGCTTGACAGGTGCAGGTATGAAGGGCTTCAGTCTCATAATGGCATTTTGGGATGATAAATGGAAATTACTGTAATTCTTTCTACTCATTTTAATTAAATTTGATTGATGCAGCACAGAAAACATCAAGGCTGAATACATGCACCAGAGCGTGTGTTTGTTAAAGAATCTGCCAAATTTAAGGATGCCATTTCCTTGAAGGTCTTGAAAGATGCAGCAAATGGATTTAATAAAATGTTAAGTCTTTGTGCAATTCCTTCAGAAGAGAAATTGAATTGCTTCTGGAGGCACAGCTCAAAAATCCAAAAAAATCTCATCAGTGGAGAGATGATACAGAACTCCAAATTACCTGAAAGGAAAATCTAATAAATGAGAATAAGACTTTGGTTTTAGGAAAGTCACTTAATGCAATTGTTCTGGGTTGCATTGAGAAAGAACTTGATTGGAGTCAGCAGTGACCGATCTGTTCTCGAGGGAGAAGAGAATGTCCCTTATTATGGACTGCTTTAGCAGTGAACACCCAAATAACAAACTATTCCTGATGTATTTTTCCATTGGTTCCAAGATGTTAAAAATTATGCTTGAAAACATACTCCTTTTCCCTTTTCGTACTGTGCCTTGTTCCATTCCAATTAAATTTTCAAGGACATACTAGAGGGGCAAAGATGCCTGATGGAAAAATAAAGGAATTCTTCTGTTGAGAAAGAATGTCTAATCTTTTCTGTCATTATAGGTAACTGAATTTACACAACTCTTCTGTTCCCCAGAGATCTGTGAAAATGTGGTCCTTGGGACTCAGATCTGGAAAAAATGTTATTTTGGGTTTCTAGGACAATGACTTCAGACCTCAGCACTAGTCATCCTCTGACTTGCTTTTCTTGTCTAAAGATGCTGCTCTGATGATAGCACAGGGACCTACAACATAGAGCCAAGGTAGAAGATCTCTTGGCCAACTAGGAACAGACAGGCAGAGAAGGGCTCCAGGTAGCACGTGGGATGAGATGAGAACAAGCTGAGTTTCACTATCATGAGTTCTGACACAGCAGGTTTCTGGAGAGTTACTGTGAAGTTCTATGAGCAGCCTCTGGGTTCTTTCCTAGGGTCACAAGGCGAACTATATCTCAACTGTTTATTCCTTCTGCAGGTGTTCCCAATGGTGGTTTGTAGGCTAGTGTGTTGATGATTCAATTTTGTGACACTGCCTGTACTCAGTTCTGGCATAACTTAATGATTTACACCACGCTGTTAGGGAAAACACCACCATTCTTCCCCTTTGTGCTAATCTGTTGTTTGGTTTTTGGCTTGCTTTTATAGTACCAAGTGGGGGCAGGTAATCTACAGGGGTCTTTGCTTCATCCAAGTTTATTAGAGACAAAAGAGTTTGAAACCATCTAATCTTCCAGGGAAAAGTAGTCTGATTTGAAAGGAACATTTCTGGCTTGTTTGGCCCTACTGAATGTTTCATGTAATGGCTGGACTGTTGCTAGGACTCAGATACACTGGCCTGTGGAATAAAGCACCATTCCTTAAGGGTCTTCCCTATGTTCTGGGCAAAAAAGTACCTTATTAAAGGCTCTAGAATGTTCCCAGGCACTAATACAGGCATCTAGCCCTAGTTCCTGATTTGTCCAAGGTCCAGACAACCCAAGAGAAGGAGCTTGAATTTTATCCCTGATTGGGCTTCAGACATGTAGTGATATATGTATGAGGAAGGGGTTAATGACAGAAGCCAGACACAGAGAGGAATAACCAAACCCTTAAGTGGGAAATTCCTATAAATGGGAAGGGGTCTAGTACAGCCTGAGGGTCAGCATCTTTTTGTGGGACTTTGTGAGAATGGACGTGGCCCTCCTAACCCACCCACCTGCTGGCCTGCCTATACTCTGAGGACGAGAGCACTAATTGGTAAAATGGGGAGAGGGGCAGGCAGCATTGTGTCCCTGCTTGGACCCTCCTCTCTTCCCAGAATGCTGGCTGGTAAACTAGAAAGAATTTAAGTGGGTGTCCAAATACCTCTACTAAGGGACCATCTCTAAAAGAACTGGACACAAGGAAATGAAGTTGGAGGGAGAGATAAGCGGCAAAGACCAGGAGGCAGGCAGAAATAGAGCTTCAGGTGCTGGTGGCAAAAATAACAGGGGCCCCCAGGAATGAGGCTGTCCTAGAATTGCAGGCAGCAGGCAGCTGCAGTGCAGGCGGCATGGAGGGCACAATCAGCAGCTTGGAGTACAGCGAGAAGTAGGTGGGCTCCGGTAGCATGGCTGTGGCTGAGCCGAGCAAGCACGTGGGCAGCTGGAGCTGAGGCGTGGCAAGTTCCAGACTCTGATCATATGTGCCACCTCCGCTCCCTCCTCCTGAAAGCCCTCAGAGCAGGCGTTCTCAACCCTGGACTCTGTTAGAATGACTGAGGAGCTTTTACATATCCCAGATGCACAAGAACTCTGATTTAGTTACTCTATGGTAGGGCTTGGGCTGCAATATTTGTTTTTTAAATCTACCTAAGTGATTCTAATGAGTGACCAAACCTGGGACTCTAGAAAGACACTGGACAGGGAAGGGCTGAGGCTCTGTCATTTGACAGGTGGGGTTTTGATCCAGCAGATAGAAGCCAAACTGTCCAGGTGACTTCATGTGGAGTGGGAACTGCACACCAGCGGGCTTGAGGCCCTTCTCCAACCAGGCTGCACACTGGAATTACCCAGGAGTTGTGCACGGTGCCTCCCCCAGGGATTCTGATTTAATTGGCATGGGGTGGGATGGACCAGGCAGCAGAGCTCTTTAAATCTCCTTGGATGGCTTTAATGTACAGCAACACTTGAGAGCCAGTGACTTGGGGGACATTAACATCACTCATGAGGTTCCCCTTTGGGATTCCCATAAACATTCAAGAGAAAAGGAAACTCTGGAAGGGATTTTACATTCTGTGGGAGTAGGTGGAGGTTCAGAGCCATCAGGGTTTAGATGTTTGTACAAATGCCTTTATATTTGCAGTCAGGATGTTTCGGGGACATTACCCAGATAAGTATTTCCACAGTTCTTAGATCTGGGAAGGCAGTCAGACTGACAAGCCGAAGAGAACAATTGACAGACCCCCTCGTAGGGTGAGTTGCTCACCTGTCCGAAGCAGACAAATGGAGGTTTCACTTTAAGATTCACAGATTCACTGTAGTGATCACAGATTGCAAAACCGTTGCACTACATAAAAAATGGTCCTTCAACTAGAATGAGCTATTTAGGGGTATTTATTTTCACTACTTTCATCTTTAACTTGGGAGAATGCAGATTTGATTAATATTTATCAAATATCTAATAGGTGCCAGTCACTGTCTAAGGTGGTTTACTGAAAATTAGTATATTTAATCTTCATGACAACAACTGGTCAGTTAGGTCTTAAGAGCAGCTATTTTAGTGAGGAGGAAACTGGCACACAGAGAGCTAACTCATTTACCTGGGATCATACAACAAATAGACCTGGATGGGTTTAGGGCAGATTCCAAGTTCAGGGTTTTTTTCCCACCTCACCAAGCTGCCTTTCTTCCACCTCTACTTATTGACTTAAGAGTATCCCACAGTTTAACTTTCATTTCCAGTTTTGGTTTTGTAGGAGCACTTATTTGTGATGAATTTCATGAAATACCTTTGGAAAGTTGCTAAGTATACGATCCATATGAATCTAGATTTACCTACAGTATCCCACACTACAGATAATTCTGGGGTAGAGAATTTTTTCCACCTAAAACGATTTGAAGGCTCAATAAATAATATCTTTTTAGAGTCAATACTGTTGAGAATGTTGAAATCAAATCTCTAATTTCTTCAGCTAAGGAGGTGGTATTCTTAAATGACAGTGATTCTAATTACTGTACTCTACCATGTATGAATTGAGAGAAAACTTGCCATGTCTATTTCTCAGAACCTGTGGCTAAGGCACACTTTGATAATTTTCAGAACTGTACAAAAGAAAGTTTAATGTTTTCTATATGATGAGGTAGATGTGTAAAGAAGAATCAAACGTGTGTCTAAAGTTGTAATCTATGTGCAATTATTGTACATGTTTAAGAATTTTAGATCCCCAACTAGGGATCTAACCCGTGCCCTCTGCATTGGACGCACGGAGTCTTAACAACCTGACCACCAGGGAAGTCCCAAGAATTTCGGATTCTTTAACATTCTCAAGAGCTTTCATCTTAGAAAACCTTATTCTATTCACTGAATCCTTCCCCCACAAAAAACACATTTGTGTCATAAGTTATCAGTACTCTGAAAGCTCATATCACCATAAAGAACATACTCAACTACTTGGAAATAGACAGAAAAAAATGCTGTTTCCAAAAGCGTATATTAGTACTTAATTTCAAGCAATTTACACCATGTTTTTCAGAGTTAAGCAAAAAAAAAAAAAGTAAATTCATTGACAATGTTCAACTGGACATGAAAATAAAACACCAAGATATCATTGGCAGAAAGCGATAGGATTGAAGCTGACTCCAGGTTCTGCTTCTAACATGAATTTTTTGTTCAGAAGCAGTATGTGCTAGTTGATTTTGTGATATAGAAACTTCTATGACAGAACACTAAAGTCTTCTAAGCTGCCTTAAGACTTGCTCCAATCTCTATGTTCGTCAATATCTTAATTTTACTTTGACTTGAATGTATATATTCTATGCCTTCTCAGCACTTTTAAGTGCTTTTAAGTGATTCTTTCCTAAGTGTTTTCCTTGGTTGTGATTTATTATGATGATTTAAGTGGTGACCTACAGGAGTTAAACTTCAGATCTGCTTTTAAAAGAGAGATGATTCCATTTCTATTGTTCATCTGAATATTCTAAGGATTTAATGATTTATGCAATCAAAGTTCCTTTTTCTATCATTTTTTAAAAGGCCTCCCTCAACCTAGAAATTCCACTTGAAAAGAAAATGCTTTTTGATTTTAAATTGCAATAGAAGCTTCAGCTTATGCCACAGAACACAAAAGTGACTTTTTTAAGCCTTTTTTTTTTAAAGTAAAATGTTAGTTGCACCATTAGTTTCCCAATGACTTAAAGGTTGCAGTTCAAAGAAAACCTCATGCCAAACTTATTTATTCCAAATATGTTTTTCTGATCCCACTGTCCAGCATCCCAACTCTTCCACCAGTTTCCAAATGTCAAGCCAAACAACCACTAGGGTTGATAAACATTTAAATCTACTCTGCTGATCATCACAAAAGACTCAGAGGGACGCCAGGACCCCTAGCTCCGCCCTAGGAGTAAACCCGAGCTCTGTGGACCAAAAGAGTCTGGGGTCCCTAAATGAACCCATGATCTTTAACGCGAACAAATGATCCTCCTGCTAAAACATGCCCAGCACCTGCGTCCAAAAATCATCATTGCCTGACCCTGGGGGAGTAGTTCCAGGGTTGTGGGAGAGGTGCCCAAATGCAGTGGGCTCCTGGAGAAATCTGTTACCACAGGAATATTGAGAAATCCAGTTAAAAAATTCACATTTTACCGTCAGTCAACTTCAAAAAGTCACGCTTTCCCTTTCAAACTTTGAACTAGGTGAACAGAGAGATGATTTGATTTGTGGTTCTGCTGCAGAGAAGTTACACATCATTTAAAATAAATTTTTAGAATTTATTTTCAAATGTTTAAAAGCACCAATAAATTATTTTTGTGTTTTATTGACTTTCAGAATTACTTGATTCTTGAAACATTATTATCTTTTAATTACTATGAGCTGGTCTTGAGTTTCAAAGTACCATCTGACAACTGATTTAATTTTCAATGTGTAAAATATGGGCTTTCTTCCCACAAACATAACTGTTTTTTTTTTTTTAAGTGAAATCTGGGCAAGATAATTATTACACTCAGTTTTTACCAAATGAAATCTTTAATAAGAAAAGCTTTTTGCTCTAGCTTTGTGAATTGTTCCAACTTGCAATATATAACTCAATTTATCTGTAGATGCTTATGTTAAAAATTGCATCATATTTTAGACAATAGGTTAGGTGGACTAAACCCAGACATTTGTTGCTTTACAGGAGAGATCTACGCTATTATTTTTTGAAAAATATGCATAATAGCTCTTCACAAATGTTCACCTCATTAAAAAAGAAATGCCATTTCACTTTAGCTACAAAGACCTTTCCTTGACAAAGGGACGTTGGCTACAATGGTCTGTTTGAAATATTTTTCTCTCTCTCTCAGATACATTTTAAGAATACCTCTACTTCCAGATGATTCGAAGATATACGATATTTAAAGATGTAGGTTTTTTTTCATGGTTATGCATCAGTAACACAACAAAGGTCCACTTTGCTGTTTTGCATGTGGTATGCTCGTATATCTGATTACTTCTACTGTTTAGCCTCACTTACTGCACCTTCCCAGATTTCAGTGTGTTTGTCCTTTACAAAGCATCCTCTGCTGGGTTAGAGGCATGAGTTTTTCAATTATTAACACCTGCACAATGCCTCCCAGAAGCGAGAGAATACAGGTACTGAATTATCCTGTGTGTCTCCAAGTCAGTCTTCACACAACCTTGGCATCTGGGAAGCAGAGAAAGTAGGGCAACTGACACTGGAATTGGGAGACCTGGGCTCTCGGCCTGGGTCTGCTCGTGCACTTGTGGTATCTCCCTACACCAAAGATTCTTTCTTTTACTTTTATTTTGTGTGTGTGTGGTACACGGGCCTCTCACTGTTGTGGCCTCTCCCGTTGCGGAGCACAGGCTCCGGACACACAGGCCCAGCGGCCGTGGCTCGCGGGCCCAGCCACTCCGC
>NW_006771578.1:1786665-1789350 GCF_000442215.2 Lipotes vexillifer
CACTCCGCGGCATGTGGGATCTTCCCGGACCGGGGCACGAACCCGTGTCCCCTGCATCGGCAGGCGGACTCTCAATCACTGTGCCACCAGGAAGCCCTTTCTTTTACTTTTTTACTATTTTTTAACTTACTATGTCATGGGCGATGTTCCAGGCCACGATATAGATATCCTTCATTAAAATGAGTCTTGTGGATATATGCTGAGCAACAATTACCTAGATCATTTGGTCTTGTTTTTTCCTACCATTTCTTATCATCTACACCCACATTTTGTATTTTATAGAGAGTTAAGCTATAAAGAGGAAATGAGAAGGAACCCAGTGAAGGAAGGTTTGCATAGACTGCCTCTTTTCTAAAGATTTTTCAGACAAGCTTCCCACATGTCATGTCCTCCCTGGTTTACTGCACTTCCAGCAGGAGGACGGACTGTGGACCACTTGTGGTGTGGGTTCTTTCATCCTCTCATCTGAGTCCCAATCCCCAAGGACAAGAAAAGGTGCCCTTACTACTCTTTTGAAGAGAATCAAATAAGTAAAACTCAGATGAATCCACTGTGGGCTCAGGAGAGTCCAGAGCAGAACTCTCAGGAAAAGAGGAGGTTTCGGGATTGCAGTTTGCTTTCCTTGCCAAGAGAGCATTCAAAATCTCAAGAGGTCGGTGAGGCCAGGATACCCAAAAGGAGGCCTGAGGGGGTGAATCAGGTTCATTCATGACTGGGGATAACGATAGCTTCTGCTTCACGGCATCAGAATCTGTAACAGAGTTCACCAAATAGCTGTTGAATGAATAGAATTGTGGTGAGGATTGAATAAGTTTTCACACACTCGTTTTTACAGCGTTTGTGGCACTTACATGCATGTTAGGTTTGGTTTTGGTTATTTTGTTTTTGTTTTGTTTTATTTGTTTTCTGAGTGCTAGAATTAGGACTCGTAATTACATCTTGCAGTTCAAGCTTCTGATCTGTAATAGAATTATCTTATTCCATGAAATCAAATTTAAAATGCTAAAAGAAGCTCAGTTGACATAGGCAAATCATGTATCACATTATAGCAATTTTTCAATGAACTTAGGTAGAGTAGCAACCAATCTGAAGCTGGTTAGATCAGAAAACAGGTAGTGGGGAACGCATGTCTTGACAGAGCAGTGAGAGGCCATATCTGCCCTTTAGCTGCCTGATTCTTGTCTCTGTTTGCTGTGTGCTGCAACAACTATTTGGATAGTGTTTTCAAGACTTCTGACAGACTTGAAAAAATGCGTGGGCATTTTTCCATCTGATCAGTAAGGGAAAACCTTGACCAGATAAAATAACTTGGATATTCTACCAACCATGATAATTCAGTTGCTTAGTGGCCACTTCTTGTCTATTAGCCACAAACGTCTCCATTCCTCAAAGGCAGGTATTCCTTCCCTTCTGCTGGCACAGTGTGTGTCACAGACTCAATAAATGCAGGCTGAAATAAACCAGAAAGCTTAAACGAGGCTGCAGCTACCTTCCAAGCTCTAAGAACAGGTGATACTCAGGCTAGACTCTTGGCAAGCACGACCCCAGATTTCTCATTCTCACTCCTCCATCCTGGAGTCATGGGGGGTGGCATCCCTTCCTCCCATAATAAATTTAAAACGAAGTAAGGGACTCCTTGGACAGACTTTTCTTTTGAGAAATTAGCTAAAAATACAGCATCAGATATAGTGTCCATTTTTTTTAGGCTTCCATTTTTGAATTCTTCACTTTTTAATATATATCAACTACTTTATACTTTATAAATACTATGAAAATTTATATAAATATCAAATACTTTATATAAATCTCAATCTCTCCCTTGAAGCCAGTAACCATTCATAGGTCACAGAATCCTTGGAATTGAAAGCTACAACTTCTATTTCCTTCTCTGTTAAAATGTACTTCGAGTTTTCTTAAGAGTTAAAAATTCCTGCTCTAGTGTGTTCAGCTCATCCAATATATAAAACTATCCAACAAAACAGTGTTGGATCCTTCCAAAATCCACTCACAGATCCTTTTATGGGATGACATTCCCCAAACAAAACTTCATAATGCCCTTGTTTTATCCAAACCCCTAGAGAGGATTACATATCAAAGACAATTAAAACTTTTTAGTAGAAATGGGGCCAAAATGCTTCAGATGAATAAGAAATCCTCTAGGTCTTTTCCAAAAGCCAATGAACTTGGACTTTTTCTCCCTCCTGTGTTTTTATAAAAAAAAATTTTTTTTAAGTTTAACTTATGTTTTTCTTAACTATCTCAGTGTTGTGGTTTAGGCCATGGAAGGTTGACTTCCTTCCAGAAAGGCATTTCCCACCCTGAAGTGAGATACTGCGATTGTTGCTCCAGAGGCTTCTGGATCTGAACTTCAATGAGTTAGGTTCCCCCAAGGGTCACTGCCCCCTGTTCAGACGCCCTCTCTCCTCCCACCATGGCCCTGGCTCTCTCCTCATCTTTAGTATGCATATGTTCTCCTTCAGGCTTTTTTTCCTTTTCCTTTCGAGTTCATGCTCTTGGAGGCTTTATATTTCCATTGTTTCATGCTGTTGACTTTCCCCACTTATGAATCATGAAGATTAACCAAAGTCAAGATAAAGTCCTGATTTCCCACATAGTAAATACTCAAGAAATCTTTGTTGACTTTTATTTCTTTTTTTTTTTTTTTTTTTTTTTTTTTTTTTGGGT
>NW_006771578.1:1789496-1811062 GCF_000442215.2 Lipotes vexillifer
TTTTTTTTGCGGTACGCGGGCCTCTCACTGCTGTGGCCTCTCCCGCTGCGGAGCACAGGCTCCGGACGCGCAGGCTCAGCGGCCGTGGCTCACGGGCCCAGCCGCTCCGCGGCACGTGGGATCCTCCCGGACCGGGGCACGAACCTGCGTCCCCTGCATCGGCAGGCGGACTCTCAACCACTGCGCCACCAGGGGAAGCCCGATTTTATTTCTTTTAAGCTAAAGGGACAAGTTAAAGTAGAGAAGGCACCTTCTTCTTACCCACTCCTAGCCATGTTAGGACTTCTTACTATGTTGGACCGTATGAAACTGTGGCTATTTGATGTTTTCAACTACAGAAATGGCATTTTCATATGATTCAACTAATACCATGCTGCTAAGCAGCTGGGCATTCTGTTTGCAGAGAGTTCCCACACTCATTACTAGGTGACCAACCAATGGTCCTGGTTAGCCCAGCACTGAGGGGCTCCCAGGATGTGAGATTTCAGTGCTACAACAGGAAAAGATGCCAGCAAACTGAGACTAGTTGGTCACCCTAGTTGGTATACTATAGCCAAATTCTGCTTTCTGTGATTTCTTATTTCCTAAATGTGTAAAGAAAAAAATTTCCAAATTTATCATAAAAATGTAATCATCAGTAAGATTTATTGAAGACCCACCATGTGCAGACACCTCAGTTAATTTGTTTAATTCTTCCAATAATTCTATGAGGTAGGAACTCTTCTTATCTCCATTTTACCAGTGCGGAAAAGGAGGCACAGGAAAGCAAAGTTGCCTGACTGGGGTCACAGAGCTTGCAGTGGTGGAGCAGGGAGCTGAACACAAAGAATCTGAATCCAAAGTTAGTGCTCAAAGGAGAAATATTCACTTCTCCCTTCCTTGGGTGTCTATGGTTTCTGCAAAGTCTGCCGATGAAAGTGGTTTCTGAGGAAAAGGAATGGATATAGTTTTCTCCATCCCTCTCCAGCTTTAGTCTTCTTTTCTTCGCTCCCACTTCTACGCCCTGGATATTTACTTTCGTTATAGCCACTTAGCCTTGGTCATGCTACTGCCTAGTCCCAACCTGGTGGCATTCTCGTCACCTTGTCCCAGGTGCATATGCCCGGCTCTTAACATGAGGTGCCACCCTCTGTCCACTAAGCCTGTCCCTCACCTCTGCCTGGACCACCACTCCCTACAAAACAGTTTCATATGTGGCCCATACCACCCCTTGGCTCTGCTCCCACTACTAAGGGGCAGAGGGGAGGAGGGCTAAGCATCAGGAGATGGGCCTGGTGCTAGATCTCGGAGAGTGTTGAGTCTTAAAAGTCATGCTAAGCAGTTTGGCTTTTATTTGACAGACAGTAAGGAGGCAGCTAAAGTTGATGGGCAACGGCAGAAGCACACTGTGTTTTAGAAAGATAAGTCAGAAGGTGGACTGGAGCAGGGAGTCTCTAGGATTGCTTTCATTGTATGAGAGCCGGCAAATTCTGATGCAATAGCGCTCAGCGTATACTGTGTGGCACCAAGACAACTAGTCAATTAGATGAAAAAAAATCATCCTAATCCAGTTACATCAGCCTTGTGATCATGTTCCCTGATTTTCACTCTCCTAACCCGATAGAAAATCCTAACAATGAAAAGACACAAGTTGTCAAGTTCTGTCAAGCGTCAATTAAATACTTTTCGCTGTACTGGATCCTCCTGTGCTCCAATACGGCTAATATGTTTAGTTAAAATGATAGTCTATTAATCTCATGTTAAGGCGTAAAAAGGAATGACAGAACATATTTCATGCTATCTATGAAAAATGGTGAAAAGCAAAAACAAAAATGAAAATGTTAAATCTGTGAAGGGGAAACAGGTCATGACTGTTCTGGGTATATTTGTGGATTCCAAGTAGATTTGCCTAAAACTGCATGGAAGGAGTTTCAGAACTGGAAATGTAAAACCCTACTTTAAAATAAGAAAATATCTCCCCAAATAACCCTGGTCCCTAATACGGGGTAGATCTGCTTGAAATGAATGCAACAATTGTCCATGTCCACGTCCATAGTTCCGCAAGGGTGCCCAAGCCCCTCACCGCACAGGAAGCTTGATATATATTTCAACACATAAGATAACATATACTTTGCACTGAGACTTCCTTGCTAAGTTCAAGATCCTTACAATGGCTGCCAACTCCTAATATTTCAAAGACTGTCTACATTAATATCTTTCAAAGCCCCAAACCTTGGCAAGGAACAAAAATTGTTTTTGAATCTGCTTCAAGAATTAATATTAGAGAATAGGTTTTCCTCTCAGCAAATTGAAGCTGAATAAATTGTTCTCTGTCTCCTTAGAAATGGAACTGATTGCTGGAGGTGAGCACGGCTGGGAGGGGGCAGCATGCAATGCTGGGGAGGGGCGTGTGTGGGCTCAGAGGGGCCTTTGTTCTCTTAAATTATTGGCAGATCGGTTTCTTTAAACCCAGTGTAGATGCTAAAATACAGGAAGTAAGTATATTAGCTTGGAGTTACATTAAAGACAGCTGGAACTGCTGGACGATTACTGCCTAATTTCTTTGATTACTGCGTGCCCACAGAGCAGCCTGCTCCCAAGCATTTCTGGGTGGTTGCTCACGTCCTCGCCACTATGACAGGTGAATTGAAACAATCCTGTGTAGACCTGCATTCGGGCTGTTCCTTGGAACAAGACAACAAGCCCAAGAGACATTTCCTTGTGGTGCTTCTGACGACTGCTTTGTCACTCCCTGCCCCATACAAGTAGGGATTCTGTGGTTTGATGGTTTGGTGTCGTTCCCCCTGTGGACTTAAAAAGACCCAGACTTCAAAGACACCTGCCAAAGGCTTTTGGTAATGGCTTTGACTTTGTTATTTTTTCTATTTATAAAAATAACATAATTCTTGTAGTATACCAGTAAATATAAAACAGAATAATGAGAGTAAAAGAAAATCTTACTGCCTAAAAGCAACCACTGTAACTGCTAATACTTCGGCTTTTTTATTTTTATTTTTTTTGCTGATCTGTTGCAAGCTGCTTTTCTTTCAAATCATCACTTCTCTTTGCCTTTTAGAATATCATTATATTCCCAAAGAACCAACACAGTTTCTCCATTCCTGATCAGAACAACTAATATTTAAACTAGTATTTACCCATAATTCCAGGATTTACAAATGTATGCTAAGAATTCATAGCATATTACCTGAACTTGGCATTTTTTTCTGCTAGTATTTCTTAGGTATTTTAATTTAGTCAAGAATAAACTGTGTGTGTAAAATTTTGTATCCTGCATCATCTACTTGACAGTTACAAACTAAGCATCTCCCATTAATTTTAAGTCTTCTTCTTTGTTTTGTCATTACTGGCCAAAGAGATGTATCTAGATCCATCTACTTTTTTTTTTTTTTTTTTTGTGGTACGTGGGCCTCTCACTGCTGTGGCCTCTCCCGTTGCGGAGCACAGGATCCGGACGCGCAGGCTCAGCGGCCATGGCTCACGGGCCCAGCCGCTCTGCGGCACGTGGGATCCTCCCGGACCGGGGCACGAACCCGTGTCCCCCTGCATCGGCAGGCGGACCCTCAACCACTGCGCCACCAGGGAAGCCCTAGATCCATCTACTTTTCTGCTCTTACAACCTGTGGATTTTTATCATTTCATTCTTTCTTATTTATATATCAGATTAAATCAGATGCCACAACAATTTATTGACACCATCTAAGTGAAAGGGTATGTTTTAAAGGGATAAAATTGTTCTTCATTATAGACCCAGAAATATGCTCTTAAGGTTGTAATGACATTTGAATGCTAATTCCTAAAGCATAAGAAGAAATGGTTCCCCAAGAGACTCACAGAGCAAAGAGAAGATGGTAGGGAGATTTGGAGGATGAGATTCATATGCTACCTCAGCATTCTAGAGGAAGCATCCACCACTAATCTGACAGAGCCAGGGTCCTTACTTGTCACTTGCTATGTGATCCTAAATATGTCACTCAACAATCTGAGCCACAGAGGCTTCATCTGGGAAGTGGGAGAAATATTGCTTACCTCACGCAGGGACACTATTTAGCATGTAATCGACGCTTGTTGGAGCTCTGTCCTTACTATGCAAGATGAGGTCTTTTTCATAATGGAGTTGTGTGAATTTAAACAATATAAAAATAGAGAAATGACATTTTCAATAGCCTTAAAAATATAAGAACCAGTTCCTTAACTGCATCCTCCTTTAGCTAGCATTTTTTAGAACAGGTAGCCATATTTTGCCTAGGCTGACAATTTCTTTTGACATCTGTATAGCATTCAGTATACTTTGTTCATCTTGGTTGAGTATGGATATAGGTCTCAAGAAATCTAATTCCATTCATTGGTCATAATGATGGGCACTCTGGGAACCCAAACGATTAGTATAGATAGAATTCTTGGGCCTTGTTTCAAAACTTATATGCAAAAACTGATTTTAGTACAGTCAAGCATTTTCGAAGCAACTATATACGTATGAAGAAACAATGTGGCCACCACACATTCTTCCTTGATTATTAAAGGTGATCCACTTTCCCCTCTTTCTGCACATTCTCCAATCCCACGCCACCCTTCCCTTCAGCTTGACTTTGATACCTGAGACTGTTAGTTGGATGGGGAATCTATTAACCTTGATCACTCATCTCAGTTCAGCCTCTACCCTTTTCCTCTCCTGTGAGAGCAGGGACTTGGATCTCCTCAGGGACCTCGGTCATCATCTTCCCCGCTGTGTCTTCAGCCTCTCCATCCCTTCTAGCTATCTCTGCTCAGCACAGTGTTTTTCATCATAGACAACAGATACATTCTTCAATCCACCTCTTTACTTGGTTTCTGTGAGACAGTCTGTCCCCACCTGGTCTTCCTTCTTTCTGGTCTTCCCTTTTCAGTCTTCCATCTGCTCTGCTAAGGCATCCATTCCCTGGACCACCCAGGGAATTCCCTGGTGGTCCAGTGGTTAGGACCTGGCACTTTCACTGCTGTGGGCCCAGGGTTCCATCCCTGGTCGGGGAGCTAAGATCCCGCAAGCCACACAGTGAGGCCAAAAACAGAAAAAAAAAAAAAAAAAAAAAGGACCCCCCGCCCCCCTGCAATATCATGTCCTTTCAGCATATCAAAGAAATGTAACATTATTGTTAGATTTCATTGTTTGACTTGGGTAAAGGAGACATCTATATTCAACTCTTTCTTCTTTTTACATAGCTTATGTGGCAGAAGTCAAAATAAATATATGTACCGTAAATATTTTGTTTCTTTCTCATTACCTTCTTACCTTAGATATACACAATACACACAATCTTGTCATGACTGTTTGTCTTTCAATGATGAATAATTGAGAATCCCTGTGTGCTAGACATTGAGGGGATTACAGAAAAATATAATGATAACGGTTACCCTTCATTGAGCCCCTCACGTTTGCCGGAAGGTTTACATAACAACAGCGTTGCACAGTAAGTATTAAATTCGCCAATTCTACATGGAATAATGTTGAGGCTTCAAGTTTTCAAGTTCACACAGCTTGCAACCAAAGAGCTGGGATTCAAGCTGTGTCTTTATAACTTAACACTTTCTTTTTATGACCCGACGTTAAGTGTAACAGTTCCTAAGAGGTACAAATTATTAGGAGGGGTGATTCCTGGGGTTAGTTTTGAGTTTGATAAAATTAATTATATGGGTTTTTAAAATTTATTCATTTGTTTTTCTAAAAATTAAGAAAAATATGAAGTTCTGCAAAGTTGAGTTTTGTGAAAGTAAAAATAAGTCACTCCTATCCACAGTTTTCATTTTAATTTAGATATCAGTTTTTTCCTACCTTATGAAATTGTGCGTTTTGGAAGCAAAGATAAGCATTATATTAAAATACATTCAGAAAAGTTAAATGCTGGCCTTTCGCTGGTCACGCCTAAGAGCTGTAGAGTAGGAATTTTTATATGATTCAGGATGTGTTGAAGCTGTGTCTCCCTGACAGTTCATTAATTATTGACCTTTTCTCTTTTTCTCTCCATGGAATTCTGGGACTGGAAGAGACCCTGTTATGTAGCCCCCATATGAAAATAAGCAATGACCTTAGAACCAGATGAAATCCGGGCAGGCCCAATGAGAATCAGGTGTGGGTAATGAGAGGCAGGCAGTTGGCCTAATGAGAAACTTTACAGACCCTGTTTCTTTCTATTACCTTTTTTCTTTTTTTCAGGGTAATCTTTTAGGTTGTGTTTTACTGAATTTTTAAGCATATTTTCACTTATGCTTTCTTATATTCTTATAAGTTTCTAATATAGTGAATATAATGGCATGAAGTGGCAAGGTTGTGCCACAGTGTAAGTAAATATCCAGGGCAGTGTTAAAGTAGCGCAGGGAAATCCTTGTTAGATCTGGTTGTTTCTATGCCACCCTGGTGCCCTGTCTTTTCTGACCTTGGAAGCTGGTTATAATTGGAGGGAATACTAGATGCTTCAGGTCTTTCTTCTAGGTCAGGAAAGACAAGAAAGGATGATATATGAAGACTCAGATGAACTGACAATATGATGTAGAGGTGGAGTTTTATGGCTGTTTCCAAAATCAATGGAAAAGAAAGCTGGGACCAATTAAATACCTTTCATGGGCATACAAGGGAGAACTTGTGGTGCACATACTAGGTTTTGACCATTTCTATGTAACAAGACTGTAAATTTCTCTATCCAAATATTATTTCCTTGAAAATAAGAATTACGTTTTATTGGGGCTTCCCTGGTGGCGCAGTGGTTGAGAGTCCGCCTACCGATGCAGGGGACATGGGTTCGTGCCCTGGTCTGGGAAGATCCCACATGCCGCGGAGCGGCTGGGCCCGTGAGCCATGGCCGCTGAGCCTGTGCGTCCGGAGCTTGTGCTCTGCAACGAGAGAGGCCACAACAGTGAGAGGCCTGCGTACAGCAAAAAAAAAAAAAAAAAAAAAAAAAAAAAAAAAAAAAAAGAATTACGTTTTATTTCTTATTGTATCCCCAGTGACTAGCACATCTTTAACATAAGGCAAACAGTCAACCAATATTTGGGAATAAATGGGAATTGAATTAAGAGGATACAAATAATGATTTTAAACTATTTTCAAGTCGAATTTCCAGGCTAGACTTGTCTCCTAAATAGTTCTTACATGTGAGCTACTATATCTACAATATCTCAGAAAACATTGGTGGTGGGGAAAGATGTATTCCCTGAGAAATTTAGACTTCAGCCTTGACCTTATGAGAGTTTATGGTTTAAATTTACATTGCCTATGATATCCACAATACCCAAACTTAAAATATAAATTTAAAATGTGGTCCAGGTTGGAAATATGCCTGGAACAACTGGCAAAAACAAAGACAAAGCATCTTTGGCAAGCCACATTCTAGACAAAGGCCACAAAGATGTCACCAAAAAAAAAAAATTTTACTTTATTTTCTCATTTTTGCTTCCATCTTTTTTTTTTTTTTTTTTTTTTTTTTTTTGCGGTATGTGGGCCTCTCACTGTTGTGGCCTCTCCCGTTGCGGAGCACAGGCTCCGGATGCACAGGCTCAGCGGCCATGGCTCACGGGCCCAGCCGCTCAACAGCATGTGGGATCTTCCCAGACTTGGGCATGAACCCGTGCCCCCTGCATCAGCAGGCAGACTCTCAACCACTGTGCCACCAGGGAAGCCCCAAAGTAAATTATTAAAATGAGGCACAAACAGATCAAAGCATTTAAGTTATTGAAAGGGCGTACTAACAGATATTCACTTTACATAAGACATGTATGTTATAATAGAATGCATAACTTTCAACCCAGTGGGAAATAAAGAAGGAAAAAAGTCAGTCAATACAAAAGCAGGCAGGAAATGGGAACAACAACAACAACAAAACCCCCAAAGCATAGAAAAGTCAGAGTAATTTGAAAGCAGACAGTAGAAATAAAATCAAATACATTAATAGTGAACAAAACTGTAAATGGACTAAACTCATGAGTTAAAAGGAAGGGACTGTCAGATTTAACTTAAAAAAATTTTAATTGAAGTATTGTAGTATACATAGGAGAAATACATATAAGTGCACAGCTTGCTGAATTTTTGTGAACTGAACTCAACAGTGTAAACAGCACCCAGGTCAAGAAGCATTATCATCACCTCAAAAGCCTCTCTAATGCCCCTTACAGTCACCTCCCTGCTCTTCCCTGAAAGAGTAACCACTATCTTGACTCTAACAGCATAGATTAATTTTTCCTTTTATTTCAGAAGACTTCTAAAGTACAAAAAATAAATAAAGGAAAAGTTGGATCTATTTGACTTCACTAAAATAAAGAACATTTGTTCATCAAAAGACATCATAAAAACAGGAGAAAGGCTAGGGATAAACAAGAGAAAATATTTGCAATTTGACATATAACTACCAAAGGATCATATATTCCAGAATATATAAAGAATTCCTACAAATCAATAAGAAAAAGATAAACTACCCATTGATTTGAAAACTAGACAAAGATATTAGATATTTCATATGAGTAGAAATCCTAATAGTCATCAATATATCACAAAATGTTCAAATCAGTGGTCACACAGGGAATTCAAACCATTCTACCAGGTTGAAAAAAATTAAAATATATAATTGAGTGGTTAAGAGTACAGATTCTGGAGTCAGCCTAGCTGGGTTCAAATCCCAGATCCACATACTTAGTTATTTGGTCTTGGGCAAGTTACTGTACTTCTTTGGGCTTTGGTTTCCTCATTTATTAAATGAGGCTATTAATTCTTCCTACCTCGTAGAGGCATTAACCTCATTAGGATTATTTTATGTGTTTAGGCCAAAATCTTTGTGTCATCTTTGACTTCATCTTTGGCCTTCAGCAAATCATCTCACTTCTATTTTTAAAATATATTCAGAATACTCTCTCCTCTCACCAGCCCCATCACTGCCACTGTAGTACAGGTTCACTGACATCTCCCACCTGGACTATTACAATAACCATCAGACTGGCCCTTCTACTTCATCACTGGCTTCTATTTGCAACACAGTAGCAAGAATGATGGTGTTAAAACATAATCAGAACCATGTCACTCTGTTGCTTAAAACCCGCCAGTGCCTCTCATCTTCCCCAGTAAAAGGCAAAACCCTTCACTAAGCCCTTCAAGTTCCTAGATCACCATGTTCATGGCTCTCATTCTGATCTCTTGCATTCTACTTCTCTGTTCCAACCACACTGGGTTCCTTGATATTCTTTAGAGCCTTTGTGTTGCTGCTAGCTCTAATCGGGCTGTCTCTCTTCCAAATGTCTACCTGGCTTGCATCTTCACTTTTTTTTTTTTAGATCTTTACTTCGTCTTTACTTTAAGTCAGTAATAGTTTCATTGGACACTATCTAAAATTTCAACATCCACCTTGATAATTATTTTTCAGCCTTCAGTGAGGGGAAACCAAAAGCCAAAAATAATCCGGAGCTATTGAAATTTCTGGGACAAAGTCAGTGAAAAGAAGGGGGTTGTTCAGCCAACACACCGAATAACCCCGCTTTTTCCTACTTAGCTTCCTGTCTTGGCCACGTGGCACGTCAGATCATTTCTGACCTCTGCACTTTCCCTCTCAATATTTCTCCATCAGGTTTTGCCCTCTCCTGGGGGGAGGGGGGTCGTTAACTCTAGCCTTCATTCTTGCAGGCAAGAGTATCAGGACTTCTGTCTAACAGCTGTGGCTCTCATCTCCCTGGTAGCAGAGTGAACTCCTTGGAGGGGAGTGAACTCCTTGCTATTTCATATCCCTCTTCCTGCTTTATTTTTTTAGCCTTAGTTCATATCACTAATATGCTATGTATTTTAGTTGGTTATCTTGTTTAATGTCTCCTCTACAGAATTGAAGTTCCAAAAGGCAAGTGTTTTTGTCAGTTGTGTTCACTACTGCATTTCCAGCACCTAGAATAGTGGCTAGTACATAGTAAGTCCTCAATAACTTTTTGTTGAGTGAATGTATAAATGAATGAATGAATCAGCGAACGCCTAGTTTGGGCAAGAGTGTGGAGCAACTGGAACATTTACACATTGCTGGTGGGAGGGTAAATTTGAGAAGCAATTTGACAGTACCAGTAAAGCAAAAGATCGATGTCCTTTCTGACCTAGTAGTTCCACTCCAAGTAGATGCTCTCTGGTTAAGTGCTTCATACCTGCATCAGGAGACAGGTACAAGAATAGTCAAAGCTCCACCGTTTATAAAAGCAAAGAACTGGAAACAACCCATATGTTCATCAACAGTAGAATGGATAACTGCATTTCCATTTCTTATATCATACAGCTGGGAAAATGAATGAATCAGAGCTCTATCAAAACAACACGATGAATCTCAAAAACAAAATATTGAGCAATATGTTCAATGTGATTTCATTTATATAAATTTGAAAAACATAACAACAAAATAATATATTGTTTAGAGATATTAAGATTTGCAGAAAAAGTATAAAGAACAAGGCCATAAGGTACACAAAATTTAGGATAGTGATTACCACACAGACAGAAAGGAAGGGATGGGATCAGAGGAGCAGAGAGCAATTCTGAAGTATAAAGGCCATGTTCTTTTTCTTTAACAGTATGGGGAATGTGTAGACATATGTTATATTATCTATTTTTATACTTCATAGTTATAAGTATTCCACATTGTCTACTCAATATATAACAAGAATAATTTTAAACAAAAATCTAAAGAAAATGGTTAAAGAAAAAGATAGGCTATTCATTGAACAGCAATTCCAACTGGGCAATAAACATGGGAAGTTGCCCAAACTCCCTATTAATCAGGGCTACAAATAAAATGATAATAATATAATATTCATAAGATTGACAAAATTTTTAAAAGTTGACCAGGCTAGGGGTTTTAAGGTTTTAGGGAACCAGATATTCCAATAAACTGCTCATGAAAAGGTAAAAAATATACTGATTTAGAGGGCTATTTTGTAGTATCTATTAAATTAGTCATATGTAAACCTACAACCAGCAAATTTTTAAAATGATACTATATTTTCCTTCAGCATATTTTCAAAATAATACCATTTTTGAAAAACATGTACAAAAAATATATTTTAATGAGAATACCTTTCTAGATAAAAAATAGACTACATGGGATGGATGTGGGAGGGACCAGGAGGAATAGTCAAAGGGGACTCTATCATCTGAAATGTTCTAATTATTTCTAAGCATATTTATGTATTGTTTGTTTAATTGTATTTAATTTTACAAAAGAAATATAGTTAAAGCTGCACATCAAAATTTGCAACTAATTAAATGTAGTATTGAAATGAAATTAGAGCATTTTTATCCTTTAATGTTTATGTTAAAAACTACCAAGGGGCTTGGCCCGTGAGCCATGGCCGCTGAGCCTGCGCGTCTGGAGCCTGTGCTCCACAATGGGAGAGGCCACAACAGTGAGAGGCTCGCGTACCACAAAAAAAAATAAAGAAAGGTAAAAGCAGTAAAAAGGAAAGAAAAGAAATGGAAAGCAAAACTACAATAGAGAGGATCAACAAGGCCAAAGATTGTTTCTTTGAAAAAAAACAATAAAATGAACAATCTGGATAAGGCAAAAAAAAAACCCCAAAATTAACAATGTTAAAAAAGAAAAGGAGGACATTACCATAGGTGCTGTGGAGGTTAAAAAGCTAAGATGTCATGCACAATTGATGCAAATAAATCTCAAAACTTAGGTGAAAAGGACAATTTCCTAGAACCATATAACTTACCAAGACTGTTTGAAGGGGCTCCCCGTTTTTTGTTTTCCGTTCCCCTCCCCCTCCCTTCCCCGTCCCGGACCACCGGATCCTGAGGAGACAGCAGCAGTGGCAGCTGCTGAGTTCTCGGTGAAGGTTTTTCATTTCTCCCATCCCCTTCTCTCCCCACCCCATCCATTAATATTATTCTTTTGAAGATTCCTCATGGTCAAGCTGCCAAAGTGGAGAGTGCGATGGTAGAAGCGGCTGCCTCTCGTTTCAGTGCTTCTTCGGACAGAGGAGAAGTAAGGGTGCACCTCAGCACTACCCCAAGACTGCTGGCAACAGCGAGCTCCTGGGGAAAACCCCAGGGCAAAACGCTCAGCAATGGATGCCTGCGTCAAGCACTAGACGAGATGACAGCTCCGCAGCAAACAACTCTGCAGATGAAAAAGAACGACATGATGCAATCTTCAGGAAAGTGAGAGGCATACTAAATAAGCTTACTCCTGAGAAGTCTGACAAGCTATGCCTTGAGTTCCTCAATGTGGGTGTAGAGTCTAAACTCATCCTTAAAGGGGTCATACTGCTGACTGTGGACAAAGCCCTAGAAGAGCCAAAATATAGCTCACTGTATGCTAAGCTATGTCTGCGATTGGCAGAAGATGCACCAAACTTTGATGGTCCAGCAGCAGAGGGTCAACCAGGACAGAAGCAAAGCACAACATTCAGACGCCTCCTAATTTCCAAATTACAAGATGAATTTGAAAACCGAACCAGCAATGTTGATGTCTGTGATAAGCATGAAAATCCCCTCCTCCCCGCGGAGGAGGGACAGAGAGCCATTGCTAAGACCAAGATGCTGGGGAACATCAAATTCACTGGAGAACTTGGAAAGCTTGATCTTACTCATGAATCTATCCTTCGTAAGTGCATCAAAACACTTTTGGAAAAAAAGAAGAGAGTCCAACTCAAAGATATGGGAGAGGATTTGGAGTGCCTCTGTCAGATAATGAGGACAGTGGGACCTAGGTTAGACCATGAATGAGCCAAGTCCTTAATGGATCAGTATTTTGCCCGAATGTGCTCCTTGATGTTAAGTAAGCAGTTGCCACTGCAGGATACTGTAGAGTTGAGAGAACACCATTGAGTTCCTCGCAAGGCTTTACTTGACAATGGACTAAAGACAATCAATCAAACCCGTCAAGATGCATTAAAAGATCTAGGAGTGTTTATTCCTGCTCCTGTGGCTCAAGGGATGAGAAGTGACTTCTTTCTGGAGGGACCGTTCATGCCACCCAGCATGAAAATGGATAGGGATGAACTTGGAGGACTTGCTGATATGTTTGGACAAATGCCAGGTAGTGGAGTTGGTACTGGTCCAGGAGTTATCCAGGATAGATTGTCACCCACCCTGGGGCGTCATCGTTCAAATCAACTCTTCAGTGGCCATGGGGGACACATCATGCCTCCCACACAATCACAGTTTGGGGAGATGGGAGGCAAGTTTATGAAAACCAGGGGCTAAGCCAGCTCTACCATAATGAGAGTCAGGGACTCTTATCCCAGCTGCAAGGACAGTCGAAGGATATGCCACCTCGGTTTTCTAAGGAGAGCTTAATGCAGATGAGATTAGCCTGAGGCCTGCTCAGTCTTTCCTAATGAATAAAAATCAAGTGCCAGATAACTATGATTCCTCCTATAGTGCACAACCACCACGCACTCAGACACCACCTCTGGGACAGACACCTCAGCTTGGTCTCAAAACTAATCCACCACTTATTCAGGAAAAGCCTGCCAAGACCAGTAAAAAGCCACCACCATCAAAGGAAGAGCTGCTTAAATTAACCGAAACTGTTGTAACCAAATATTTGAATAGTGGAAATGTAAACGAAGCTGTCAGTGGTGTAAGAGAGATGAGGGCTCCTAAACATTTTCTCCCCGAGATGTTAAGCAAAGTAATCATCCTGTCACTAGACAGACGTGATGAAGATAAAGAAAAAGCAAGTTATTTGATCAGTTTCCTCAAACAGAAAGGGATAGCCACAAGTGACAACTTCATGCAGGCTTTCCTGAATGTATTGGACCAGTGCCCCAACCTGGAGGTTGACATCCCCTTGGTGAAATCATATTCAGCACAGTTTGCAGCTCATGCTATCATTTTGGAGCTGGTGAGCATTTCAGAACTAGGTCAACCACTGGAAAGTGGCACCCGTTTTCCTCTCTTCTTACTTTGTCTTCAGCATTTGACTAAATTACAAGATCGAGAATGGTTAACAGAGCTTTTCCAACAAAGCAAGTCAATATGCAAAAAATGCTCCCAGAAATTGACCAGAATAAGGACCACATATTGGAGATCTTGGAAGGAAAGGGACAGTTTCTTACTCCCACTCCTCCAATTGGAGAAGGAACTGTTAAAGCAAAATCAAGTTGGATCCATCTCCTCAAACCATATATAAGTGGGTTAAAGATAACATCTCTCCCAAACTTCATGTAGATAAAGGATTTGTGAACATCTTAATGACTAGCTTTTTACAGTACGTTTCTAGTGAAGTAAACCCACCCAGTGATGAAACAGATTCTTCCTCTGCTCCTTCCAAAGAACAGTTAGAGCAGGAAAAACAACTGCTTCTTTCCTCCAAGCCAGTAATGCAGAAATTCCTTCATGATCGTGTCGATCTACAAGTCAGTGCCCTCTGTGCTCTTCAGGTGCACGGCTACGACAGCAACTTCCCGAAAGCCATGTTACTTCACTTTTTTGTTCACTTCTGTGACATGGAGATTATTGAAGAAGAAGCTTTCTTGGCTTGGAAAGAAGATATAACTCATGAGTTTCCAGGGAAACGCAAGGCTTTGTTCCAGGTGAATCAGTGGCTTACCTGGCTAGAAACTGCTGAGGAAGAATCAGAGGAAGAAGCTGACGAAAAAAACCAGCCAAAGCCTTAAATCGTGCAAAACATACTGTTGCTATGCTGCAACTGCATTTGACCTAACCACTGCGAAAATTCATTCCGCTGTAGCATTTTCACAATATTTAAAGAAGCAGCACGTCAGTTAGGATTTCTTTCTGCATAAGGTTTTTTTGTAGTGTAATGTCTTTTTTTTTTTTTTTTTTTGCCGTACACTGGCCTCTCACCGTTGTGGCCTCTCCCGTTGCGGAGCACAGGCTCTGGACGCGCAGGCTCAGCGGCCATGGCTCACGGGCCCAGCCGCCCCACGGCATGTGGGATCTTCCCGGACCGGGGCACGAACCCGTGTCCCCCGCATCGGCAGGCGGACCCTCAACCACTGCGCCACCAGGGAAGCCCGTAGTGTAATGTCTTAATCATAGTCTACCATCAAATATTTTAGGAGTATCTTTAATGTTTAGATAGTATATTAGCAGCATGCAATAATTACATCAAGTTCTCAAGCAGAGGCAGTCTATTGCAAGGACCTTCTTTGCTGCCAGTTATCATAGGCTGTTTTAAGTTAGAAAACTGAATAGCAACACTGAATACTGTAGAAATGCACTCTGCTCAGTAATACTTGAGTTGTTGCAATATTTGATTATCCATCTGGTTGATACAGAAAAATTCTTAACTGTAATTGATGGTTGCTGCCATAATAGTATATTGCCTGTATTCCTACCTCTAGTAATGGGCTTTATGTGCTAGATTTTAATATCCTTGAGCCTGGGCAAGTGCACAAGTCTTTTTAAAAGAAACATGGTTTACTTGCACAAAACTGGTCAGTTTTGAGAGATCATAAATGCCCCTGAAGCGGTCTTTGTGGGTGTGAAACAAATGGTGAGAATTTGAATTAGTCCCTCTTATTATAGTATTGAAATTAAGTCTACTTAATTTATCAAGTCATGTTCATGCCCTGATTTTATATACTTGTATCTGTCAGTAAACATTGTGATACTCGAAAAAAAAAAACAAAAACTGTCTGAAGGGGAAAAAGAATTAAGTAGACCTATAATCATTAAAGAAATTGAATCAGTTGCTAAAAATCCATTCACCAAAAAAAAAAACAAGGCCCAGATTGTTTCATAGGTGAGTTCTATTTAACTTTCAAGAAACAGATCATTCAATTTTATACTTACCTTTTAAGAAAAAAGATAAAGGAGGAATGCTTCCCAAGTCATTTAATGACTCTATTATAATACTCCTGAAATAAAAAACAGTCAATGGCAGTAATAAAAATGAAACGTGTATGCCAATCTCACTTATGGACATAGATACAAAGATTGTGAAAGCAGTGTCAGCAATCCAAATTCATCAGTGTAAAACAAAAGTACATTGTGACTGAGCTGGGTTTGTCCCAGGAAGGTAAGTATGCTCTAATATTAAAATATTGTAAGTATAATTTACCACATAAACAAATGAAAAGAAAATATCTCAGTCAATTTTAAAAAAAGCATTGAATATGAAAGATTCAACAAATATTTATTTTAAAAATTCCTGGCAAAGTATAGAAGGGAAGAATTTCCTTTATCTGATAAAATGTATCTGGTAAAAAGCCATAGGAAACATCATACATGGCAGTGAACCTTCAGAAGTGTAATCCCTTTTAAATTGTTTAAGTATTCTTCTTTTGATGTATGTTTTGGTTGTCTTCCATATCTTTTTATTTTAAGGAATGAACATCTTGATGTAATCTTTGTATACTTGTCACGTTATTTGCTTAGGAAAAATTCCAAGAAGTAGAATTGTTCAGATCAAGGTTTTACATCTTATAAATTTTATTAGATTTTCCTAAATTTCCATGAAGGAAGATTGTGCAAACTTACAGTGACCCAGGCAATTCCTTAGAGTTCCCTTTTTATTCACTTTGTTTATTCAATAGATATTTATTGAGCATTATGATATGCTAAGCTCTCTGCTGGGAGTTGGTGTTCAGTGACAAACACAACAAATGTGCTAGGCGCCCTTCTGAAACTTACAGATTAGTTTTGGGGTCATCTGTATATCTTCTTAAAATTTACTTATTTAATTTATTTTTGGCTACGTTTATTTGGGTCTTCATCGCTGCGCTCGAGCTTTCTCTAGTTGCAGCGAGCAGGGGCTACTATTCATGGCCGTGCACGGGCCTCTCATTGAGGTGGCCTCTCCCGTTGCACAGCACGGGCTCTAGGCGCATGGGCTCAGGAGCTGTGGCTCACAGGCTCTAGAGAGCAGGCTCAGCCGTTGTGGCTCACGGGCCTAGCTGCTCCGCGGCATGTGGGATCCTCCCGGACCAGGGCTCGAACCCGCGCCCCCTGCACCAGCAGGCGGACTCTCAACCACTGCACCACCAGGGAAGCCCTGTATATCTTCTTTAATAAACTGCTTGCTTGTGACTTATCTATTTTTCTGAATTTTCGGTTTGATTTTCCAGAAGTCAAAATTCTAGGATATTTGGCGTCTGAAGTATAAGGGGTACAAGGAATGAAATCTCTTGGGGTAGAGTAACTCTGTTTTCCAAACCAAAAATAGAATAGAGGATAGAAAAGCGCAATAGTACTTAGATGGGGACAAAAGAACAAAGTGTCTGAAAATAGGTCGGTCCTCAAAAGTCTGAAATATATGATTTCCTCGCCCATGGAAAGGGAGGAAGTGCCACACGCAGAGAGGCCGAGGGCATAGGCCGTAGACAACCTCATATCCCCAGTTTTGCCTCGAGCAGGCTTTTCGGTAGTTTGACTCAAATTAAACTCAGAAACCCCTATAGAGGAGAACACCTCAATACCACTTATCATTCTCAACCAGCAACTTTAAAAGTAATGCAAAACTCAGTGATGACAAGATAGCAAACTAGCTTCAGCTGCTGGCTCCTTCGTCCCAAATGCAACCTGGAGAAACGACATGGTTGAGAGAAAACATGGAACCAAGCAAGTAATAAAAGCTATAAGAACACCTGGAGAGGCCAGAGGTGGTCAAAGTGGTATGAAGGATGGCCACACCTGCACAGCAGTGAAAGCGGCGAGTCCGAAGAGAGGATCAGTTAGAGATTTTAACTTCCGCATCTGCCTCTTGCCCTTATTGTTTTGGGGTGATCTTCGCCCGCCTCGTTGCAATAGCCCAGAGCATCCATCGTGGTAGCCCTGGAGGTAGCATCTGGGCAGTGAAGAAGCTGATAAAAGTGGAGGATGACCAGTTGCCCTGCCTTTGAGCATCCTCTGTCCTCCACCTCCTGTGCCTCCGAACCCTCAGGATGATGGAAAAATGACCTAGAGAGACTCTGCCTCTTCCCAATGTTGCTATGTTCTAAGGGTTTAAGGGTGAATCCCTGACAGACGAATCGCCAGAGGAGTGAAACCAATTCAGTTTTGGGGGGTGATCAGAAGTTTGATGGTGCTGAGGGCTTCCTTCACCCTGGAGCTCATCCCTGCTCATCTCCTAAAAATCACTGAAGGAACTCTAGCGTGTGTCCCTCGTAACATTTCCTCATAACATTGGCAGACAGGATTGACCCCAGGAAGATACGGGCTCACAGGCCGAAATAACAAAATGCCCGAAAAAGCACAGCCACTTAAAACAGAGACCAAAATCTGGACATAGACCACAAGAAGCAAAACTACTGGAAACGGCAAGCCAACAATTTAAAATACGCATAATTAGTATCCTTAAAGAGATAAAGAAGAATATTAGTAATTTGGAACAGGTACAAGATGTTGGAAAAAATAATCAAATGGAAATATTAAATACAAAAAAGGGTTAAAAGAGAGAAAAACAGGCACCACTTTTATCTAAAACAAAATTAGCATCAGTCAGTTAATGGAAAAGTCAGTTAAAGCAAGGAATCATTTTTAAATGACACAAATACCTCCAACATTTAATCGTCACTTACATAAATGCATATTAATTTGCCAATCTTTTGATAAAGATTCAATGCTTTTTCTTTGAATCTTAGGGTTCTAGGATGCCTTTCTTGCACAAAGCACACCCAAAATATATCTACCAGAACTTCCAGTTTCTATTTCTGTGTCTTTAGTTCAGAGCCAAGAATTAAAGACATCAGCAAAGCATATACGTTAAGAATTTTTCTGTATTTAAACGTTTTATAGTTGTCCTGCTCACCACTAATTTAGTAGCATTTTCTATGCAACTAAATTTTACCAAGTCTTTTCTACATGTTTAACTTAGTTTTGAAAAACATCAACTCTTTCTTTCATAGTGACACTTAATCTACGTAGTTAAATTAGCAATTACAAATACCAACTTAAAGCAAAGATAAACAGACTTTGGAACAAGTGGAACTGACTCTCATTAAGCCTAAAAATTTATGTGGTAAGAAGGAATGGAGGGTTAAACTAGAGAGTAGAGACTGATTAAGATCTTCTAGTGCATATCTACAGCTGAGTCTTCCCCTTGGTATTTGAATATGATTTGTTTTGCATACAAACTCATTCTGAGCATCATCGAAAATACACATGTAGCCCAAGAGAACTTTCTGAGGGATCTTTGTGTGGTAACTCTGAAATACCCAAAGAGTTTGGAACAAAAATAAAATTAGCTCCAAACCACCAAAGTAAGTCAAAGCTGAGACTCTCATACAGAATCGATTTATGCATGCCTGGTTTTTATGTGAAAATACAATTGCCTTCCTTGGAAACAAAGAGAAATACATTCACGTACTGTAATCATCCATAATTTTTGACATTTTACTTACATTGTCAAGGGTGGGCAGTAGCTTCAATACAAAGAGGCTTCAGGGAGGGGGCTTTATAAATCTTGCTGAAAAAGAAGCTCAACAAAGTTAATCGGTGTAAAATAAGAGTTTTCTGGAGTTCAGGACAAGCACTGACAATCTACATTCACTACATTTTAACTCTCCATTACAAAGAAACAAGTCAAGCAAACTTAATTTTTATCAGCTATTGATTTAGTGATATTCGTGCCTTCATAAAAATCATTTGGCAGCTGTTTTCTAATTACATGGCATTATTCAATTGTCATATATTTTTGTCTCATTTTCATTGATCTCTCTGATTTATAAGGACTCTTTCACATGTTCCAATTTCTTATCGTGTTTAGCACAATGCTCTACTCTAAGCTTCAAACCTTCTATTGAATGCCTTTCCATAATCCAATCCACCATAGTTCAGAAATTGAATTCAAAATCTTCTTCCTGGGGCTTCCCTGGTGGCGCAGTGGTTGAGAGTCCGCCTGCCGATGCGGGGGACACGGGTTCGTGCCCCGGTCTGGGAGGATCCCACATGCCGCGGAGCGGCTGGGCCCGTGAGCCATGGCCGCTGAGCCTGCGCGTCCGGAGCCTGTGCTCAGCAACGGGAGAGGCCACAACAGTGAGAGGCCTGCGTACCGCAAAAAAAAAAAAAACAAAAACAAAAACGAAAACAAAACAAAACAAAATCTTCTTCCTAATTAAAATGCTTTTTAACCCTTCGTTGTGATATTTTCTTTGTCAGTCAAATCAATGAACTCTTTAACCATCTGGAGAACAAAAAATTAAGAGTTTGAATATTACTATTTACGTATAATATAAAGTTGTGTTATATACTTGTATCAGACTTAAAATCAGATTGAAATACATAAGAAAAAATATATACCTCTTTACATTCTAAATTGTGAAAAACCTACCTCCATGTACTGTACAAGAGATGACCTCAAAGCAAAAGGAAAAGTTGAACAAAGAGTTTGGTCAGGTTAGATGGCAAATCAGTTGAACTAGTCTTCAAATTACTTTCCCTCAAAAAATAGGAGATGGGGTAAGGGTGGTAAAGTAGTTTTTTCTGAGAAGTTCTGGTTACTGTCGTACCATTACAGTAAATTATTCAAAATTATCTCATTCAGAAAGTTTATCAAAGGAATGCAAATATGATAGATGCACTAACATAAATGCCAGTGTTTATTAGGTGTAACATAACATGAAGCAAAGAATCTCTGGAAATTTTCAAGCTAGCTTTACAACTAAGTGTTATTTCAAACACATGCTTCAACTTCTCAATCTGAAATACTGAGGCAAAGCCTTTCTCAGTGAATACTGGTTTGGTTCTAGTGTTTTGCATTTGTCCTGATATTCTATGCATTACACTGTGAATTAGCTGATCATAAAACAACACTGAGTAATGTCCTTAATCCTAGGCATTTGTAACACGTTCATCAAGGAAATGGGATGGCAGGAAGAAGTTGAACGCAGCTCACAGTGTTTGGGGCTCAATATACTGTATGTTGCCAGTGCCAAATCTTCATGTAGAAAGAGCACAATATTCTAATGGTGGATGGAGCAATATATCCTCAGCCATGTTGTGGGTGGTTGTCACTCAGATCAGTGGCAAGGGCTGGGGTATTGGTATTCAACTCAGAGACCTAAAGAAATGACATCATTAGAAATCTTCCTTTTTGTGTACATTCTTCACACTCCCGCTCAAGAAAGAATCCAGCATAGGCTAATTATAAAGATAAAAAGACACGCAAGATGAATGAGAAAAGAGATTAAGAATAGCTAAATGAAAAAAGTAGAAGAAATGGGATATTGACCTTTAAAATTTTTGATAATGTGTGAATTTTTTTATACCAATGCCTAACAATATCGATGTTTCTCTTGGTTTTTTCATTAAGAGATTTTTTTAAAGCATGGTTTCAATTTCTTCAAAGAAAATATATTGTTTCAACTAGCTAATTTATTTGTTGGCCAAACCACGGAGAAATTATGTTATGCCGTCTCCTTTTTTTTTTTCCCCTAAAGGCCAGTACTATTAGATTTGCTGAGAAGATCCTTCTGGAGAACACTTATTTGAACATAATTCTGGTTACTCTAGCCCCCCAAGCCTTTGCAGGTATTCTAGACTAGAGGCTCCACATGCCAACCACAAACTCCTAGCAGAATGTTTACTTTCAAGACTAACAAGACTGTAGGATGAAAAGTGGCATTTGCTGCCTACACTGTAAAATTGCCTAAACTGCAACTCTTCC
>NW_006771578.1:1811072-1820971 GCF_000442215.2 Lipotes vexillifer
ATAGAAATCCCCGTTCTGCTGTTACAGCAAAGCAGTATGGAATAAAATGATACCCTTCTCGACTTATTTTTTTTATGAGCTAAAGAAGCAGAAGTAAGAGAAGTAGTTGAAAGTGATAGAGAACGAAATTTCAGCTCAACATAAGGAAAGATTTTCTTACAGTTACAGAGGTCTAAAAACGCCATTTGCTTCCTCGGTAAGTGGTGAGGTTTCTGCCTTTGGCTGTGTTCAGTTATAAGCTGGAGAGACCATTAACCAGGGTGTTGGAGCAATCAAGCATTGGCTAGATGTCTGGACTACATACATCACAAGGTGACTCTACCTTTGAAATTTGTGTTCCTACATTGTGGTGTGCCTGTGTACGTGTGTGCGTGCGTGCGTGCGTGCGTGTGTGTGTGTTTAAATTCATCAAAATAGATCTAAGGCCAGTCTTATTTGGTGAACCAATATTCCTGATCAATATCATGATAATAAGAACTTTGAGGTTGCAGACTTGAGAAGTTATTCTTAACCTAATAGTATATTAACTTAAATGCAACCTTACAAAACTCTACACTTTTACCTTAATAGCCCCCCAAAAAGGAAGAATCAAAACTGGAAAACCTCCAGAAATAAGAGCACTATTATCAGTGTTTACTGGCTAAAGTAATTTAGCAGATTCGTAGACAATAACCTTCCCCTTAAATTATAAGCTCAAGGATTTCAAGAAAATCTGGCTATAGTATTTATTCAGTTTAATGAAGCTCAATTCCTTGTAGCTGTAACTACATTTATTTCCTATATTAGCTTTACTTAATGATGCCTATTCATCTTCGTAAAATGTGTTCTGTTGTGTTTTTATAGGCTGTGCTTTTGAAATTCTCATGTTTTTAAAAAGTCTAATTAAGTTTAAAAGAAAACAATGAAAAATGCAGGGGGCGGGAGAGAGCTGGGTAGCAGCCAGGAGTGCATAAGGAACCCAAGAATTCTCCAACAAAGAAATATTGAGTTGGCCAAAAGTTTCATTTGTTTTTTTTCTGTAAGATGGCTCTAGTAGCACTTAACTGTCTTTAACTTCATTCGAAACAATTTTGTTAGATTGTATGTGACAGCTGTCATATCAGCATGCATTTTAAAAAGACATCAAAACTGGTGAATTTTTGTGTAGCCATTTTAATATTGAAGGTGGAAGAAAAATAGCAACATTTTCAGCGTATTATGCTTTCTTATTTCAAGAAAGGTAAAAGCGCAACTGAGATGCAAAAAAAGATTTGTGCAGTGTATGGAGAAGGTGCTGTGACTGATTGAACGTGTCAAAAGTGGTTTGCAAAGTTTCGCACTGGAGATTTCTCGCTGGATGATGCTCCACGGTTGGGTAGACCAGTTGAAGTTGATAGTGACAAAATCGAGACATTACTTGAGAGCAATCGATGTTATACCACGCGGGAGATAGCCGACATGCTCAAAATACCCAAATCAAGTATTGAAAATCATTTGCACCAGCTTGGTTAGCTCAGTAAAGGAGCTCTCTGAACCTCCTTTACTTCAGGGCCTGTATAGTCCTAACCTTGAAGAATCTGATCTTCGATTTGGAGTCCACCTCCTGCAAATGGGGCAGAGACATTGTATGAAGTTTGTCTTATTTTAGGCCATAGATAGATACATAGATACATAGATACCTAGATACACAGAGATATAAAGATATATATATGTATCGTAATATATATATAAAACCATATACAATCATTATATAAGGCACAGTGAAAAGTCCAGAATTTCTCTAAGGGGAAAGGGGTGAATGGGAAGGAGATTTGTCTTGAAGTTACAAATGCATGGCAAGACATTTGTTTTTACTTTTTGTACTTTGAGAGGAGGGAAAGGGTTGGAAGAATTGGCTTGGGTGAGCAGATGGTAATAGACATTGTGGGGGGATAAGTATCCCCTACCTCAAGTCACCCACTGCATCCACTAGTTGGGTACAAGGAAATTTACCTTTAGGGTTTCTTTACTTGAAAAACAATGTGGTCGGAGTCACAGGTATCTTCCCTAGAAGATATCTAGGGAAGAGTTGCTCTGATGATCAAACAGGATGTATACATGTATGAAACTACACTTTGCAGACTGTAATGTGTTACAAATATTCACCAATACTATTTTTACAAACTTCTCGCTGTCCCTGAACCTGAATCTTGTCTAATGGAGAGGCAGCCTAGTCTGGCAGAAGTGGCATGTGCCTTGGACAAAACTCAGGACAACTCAGTTCTTCCCTTTATTGAGCTTTACGTGGGCAAATGCATTACTATGGTTGAGTGCAATTTCCCCAACTGTAAAAGAGAAATAATATTATCAATTTATGAGTTTTCTTTTCATAATGACATGAATTGCTAAAAATGTTTAAAGTAAGCAAAAGCCTTTAACTCATTCCCTAGCACAAGTTAAGTCCTAAAAAAATGAGTCCCATTAGCATTATTACTATTTTAGAAGTAGTAACACTGATATTATTACAGTGTCCTAAATCTAGAAGAGGATCTCAGAGGATTGCACATGTACTTATTTGTGACTATAGATCTTCGGCTTTGTAAGGAGAGGCTTCTCTCTGGGAACCATGACCTTGACTGGCAACAAAGCTTTCAGATCGCTATGTCCTGGTGGTAAAGGTCACAGGTCTTCAGCACAATTCAAGTCCTGTGCTACCTGTAGAGCCCACAGGAATTATGGGGTTCACCTTGAACAGATTTCCTCAGGACTTGGGACTAAGCAAATATTAGAATCCCAGGAGCAAAAGTTTATAATTTTAATAGAATATATTGTAATGTTTGTTTGCAAATCCCCCAATATAGGAATAAAAATTGTTTACTTGTACTCCAGTTTGTTCAGAATAGTTATAGATATACCCAATAATGTGTAAAAAAATGAAATCTGAGATATTCTCTAAAGAAGGATCCCAGTTAGGAATAAGGGTAAATTTTATTAACAAACAAACAAAAAATTAATCCCAGGACAAAATTATGGGGAAAATAAAAGAATATATTTAGTTCTTTCTTTCCTTTCACTTTTATTATAGTTTTGTAGGTTCTTTAACATCCCAATTAAAATGAATTTCAGTGCATTACTTGGCCAAGTAAATGAAAGTCAATATGTTGAAACAAACCTTAAGTCAAATAAAAGCCATATTGAGGAGTTCATGTGAATTTCATTAGTATTAGTTAAGCAGGGTGTAGTGAACTGCTGTAATATATCTGTACATGAACCACAGTAATATGGTTGTTTCATTCTTTTACTAATAGGAGTAAAAGTCAATCAGAATTAGTAATAAACATATTTTATAAAACAGAGATGACTTTTTCTTACTTTCTAGTAAGTACGGTAAGTAACACCAACTGAAAAACATAGTATCGAATAAGTCTTTAGAGAACACGGTTTGCTGACCAGATTAAGTTGTTTAACGTGTAAGTTGTCACCATGAACTTTCAGAGTTTTTAAGCACAGATTGTCCCCTTATGCAGTTTAAATATTTCCCTAGTCTTGCTTGCCCTATTAAACGTGCTTTCTTGTCCTAAAGAAAAGCTCTGCTAAGCAAATATTACTTTTAACCTGGGTCCCCTCCACAGGCTCCCAAACCGTGAATTAAGGGAAATAAAACAAATGTTGCTTACTGTACTGGATAAATAAAATGTTGACTCAAGTTATTTTTCATTGACCCTGAGTGGGAAGGAAGTAGATTCGAGGTTATTCATATTAAATACTGAATTAACTAGTTTGACATTTATTATTATTATTATTATTATTGGTTTGGGGATGGAGTTTGTTCTTTTTTCTTTTTTCCAAAATTGACCAGTAAATCTATTCCCTCAGTAATTGACTACTCTGGGCCAGACTCAGGCAATGAAGGTTTAATGGTCAAATTGGTTGCTTCTGTCAGCTTGGCCTTAATGTACATTCTCTTTCTGAAACATGTCTTTAGGAGATTTTTGCATGTGAAGCACAAAGTTGAATTTGCCCACACATTTTCATTAAGTGCCCTGAGAAGGAAGTTATTATGAAGCCTATTCATTCAGAGGAATGTTGTTACATGATATAAGTAGACAAAGGAGTGCTAATCAGTGCTGCTGCCTTGCTATGAAGGGAATCTTTTTTAAAAATGCTAACAACCATCTACAATTGAAAATAAGTGAGTCTATTAGATTGTCAAAGGTTTTTTAAAATTGATAAAAATTAATTTTGGCAAGAGTGTGAGGAAAGGGCAGCCTCTACACCATTATTAGAGATGTAAATTGGTATAATCTTTCTGAAGGGCAGACTGGTAGTATGTTGAAAAAGAAAAATTAATATATATCCTTTGACAGAAGTAGCCCAGATCTAGGAATTTCACCTAAGGAGTAATCACTCAGCTGGGGAGAGAGATTTGTATAAAGATGCTCAGTGCAGCATTGTTTATAAGGGGAAAATCCGAAACAACCAGATGTCTAATAATGGGTAATAATAGATACAGTGAAATAAAATTGGGTATGAAGATACAAAGGGATGTTGTGCTGCCATTAAAAATTGTTCAGTAGATTGAGATTTATTGCCATGGAAAGAGGCTTGTGAAATATTACTGAGTTAATTAAAGTAAATTATATAAAAATATGGTCAGATTTATGTAACATGATGCATGTTGTCTATATAATCTATAGATCTGTGAATAAAGAGATCACTGAAAAAGATGTTCCACAAAAAGATAAGTGCTTTTTTTGGTTGTTGTTTGTATTTTCCTGCACTCAAGAACAACTTTTAAAGAAAATAAGAAAAATATTAGAAATAGATAAGAATGCTTGATAACTTCCTGAAAGTAAAAAGATGAAGAGTTGGAGCTTAAGCAAGGCTAAAGAAGGAAAACATTTGGGAAATATTTTATTCCACTTTAAAATTTTTGTTATAATTTAATTCAGTTTTTTAAGCTATGAAAGTAACATGTTCATGGTAAAAAACAAAATTTAATAGGAATGTCAAACGTCTGTAAAGTGGAGTGCAAGTTTTGTGTATATGTATATGTTAATACACAATGGATTCATACGTATACAGACATATCCTTTGTTTCCTTAACTTACTTTTTTTTTTTAATGTCTCACGATCAGAAGTCCTAACTCCAGCTAATAACTGCTGAATTCATCACACACATTTCTGAACCAAACACGCTGGGCTGAGCGTGGGGAAAGAGGTGGACCCCAGAGGCAAATTGGGGTATGACCACTAACAAGAGGCTGAATGGATCCTAGTCAGCAAAATGTCCCCTCTAGAGTAAAAGACACTTGGGATGGGGACCGGAGAAGGAGAAGCCCTATGAATTTAACCTTGATATGTGATTATTAATGTCAAAAACTGGGTAGCTGCTCTGGACTGAATGTCTCCCCTTAACCCCCTTCAAATTCATTTGTTGAAGTCCTAATCCCCAGTGTGATGGCATTTGGAGGTGGGGCCTTTGGGAGGTAATTAGGTCAGGAGGGTGAAGTGCTCATGAATGGAATTAGTGCCTTCAGAAAAAGAGACACAAGAGAGAAGATCTCTCTCTCTCTCTGCCATGTAAGGATACAGCAAGTAGGCTGCTGTTTGCGAACCAGGAAGAGGACCCTCACCAGAACTAAATCAGCCAGCACCTGGATCTTGGACTTCCCAGACCCAGAACTATGAGAAATAAATTTCTGTTGTTCAAGGCACCCAGTCTATAGTATTTTATTATAGCAGCCTGACGTGTTATGGCAGATTAAGACAGCAGCCAAATCTCACTTTTTGAAAAAGTAAAGACATAATGAGAGAGAAAAGTATCCCCCATCTCCTATATTTCCCCCTATATTTTCAAGCTGTCTGTGGTTATTTGAGTGACGGTGTTTGTTTAGATGGGCTGGCCTAGAATGTAAAGTGAGTACTCAGGATAATTGACGATCGCTAACCCCTGCAGAAAGACCATCCTGTACCAAAAGAGCTGTGTGTGTGTTTTTTTAATCCAGTCTTTCTATTACTGGCTTTAAATAATGTGTCTGACAAGATTCTGCTTTTCTTTCTGTCAGCTGTTGGTGAACAGGTATTGGGCATTATTTGTGGGGCTGTAAATACATTACATGAAAAAACAATGAGTCCTTAAAAAATCAAGAGAAATGTCTCCGGAGACGTCTACCTAACATGGTGATTTATGTAGGTCTGGGAAAGAAGTTTCAGAACTTCCAAATGAATAGTCTGGATCATAAACTAAAATCTCTTCTAAATCTGCCTTTGCTGTAGCCCTTGGACACATTTCCCTTTCACTTCTAATCTGGAAGTTGGAGAATGTTTTTCTTGTTCAACTTAAATTGTTTAGTTAATGGTCTCAGAATAACTCTTGGGGGCATCCCTCAGCATAACATCTGACTGAATTTGATGTATCCATTGTGTTCTTGCTGAATTAACTGATCCCTGGGATTAATCATTTCCTTTTTACCAGCTAGAGATTGTAGACATTTAATGGATATACCTACGTCAGTCAATTTAATGAGTTGCGTTGTCTGAAGTTTGAAATATACTGATTATTCTAATGTTGAAATATAATCGACATTCGTCCTCACTACAGGTTTCTAAGTTTTCCAGGTTTGCCCTTCCTGCCTGCCTGAGGAAGGTAATTTAGCTAAAGCTTTTTTTTTTTTTTTTTTTTTTTTTTTTTTTTTAAGTCCTTTTTTTTTCCTCCCCTGACAGATTATTTTCTTTATTCAGAGAAAGCCTGCATTCTATTTTGAATGCTGGGAGAAAGCAGGTTTTTTTTTTTTTTTTTTTTAATTTAGTTATTCAGGGTCTGGGAACTCACGTGTATCTACTGGGTGATGTGCGGAAGGGGCTAAACAATTCTTGCATCGTTCACTATGGTACAGGTTAAGCAAATCATGTACTTTCAGTTTCTGTAACAGGGACTATTCTTTCGTCCTAGTAGGAATTGTTCCGTGGAGGATCATGCCAGTTAATCTCACCCTGGGGTATCTCTGGCAGCCTTGCAGTTGGAAAGGAGGGTGGGATGTTGACACGGCTGCAGCATCTGTCACTGGGTAGAGAGCCAGGGTAGAGTCAGCTGACCTGGCAGGATAGGCAGGGCCCCTGCACCCCGCCAGAGGCTGAGCAAAAGGCCAAAGGATGGCCTTCCCAGTTACAGGAGGACCATCCAGTCACCAAATACAGTCACAAGAAATTAAATGGACTCAAAGCTGAGTCATAATTCATGGGTTTTGTTTTCTGTTTTGTTTTCAGTTGTTTGAATTTATGAACTTCTTGGCTGAGAACGTCATCTTCTGTTACATGGGCCTGGCGCTGTTCACGTTCCAGAATCATATCTTTAATGCTCTTTTCATACTTGGAGCCTTTGTATCCTTTGAAATACAGAACAATGGGTGATGAGAAAAGAGAACAAACTACTTACCTTTAGTGATTATTCTGTTAACTTGTTAAAGTAATTTCCTCAGGTTTACTGCAAAGCTCAAATTCAAAGCAGACAAGTAATTCTAATTAGGGGTGGAAATCATCCTAAGAAATTGGGGCCTTTATTAAATGTTATGGTTCAGGATAAAAAGTTTGGAAAATACTGAGGGAAGTAAGGGGGAAAAACTAAAAGAAAATGACATTTTTTGAATATTCAAAATACGTTTAGCTCAAATTATGAATCATTTACATAAAGAGTATGTCAATCCAGTTTTTATATTTAATCTGCATTAGAATGTATCAGAAGACAGCCAGGATTTAGAACTTCAGAAATACTTTCAGTGCAAGATGGTACAAACTTTTTTTCCAGTGAGGACTTTGAAAAAAAGATAAGAGTAAAGATCAAGTGAAATTAACATGATAGATGTGCTTTCAATGTCTTAAGCACTGTGCACATGTAAGTTTATTTTAATAAGCTAGCCCCTTTCCTGTAAGTAAAAGGACAGGTAAAATCTAGACTTCAGTTTTAATGCAGAGGGCTTCTCTAGCTCTAGGTCTGGGGTATAAGCATTCCCAGTAGGAAGGGATGTCTATCAGAAAGGATACTGAGCCACTGCGCATGTCCCCAAGGACAGTCAGCAGCTGTTGTCCTTGTTCCCACCTGGAAAATGGGCAGATGCCCCCTAGGATCACAGGCAGATGATCGTAACAGCCAAGAGAGCCGAATCCTCTCTGGAAGCCAGGGTCCAAGTAAGCACCTGCACCTACCTCTTGTTCTCTTTTCATTGAGCAGTCAAGTGAATTTTCAAATTCCATCCGAAACCTGGATCTTAGAAGGAAGCTCCCTCTTCCCAAATAACTCCATCCCATTTGAGGACAAACTAGAATAGACAGACTATCAGGGAAGGAGTCCAAGATGTCAAAAGAGGAGAGATGACTACCACAAATATTTTCATAGATTTTTAACCTAGAAAGCTTGGAGTTTAGTGAAACACCTCGTAAAGCAGAAGTTGTATTATACATTTAGACAGGCAGTTCCTCTCAAAATTAAATCCACTAAAAGAAAAAAAATGAGTGAAACTTGCTAGGTTTAAGGAGTGTAAACTGATGGAAAGTAAGATGATAATCGTGAGCTGAAGCACATTTATCCTTTCTAAAGTGCTGCTTGAGAGGACGATGCCACAGCCTCGGAACGGTCTCTGCCTCACATTTTGCAGCAGAACTGAGTGTAGAGTCAGTTATCAGCAGCATAAACATGATGAGAAAATTTACAGTGATTGAAATGGTATTGGGTTAACAATTTTAAACCGAGTATATGTTCAAAGAAGACAGAGTTCTCTACTGTTTCTGGAAAGGAATTGACATTGAAAAATGAATTTTGGAAGCAACTTGGACGTACATGTATTGACATGTTTATTCCTGTTTTCTGGGTCCTAATATAGAGAAGCTTAAGGACATAATATTTAAAGCTCAAGAACTCTCACCCTTATTGCAGCAACATTTTCCTCAATGTTTCCCTGTGCTTATCCACAGCTAGCAATTTTTGTAGCCAGAGCATGCAACATATATCCCCTCTCCTTCCTCCTGAATCTGGGCCGGAAACACAAGATCCCCTGGAACTTTCAGCACATGATGATGTTTTCAGGTATGTGAACTACATTGTGTGTTAGTGCACGTCTTCTCTCGTAATTTCCCAGTACTTGGAAAACCATGAGGATACTTAGAGACCTTCTGGGGAAACATGACTTCTCTTTATCCCATTGTACATACTGCCATGTGGATATCCATAAGTTCTGAACAACAGTGGGATTTTTTGTTTTTTCCAGAAGAGAAATGAAATTAAAGGGAATCTTGTTGGAATGGCCTCAAGGTTCAGTATCTGCCAGAAACTGGCCTGGAATAGGCATTGGACTTTCCCCTGACTTATTTCAGATCAATTTTCACTTGGGAGAATTTGCATAATTTAATAATTTCATAAATTGCATACTTGCAGGTAAATAGTGTGTAAATGGTACCATTTTTGTTCAGTGTAAAAGCTCCTTCTCTTTAGAACCCCTGCTCCTTCCCTAATGCCAAGCTCCAGCAACTTCTTATGGTTAATACAAAAGCAAATCATATCTAAGTACGATCAGTTATTAGTTGAGAAAACAAGTGTTAATTGCACTCTCACCAAATGCCAAGAGCCGTTCTAGGCACAGGTGGATGAGATCGACAGGATCTGTGCTCTCAAACCATACCTGAAGGCTCTTTTTTTCCCAAAGAAAATCAACAAAATGAATTTGCTGACCCTGAACTACTCTGGGGATTCTGTTTCTCTCTGTTCAATTAATTTTCCTACCATCAGCCTTTTCTTGTTTGGAGACCTTTCCCCTTACACGCCTTCTATGTATTTGTGCATTTATATTACACTCAGAGATAGTTCATTGGAAGATGCGTGAGAGTAAAAAAAACTGCTTCAGTATAGAGCAAACAAAATTTGGGCTATTCAGGGAGATATGGAAAGA
>NW_006771578.1:1821037-1830989 GCF_000442215.2 Lipotes vexillifer
GGAGATATGAAAAGAGTGAGGAAAACTGTCATTTATTGAATATCTGCTGTTTGCCACTCACTATATATCAATCCTATAAAGCACATATTAACCCATTTTGTATATGGAAAAACTGAGGTTCAGGATCTCAAAGAGGTCAAGTAACTTGGCCAAGGATGAACTCATCCCTAAACCCAGGTCTGTGAGACTTCACCTCAAACCCAACTAAGTGTCCCAAATCCACATTTTTAGTAGGAATAAAAGGCTTGTTTCACCTTCAGGTCCCTCCTAGCCTGTTCCACACAGTAAAGGGTGGGAGCTCTCAGGCTGAGAATGAGTCATTTAATCAAGTACTGGCAAATGGAGACCCAGAGTTTAAAAATGTCCTTCTGTAGGCCTCTGACAGTGCTTCTCTACATTTCCATACATGCCGGCGGGGTGAGAGAGGGAGTCAGACAGAGGATAATTCGTACCGATAGGTGATCTTTGACTTAGAGCAGTGATGAACTTTGGTAATGATTGACTCCATTGTGGGAAAGCAAAAGGCAAATTGGATCACATAAATAAGAAGTCGGCAGTGGGTTGCATTTTTGCAAAACATTTCTAGGAGTTGGGAAGCACTTTTCCTTCTTTCCCATCAAAATATCAGTAGCTTTACTCTGGAGAATGGTGGTTTATTTTTAAAACTTGGAGATTATATTTTAAACAATGCTTTTTTTTTTTTTTTACAAAGAAGATTGTGAGAGAAGTGCAAGGTTTAGATAGCCATGTTGGGATGTGAAGTGTCTGCCCAAATAACCTCGTGGCTTGGTGGTTTTCTGGATTTGGCACCTTCTATGTTTGCTTAGCTGTTGGATTGGAGCTGCATTAAAAACTGAGGCCAGCAGTATGGTGTGTATGACCAGGGGATGTGAGGAAGCCCAGGATTCGGTGATACCTTTATGATATCCTAAATCAGAGAGTCAGCAAACTATGGCCTTTGAACCAAATCTAGCCCACAGGAATTTCGTAACTAAAGTTGGAACACAGCTATACCCCGCTGTTTACATATTGTCTGTGGCTGCTTTTTGTGCTATAAAACCAGAGGCGAATGTTGCAACAGAAATTGTACGGCCCACAAAACCTAAAATATTTACTATCTGGCCCTGTTCTAGATCATCTTCATCCTCTAGAAGAAAAATAATAACCCCATCACTTTAATGGGATTGACGTTAATAGTTTAATTCAAGGGAATATCCATCTGCTAGTTCCTAGCATTAAGAACATTGGATTTTCCACTAAAAAGCTGTCTTCTTAAAAATGAGGAGATTGTAATGTTACATGGTTATGGAATGGAATCATAGATGCTCAACTCCAAAGTCACTTTATACCTTTCTAAGACCTTTTGTGGGTAATGTTTTGAGACTCATAGCCAGGGCAAGATAAGATAGGTGCTCTTGGTCTCTTCCTGCAGATTAAAAAAAAAAGAAAGAGAGAGAGAAAGACATGGAGCGTTTTGGAGTACCTTGCTCACGATCTGACAACTCATAAGAGATGAAATTGAGACTTGAACCCAGGCCTCCTGACTTTGAATTTAGAGCCTTCTCATCTGTCTTGACACAACTTCAAGGTCATGAGAACAAAAGTTAAATCAAAACCCATGCCCTTCCTAGCCCAGGCCAACTCCAGCATGTCTTAACATGTCTCTCATGCAAACCTGACCCCGATCCTGTTCACAGTAAACCACACACGTGGGTGACACCCCTCCCAGCCATAGGCTCAGGTTCTACACTGCACCCACTGACCCCCTTCAGAGTGTAGGAAGGACCAATGGAGTTCACCATGTGCAGCGCAGTATTTTTCTTCAAAAGAGAATGGTTCAGACTGGGCTTTGATTTTCTGCATGAATTCTGATATGCCATACCTCACTCTGGACCTAAAGTTTTAAATATATTTGCCAGGAAGTAAAGAATTTAAAAGGTCAACGTAAGGTAATGTAAGCCTGGGGAGGAAGTGAAAAAGCAGATCAAATATCACACTGTCCAGTCTTTTCTGGGTGTGTGGGCACAACAGCTGCTGCAACCAGAAGAAACAGCCAAACCCCTTAAAGAATATTTGCATTATAATGTCGTTTAATGTTCTTAATTCTGTCTAGAGTGGTTTTGGTCATCCAGTAAGAAGGATAAGTTTAGAAGCTCTCTGGTGGAAACTATTTGTCCATGCTTCACTAATAAATTTAGATGGAGCCTTTCTTTACATAACTTAAAACATTTTTCAAAGAGTCCTCTGGAGAAGATAAACAACAACGACCCTCGATCTAAAATGGGAGCGTGAATTTATTTACACAATCCCTCAATCAGTCACCCAGCTACTCATTCAGCAGACACTCCCTGACAGGCTCTCTTGGGTAGGCGTTTGGGTGAACAAAGACAGCGATGAGAACCCTGCCCTTAAGGTGGCTTGCAGCCTAAGAGAGAGAACTTGGCTTTGGGCCAAGCTTGGTTCCCTAAGCCCATGCACCACAGATGGTTCAAAGACCAATCAAATAAGAACCAGAACTTCTGTCTTGGTCAATTACACCTACTGTTTGACAAAGCCTTTTCCATCACCTTTACCCTCACCTTGTGCATGCCTTTTTGCACTGGGCAGGTAGAGAACTGGTGATGTATTTCAAGCAGAAGTGGATTTACTTGTAAAGTTAAAGAAGTTTCATTTTTCAGCACCCCGTGTCCCCCTTCCAAGACCCTGGGATGGGCGCTAGCGGTGTGTCTTAATGGTATATGAAATTTGTGAAAGGTGTTTTTGTATCATTTTTCTTAAAGAGGATCCAAAAATGTGTAAGTTTCAGGCCCCATAAAACCTGAATGAGACCTGTTTCCAAATCTGGATGCCCCTGGAGGTGACAGTTTGCAGAGGGATCCAGCTGCTTATTACTTACCTCCTGGTGGGGAGCACACACTACCGGCAGTGAGCACTGAAGCGAGGTGTGGAGCTGTGTAGATGGGTGGGGTACAGGAATGTTTTTGAGCAAAGCACACATTGTTCATGGATGACCTTACTGCCACGTCCACCACCCCGTGCCCTCCCCGCCCCGCACCCCCCTACCCCACCCCCACCCCGTCTCCACCTTTGGCCTCTAGAGCCAGTTAAACTGAGCGAAGCAACTGTCAGGACCCAGATTGAATTTCTCACCTAGCACAGACCCTACCCGATTGGTTTTGTGTAGTCTAGTAATCCACACACATGCAGCCTTGGAACCTTAAAATGAGGTCTCAAGGTCAGGAGCAGTGTGGTCTCTCTGCCTCATTTGCCTTGAGAAGCTTTTAATAACGCAAATTCTGTTTTTGGTAGCTAGGTTGCAGTTACGAGTCAGCTGGGGAAGTTTACCCTGAGACGTTTTCAGACCTTCTTTAAATTCAAGGCCAGGAGTTCACAACTACTCTGCTGTATCATGTGACACCCAGCACAAAGGGCTTAAGAGGACCGCTAAGCTCCCCTGAAACTGTTCCTGTCCCTCTCAGCACAGCCCTAGTTAGTGCCTGGGGTGAGCTGCCCTGCCCAGTTCTCAGTTCCCTTGAAACCGGAGAAGCGGAGCTCTGTGGTTTAAATTAAAGGAGGGGATGTGCTTTGCACAAATTAGCTTTCCTATTGATGTGGCACATATTACAAAGATCGGGCCTCTTGTTTTAATTCAAGTCCATGTGCTGCAATTTTGATTTAATTTAAAACTAAATAAGAGCCGGGAATTGCTTGAAGGAGAGGAAAAACCAAGCCCAGTTGAGCCCCGGCAGCCTTCCTGAAACCACCGTGGCTGGGGACTTTAGCCTACTGGGCTTCAGAGGCTCCGTGCAGAGCTGCTGTGCTGATCCGGACGGAACGGAGGCCCTGAAGCACCCGGGCAGGTTCAAGGGGCCCAACGGTGGGTCACAGGACATAATTCTCCAATTTGTCCATTTCTGTTGCACTTTGAAGAGACATTGCAACCCTGATTGCATAAACTAGGAAGGGTTTTTAACCGGGGAAATGTGACCTCAGTGTATGGGTATAATATAAAACCTCATCCATGAGTTTACATAGCCATAAAGACAACAGCACCAAGGGTGGCCAGGCTTTGCTTCTAATGTTGCTTGTCGCTCATTTGATTGTCCCCAGCACTCATTAGCATTCAGACAGCTGCTGGCACCATAGAACTGAGAGAAAGGCCTGGAAGTAAAACTTTAAGAAAACCTTTCCATTAGCATTCAGTTTTTTCCCCCTTAATGGTAAAAAGACTGCCATTACTATTCAAGTTCTGGGAAACAGTGTACAGAACCTCAGTGTTCTACAGAAGGACAGCTTAAGGACCACAGCCCAGGTGTAGGTGACGACCTTTCTCAGTGTCTTTTTGGTGAGCCACCAATCAGGCCATTGTCAGAGCCAGTCTGAGACTTTGACCAAGAAGTGGGCTTCCCAGTTGATTTATCAGTTATACCCAGGAAGAAAACACAAGTGGAATTCATGAAAGTGAAGAGTCAAGGTTATTTTTTCAGCAGTGCCTAGAAACAGGACTCTGTATCTATGACCACCCAAATTAATGGAACGCTATTAAGCCACCAGGACTGTCCCACAATAACTACCAGCCACCATGTAAAAGGGACACTTCCACGCTTTGTGGATCCTTCAAACCCAAAGGTGTGGTCCAGGGACCAGCAGCTAGGACATCACTTGGGGTCTCTCTAGAAATGCTGAATCCGAATCTGCTTTCTAACAAAATCCCCAGGCAATTCGCATGCATGTGAAAGTTTGAGAAGTGCATCCCAGAACATAATCACAATTCGTGGTTTCTGTTCTGAACCTCTCTCTTCAATCCATCCCTCCCACCTTATTCTGTTTTGCTTCGGACCCCCTCGGGTGCAAGGCTTGCTTCTTCTTCTTTTTTTTTTTTAGCATTCAAGTTGACGAACTTCAATTTTTATTTTGTGTTGTTGTTGTTGTTTTTTTTACATCTTTATTGGAGTATAATTGCTTTACAGTGGTGTGGTAGTTTCTGCTTCATAACAAAGTGAATCAGTCACACACACACATATGTTCCCATATCCCTTCCCCCTCACGTCTCCCTCCCTCCCACCCTCCCTATCCCACCCCTCTAGGTGGTCACACGGCACCGAGCTGATCTCCCTGTGCCATGCGGCTGCTTCCCACTAGCTACCGATTTTACGCTTGGTAGCGTATATAAGTCCCTGCCACTCTCTCGCTTTGTCACAGCTCACCCTTCCCCCTTCCCCACATCCTCAAGGCCATTGCTTCCTGTCTTTCCCCTTGCCATCTGATCAGCACAGCAATGTTTACCCAGTTACAGAATATCCTCCAGTTCCTCGAGTATGTGGAATTCTTTCCCTGTTCACTCAGGCTCTCCATCTGCCTGGACCCCTTTCCACACACACCCCCCCACCCCTCACTCTTTTACTCAGCTAATACCTTTTATCCTTCAGATCTTGGCTTAGACATCACTTCCTGTAGGAAACCTTGTAACTCCTCAGATCTGGGCTGATGTACCTCTCCTCTGTTTCCGTAACACCCAGTACTCCTCTCCTAGCACCCATCACATTCTACCATGATTTTTGGTTTGCCTGCCTGTGTGCCCCTCTAGACAGGGAGCTTTGTGAGGCCAAATACTTATCTGTTTCATTCACTCTATACCTCAGCACCCAGCCCACTACTTGAACCTTCCACAAATAATTGACGGATGAATAGGCAAATGAATGAACAACCTACAACAATGTCTATGCAACTAAAATTGTACATTTCACTAAAATTTCACTTAAGGACTATCCATTCCTGTTCTATCAGCCTGGGAACTTCTGAATCCAGAATTGACCCCAAAGGCAGGTCTCAGACCATGTTTGCCCAGGTGGTAGCTAAGCAACAATAAATTTAAGGAAAGAGATCAACAAATAAAGACTTTGGTTTTTGAAATAAAAGAAAATATTTTGCACCTCCTCACTTCTGGCTAAAAAACCCTCTCCTGAGCATTCATAACAGTAAACATCGTTAATACTTGCTCAACAGTAGCATTCGGATATGAAACTATTTTTCAAATCTTTGCTTGCTTTGTGTTGGATGGATGTTTATGATTTCCAGTTAAAGACCTAAGATCTCGTTAAAAACCCTGGGACTTTTATATGAGCCAAATGATTTGAATCAAGAATCAGGCTTGGGGGCTTCCCTGGTGGCGCAGTGGTTGAGAGTCCGCCTGCCGATGCAGGGGACACGGGTTCGTGCTCCGGTCCGGGAAGATCCCACATGCCGCGGAGCGGCTGGGCCCGTGAGCCATGGCCGCTGAGCCTGCGCGTCCGGAGCCTGTGCTCCGCAACGGGAGAGGCCACAACGGTGAGAGGCCCGCGTACCGCCAAAAAAAAAAAAAAAAGAATCAGGCTTGACTTCAGCTCAGGAAAAAGATTTCTTTAAATGTATGTACAAGGGTTGTCTGAGAGTCTGAGTCTTCTAAGCAACAGGACTGTTTCTTTTCTTGGCTTGCGGGGATCTTAGTTCCCCGACCAAGGATCGAACCCTGGGCTTGACAGTGAAAGCGCCAGGTCCTAACCCCTGGACCGCCAGGGAATTCCCGACAGGACTCTTTCTCTCCTTGTCTTTTCCTTTGTTCATCCTTCCAGAGAGCAACAGCCCAGATGACGCCATCACGCTGTCAAGCATTCCTTGCCAAGCCTTCCTCTTCTCAGCCCTTCCCCCGGTGTCCAGGGTTCCCTCCCGCTCCTGTGGTGGTATATCTCCTTCCTGCTTTGGACGTATCTTGTGCAATTAATTAGGCCACTATCTCTTCCTTACCAGTACAAGGTCACTAACCAGGTAATGGGACATAGGCTGAGAACATTTTCTCCATTAGAGTGGATGAACATCTACCAAGTCCCCACCTCTCTCACGTGACACCCACTGTGGCCCGGGGCAGGCATTAGTGAGCAGGTGGCTGACCGGTGAAGGTCTTCTGAGGTCTTCAAATGGGACAGGGTTAACCAGCTTATGCAGGAAATGAGTCATGAAAATGTTCTAACCAGTGTGTCAAACAGTCAGAAAAAAGACATCTTGAATAACGAGTAACCACGTGCCGCGTTGCTGTGACAAAGTAGACAAGCACGGTAGGTCCGTATGAACTGAAGATCCCATTAAGTCCTCATAGTTTCAAATGCTGAGAAAAGTTTATGTGATGATGACAAATTCAGAACGTCTGAGAACTAGCTTTGAGCTACCGCCAGCCCCACAGTGTTCTCCTATGATTAGGTCAAAATAGCATATTCTTCACTTAGTTCCAAAATAAATTTACAGTAAAAGTTATTAGCTCTTGCATTTTTAAGCAGCATATTAGATTCTATTGGGCACCCCACATATTTTCTAAATAGGAACTACCGTTTTGGTGAAGTGCAGAGGGCTCAGGCTTTGAAGCAGGCTCGGCTGTGGGGCGCTATATGGTTAACTCTCTCTAAACCTCAGCTCCCATGGCTGTAAAATGGTACTTACGTTAGACGGTCAGTGTTGAAAACCAGAGTAGAAAGTGTATATAAAATGCCTGGCACAGGGACCGCCACTTAGGCCACATTCGACAGTTGGGAGTTTCCTTCACTCTCTTTAACCACGAGAGAGAAGATAGCCGTTAGTGCTTCACAGAGACATGATTCATATAAACTCACAACTGCTCTCGGAAAAACCTCCTATCGGAGATTAAGGTTTTTATTCTAAGTAAGGTTTGACCTTCAGATCACTGCTGAGGACCTAGTCTGAGGCCAATGCTAAGTGCTAGTGACATACCTGTGGAAGGCAAGATCCGAGGCTCCACCCCCCCCCCCTTCATTTAAGGACAATTGCTGATATTCTACTTTTAGTTGCAGCAGTGACCTACTCCTGGCACTAAGACATGAAACGTTGTCAACTCAAAGTGAAACTCAAAATACCAGTTTTTGTGAGGAAAATATATTGTAGCCCCCTCTGGGACAAGTTGACACATGCAAAATGCCACTATCTACTTAGACATTTATTGAGTGTGAAAAGGTGGCAAGGCCTTGTAGATTACCCAACCGCACTATATAGAGAGAGTAGCCAATAAGAACACTCTTAGCCCCTGAGAGACACTGAGTAATGAAAGGGGACAACCCAGAACACTGGTCACCTCTCCCTGTGTTTCAAGGATAAGGTCTTAGATACAGAAAAATAAATAATCTTATTTAATTCGGGAACTTTCTGTGTGCATTTCAGTTTTTCAGGAGTGTCACAGATATCACAAATATCTGACTGATAGTTTTAACCAAGCTAACCTGTCCGCTGAGGCAAACAAAAGGACCACATTGTTTTTCCCTGTTTTCTGCCTGAATTTGCTTACTAATTGCTTGCTTGTTTTGGGCATTAGGTAGACATAACCTTAGAAAACTATCAATACACACGAACCAAGCTCAAAAAATAAGTCTGTCTGTGCCATGCATAAATCCCTCTAATTCTGCCCTCAGGTTCTGTGGATAGAGTTCAGAAGAAGTCAATAGGATCGACTCTAGTAAGTTATATGTGCAAATGAGCAAGAAGCATTTACATTTAAAAATGCCTTGTGCTAAATTTCCACAGGGCCATTACGTCATTTAGGAATTATCGGCACTTGCTCTAATATACTGGACACATTCCAGTGCTGTTTGGGCAACCAAATCCTTCACAGACAGACCAAACCTCTGTGAGTAGGGCTGGGTCCCAGCCGCACTGCCCAGCCTCCCACTGACCCTCTTCCAAAAGTTAGAGACCTGTGATGGCACTTGAGGGCAGAAGGAGACACCAGAGGGGCCCTGCCTGTGAATAACAGCCTTGCTCTCCCTTTACAGGATCCTCAGTCCCACTCACCGTCCACTTCCCTCAGTGCCTGAAAAATGTCACTAGACCTTCCTGGAGCTGTTTTAAATTCCACAAGTAAACGTGAAAGCACGCATGTTAACTATTTTAAAAAGCACGCCCTTCAGGAGAATTGTGTGCTACCCTTCCCCAGCAGATTTCGTCCTTCCAATGGTTTTCTTCCTGGCAGGAAGCTCATTTTGGCTGCATGCGGAAATGGGGGTTTTGACTGGAGAGTCAAAAACCCATCATTTTAGAGTCGGGTGTCTGGGACTGGGATGGGGAGGGCAGCATGATGGCAGTAGTGCACGGAAAGGGAGAGAGAGACAGAGACACAGAGACACAGAGAGAGAAGGCGCAGAAAGAATTGGGGAGGGAGAGCAAAAGGCAAAACATCTTTTTCAAAATGTTGCCTCGGGTTGATCGTCCTCCTAGGAAAGGGGAAGAAAATTTTCTTCTTTGCACCTTTCCTAAAAATTCAAATTATTAAGATAATCATGATTTTTTTTATCTTTGTTATGGGTTATATATTCAGTGGGGGGAATGAAACAGATTGAATAACAAGCCATACCATTTACTATGTTAACCTTGGCTACCCCATCCTTCCCAGCCCGTATTCCCTCATCTGTTAAGAAAATATTCTGTGATTCTACAGGGACATGGAAGGGACAGAGATGTAGGTTTGGTAGATGTAGAGAGCCTTATGACAGGCTAAGCTGCTAGAACACACAGACTCCTAAAATTCAGTTGTTGAACCACAGTAGTAAATCCTCTCTCATTCAAGTCACAGGTAGGGTTGATATTAACATGAGGGTGGGGGAAAGATGCCTCTCCTCCAGGTGGTGATTCAGATATCACCAGGCTCCTTCCATCTGGTGGCATCATAATCCCCTAAGTCAAGGGTTCTCAAAGTGTGGTCCCCGGACCAGCAGTATCAGCAACACCTGGAAACTTGTTAGAAATGCAAATCCTCAAGCCCCACTGCAGACCGACTGAAATCAGACACTCTGGGGGTGGAGCCCAACAATCTAAGGTTGAAGGGGTCCTCCAGGTAATTTTGATGTAGCTAAAGTCTGGGAACTACTGCTATAGGGATTCATCATGATTTATAACTGGCTGGTGGAAAGGGAAAGAG
>NW_006771578.1:1830999-1848890 GCF_000442215.2 Lipotes vexillifer
AGAGAGACTGGGGTAGGTAGCTTTTCTTAAAAGCCTGGGCCCAGAAATGACATGTATCACCTCTGCTCTCATTTCTCTGGTGAGAACCAGCTGTATTCCTAGCTGCAAGAGACGCTAGGAAATGTAGTTTATGCAGTTATAGCAGCATAGCATGGATGATAAAAATAGGTTCCGGTGGACAGATAGCCATCTTTGCCAAAATAGCCCTCTGCAGTAGGAATATTTTTAGCGTTGATCCTATGGGAAAAAAAGCAATCCAGTGTCTAAACCAGGGTTTCTCAAACCAGCAACTATTGATATTTGGGGACTGATAATTCCTTTTTGTGGGGTCTGTCTTGTACATGGTAGGATATTTAGCAGCACCCCTAGTCTCTACCCACTAGATTAACATTAGCGCCTCCCACCTTCCAGTTGTGGACAATCACAAATGTCCTCAGACATTGCCAAATATTCCCCGGGGGACAAACTCACCCAACCTGAGAACCACTGGTCAAATAGGAAACTTATAAGTTGACCTTTGAAACACAAGCTGGCCATAAGCTGGGTACTGCTCACAGAAAGTTGACTTTCTTCTGATCTCTCTTAGCCTTTCTCTTGAAACCCTCCATTGAAGATTTCAGCTAGTGGCAAGGATTATTCCACAGTTTCCTACCACATCTACCTTCCCTACATAAAAATAAACTTCCAAAGACAGAGGCATCTATGCATGTTGACTCAGAGCTGTGACAGAGCTAATCCTATTTACAATTACCCTTCCTGGCTGCCTAAGGTGTCCAAAAACAAACTTCATTTTATGCAAAAATATATTGAAGTTATGTCGCATTCCTTCTCAGTGGCCTTAGGTTTAAATGATTCAAGTTCAGGAAGAGAGATGAAGGAAAGAAAGTTCTGCTTGTCTAACACAGACTTAGTTTCCAGAAAAACTCAATTTATTTTTGCATGCAGAGGCTTTTTCACTGAAACAATCTGTTGGCTTCGCTTCCATGTGATAAAATGACGTTGAACTGAAAATGGGACTGTATAACAAGGTTGTACTATCCTGGAAAACGTATTTTGAAATCAGACTGACATTTTTGCTGAAAGTAGTTACCTTTTGCAAGGTCATGGGACTTCAGCAAAGGTAAAAGCAATACATAATTCTATTGTAGACTCAAACTAGGGTTTGATTTATCAGAGTGATGAGAATGTGTTAAATCTTTGAAATCAACCCCCTCACAGTACTTGAAATGAAAGGAAAAAAGGTATTGCCATGGATTATATCCCAAATGAAAAGAAAGGCAGCAAAATAACTTATCTAAGGGATATTTCTTTTAAAGAATGGGTCAGTTTCTCAGGGACATTTCTGCATCCCTGTCCAGCTACTGTTCATTTTCCTTTGGATTCCAATTGTGTTTCAAAGGCAAAATATGATCTTTCCCTCATCCATTCACTCATGCATTTATCCAGTGCTTAAGGAGTGCCTGCTATATGAGAGGCACCATCCTAGCACTTGGGCCTGCTGTCACTGAGCTCGCTGTCTTGTGGAGGGACACAAGTCTTAAAGGCTAAAAAACAAACATATAATTTCAGATGGTGATCAGTGTAATAAATGACATGTTAAAAAGGCCTGGGTTCAAGTGGAGGGCACTTAGATGGCATGGTCAGGGCAGCCTTTTTGAGGACTGAAATGAATGAGGAGCAGCCAGGGCTGGGGGCCGGGGGGGGCGGGGAGACTGGGAAAGGGGGCGAGGGGAAGCCTGGGAAGAGCACTGGAGGTGCGAGAAGCAGCACAAAGTCGTTAAAGCAAGAGAAAACATGGTTTAAAATCAACTTTATCTTCCCACGCTTTTCAAACTCCAAACTTTCCTCCCAACTCCCCACTGTCTCCAGTAAAAAAGACTCTAACCTCTCCCCTGAACTCCAGACCCTTAGCTCCAACCACCCACTCAACCTCTGCGCTTGTATGACTACTAGGGATCACAGATATCACATGGCTGGAATATAACCCTTGATCTCCCCCAGACACCCCAATATGCTCTTCCCACAGTTTCCCCCAATTCTTCCAGTTGTTTAGGCCATAAGTTCTTGGAGTTCTCTCTTCTTCTCATACCCCTCATCCAACCCATCAGCAAATATTGTCAACCTTTGACATTATTCCAGTACTTACCATGCTACCATCCTGTTCTGATCCACTTCCACTTCTTGCCTGGATTATGCAGCAGGCTTCTCACTGACCTCCTGCCTCCAGCCTGGAGATCTGTTTTTCATAGCAGAGCCAGAGTGATCCTTTTAATCATAGAATAGATCCTAGCACTACCCTGCCAAAAACCTTCCTGAAGTTTTCCATCTCAAAATAAAATTCAAAAGCCTTGCTGTTCAAGAGCCCAGCATGATCTGACTTGGTTACCTCTTGGGCATTATCTCCTTCCACTCACACCCCCCTCCCGCCCCCCATTGATTCCATTCTAGCCACACCAGCTCCTTTGCTGCTATGCGAACATATCAGGCATATCCTTGCCTCAGGGCCTTTGAGCCTACTGTTCCAGAAGCCTGGAGTGCTTTTCTTCCGGACACCTACATGGCCTCTCCCTCATTAGAGTCTATGCTCAAATGTCACCTAACCAAAGTGGCTTTCCTAACCACCCTAAACAAACACTCCAACCCTTCACATAAATATATCCTCTATCTTCTTATCCTACTTTTGTTCTCTTCACAACAACTTATATATTACTTTTTTTTCCCTTTTTTAAACTAATCTGGAAGCCCCCTTTAAGGCAGAAACTATCTCTTGTTTTCTGCTATCCCCTAGAGCCCAAATGAATGAAGGAACACATGAACGTCACCACCTCACATCTTGAGAGTCTGAAGCCACTGTAATCATTCAATTCAAAAGCGTTTACTGAGTTTCATGTTTTGGATACTATGAGAGATATTAAGTTGTGTAAAGAAGTTGTAATTCCAACCTTTTAAAAGATTAATAATTGAGAGTAAAGAATAGATCATATTAAACTACTGATTCATCTCAGACTATCATTTAATAATATGAGTGGCATGAGCAATATGTTTTATAGGATTTCCAAGAAAGAGAGAGCAATGTGGACTGGAGTATTGCAGGAAAACTTCATGGGGGTGGAATAGAGGCAGAAAGAAGTGAAACACAGGCTTAACAGTGGGATCATGGCATAGGGGCAAGGATAACAATTGTTTACTGAGAGAAAGAAGACCACCTTGTTGGTATGCAAAGCTCTCAGTGGACAAGGGGAGGTAGACCCGGAAAGTGGGGCAAAATTCTGATTGAAGTGTTTCTATGGGCTGTAGGAAGCCACTTATGGCTTCTGGGTCAGATCACCACCTCATAAAGCTAGATTCTGAGGAAACTGTTCAGAGGGACATTGATAGTCTGGATGGAAGAAAGGATGGAGGCTGTTAGGCCAAGAGACCAGGGTTTTGGTCAGGGGCACAGTCAGAGTGTGAGGTGATGGGCCTTGGACCAAGGTGGTACAGAGGGAAGAGAGAGGAGCCTGAGCTTTCAGGTAACTCATTCTCTGCTGAATCCAAATCTCTAGAGTCAGGACACTAGCATGAATAACTCATACATTTTTAAGTTTCATGGTTGATTCTGATGTGCACTTCTGGCTAAAGACCACAAGCTAGTCTTAAAACCTCCATTTAGTGATGAGACAACACAGATTCAGATGAGGCTAATGATCATGCATCCTGTCGGGCAGGCCTGAAAACAGATCCCTGGTCTCTTGACTCTCAGTACGAGGCTTTAAGGGTCTCAATAAATAATAAAAGGGCAGAAGCCAAACTTGAAGAAACAATTGCTCAACCATTCCATTGAACTAAGAGATATCAATCACTTTTCCATTTGTAATCAAGAATCATGAAGAATCAGAACATTCATCTGTTCATTGACCTTTTATGTGCTTGGCATTGCTCTACGTGTGTGGATAAACAAAGAGCCAGCCAATTACAGTGTAATGTCATAAGTCACCTGATAGGCCAGGCACAGTTTGTACTGGGAATGTCAGTTAGCCTAACCCAGGCCCAGACCTCAGTGGAGGCTTCATAGAGAAATCAGAGGCTCAGCTGAGCTCTGAAGATCATTGGAATTAGGTGAAATTTGGGTGAGGGTTATAGAAGAAAGAACTAGAGAAAATTTGAATGGGAGAAAAATGATTCAAGTATAGAAAATCACATGTGCAAAGACCTCTTTCACCCCACCATTGACTTCAGTGCCTTAAACATTGCACATTTGTTGACAGTGGCCATGATTTGGGCCCTCATGAAATTTAGCAATCTTACCTTTTTCTTCAACAGACTATACATGCAAAGCATACTCTTTGTACCTCTAATATACTTTATCATAATTTACCTGTTAGGAGACTCATTTTTGTAGAACCATGAGCCCTAAAATAGAGGAGCCCAAGCTTCCTCACCATTGCATCCCCCCATCGTGCCTTGGGTAACAGGTAGCACAGAGTGAGTGCTCAATAAATGTTTAGGTTTAGACTCTTGCTTTGCACCTTCAATGCAAATGCCTTAGGGGGGGTACTTGTATTCTTGTGATTTAAATGTAGCTGTATATGACCTTCACCCTGTTCAGAACACATTTGCAAATTTATAACAGATTAAGTTTCACTTTTGCTGTTTAAAGATAAACAGGAAGCTGCACTTTTTCTGCAGCAGGGGTCCTTGACTGAAAGCTTTCCTTGGTTCAATAGTCTTCTATTGTTATGAATAGAACATCGACATAATTAACATAAGAATCCCTCAGAGGCCAATTTTAAATGAAACCACATTTAATTTCAGGTAATTCTTTTATTCCACAAGATGATGCTAACTTTCCAACTGAGTATGTGAAATATGTCAAGTCTCTGAACAGTAAACCCATCTAAAATGAGATGATATAGTCTATAACCCCCAAAAGTATAAAATGATGTCCATTAGTTGGCCAAAACAAAGAGAAAAAGAAAGGTAAATCCAAAGAATCAAAGTACCCATTAAACAAAATAAAACACAAGTTTTGTTTGTTTTTTTTGTTTTGCTTTGTTTTTTGGTGGTTTTTTTTGCAGTACGCAGGCCTCTCACTGTTGTGGCCTCTCCTGTTGCAGAGCACAGGCTCGGGACATGCAGGCTCAGCAGCCATGGCTCACGGGCCTAGCCGCTCCGTGGCATGTGGGATCCTCCTGGACCGGGGCACAAACCCATGTCCCCTGCATTGGCAGGCGGACTCTCAACCACTGAAACACAAGTTTTGATAATGAGTTCTGAATGTCCTGGTTTGTAAGCAAAATGGCATGTGTTCTTGGAAAATATTGTTTTGCTAAAAGAAACTAAGTCAATACTAATCTTTAATTTCTAGTATTTTGCTGGTAGCCTAAGCAATTTATTTCAGTCCTAAAGTCCTCTGTTTCCCAAATCCATGGTGTGAAGGAGATAGGATAAGTGTGCCCAGAGCCTCCACATAACAGATAATCAGTACATATTGCTATGGACTCCCCTCACATAGTGTCCCCTTCAAATCCATAAGTTGAAGCCCTAACTTCCAATATGATGTCATTTGGAGATGGAGCCTTTGGGAGACAATTAGGTTTAGATGAGGTTATGAAGGTGGGGTGCCCTATGATAGAATTAAGAAGAGACACCACTGAGCTTGCTCTTGCATGGCAAGCAGGTAGCCTTCTGCAAGCCAGAGAGAAAGCCCTCCCCAGACCTGGCCATGCTGACACCCTGATCTTAGACATCTCAGCTTCCACACTGTGAGAAATACTTGCTGTTGTTGGAGCCACCCAGACAGTGGTATTTTGTTAGGTTAGACTAAGACACATATGTGCTGAATGAAGCAATGAATGGCCATTGATTTGACAATTGTCTAGGTGCCAGATGTGTGATCAATAACTTTGGCATCATAAAGGATGAATGGTATGTAGGCAGTTGTTCTCATCTAGAGTTCTAAATGAGCTTCACTTTGTCTACTTAGTGGCCTCACCTTTCTCAGTTCCATGCTTCCCATGCTACCAGGCCATCTCACATGTGGCATGAGCCATATTTGCGAAAAGTGGCCAGGGCTGCAGACAGATACTCTCTTCTCCAAAAATAAACTGTTTCTGTGGTTTTTTTAGGTGACCATTATATGGGGAAGGGCTCCTCTTACAGAGCCATCTTGAAGTTGGTTCTAAATATCAATGTTTCTTAATATTCCACAAGTACAAATACAAGGCAGTGGCTGCATTTTTCTTTCTTCTTTTTTTTAAAGAGATCTCTACATTGCATCTCCTGTAAATATAGAGTTTTATTTATAGGATACAGACTTTTTTAAAAGTCAGAATAACATATATCTTTTGAGTATATTTTTAAACTAAGAACTGCTCATGTATAGATAATTTAGATTTAAGAGCCTAGTTATGCTAGTTTAACATAATAACAATACATTATTAAACATATTCAGGAAGATAAATGATTATGTCCTTCCTTGCCCTTGATAACTAACATGAACTTTACAATAAACACGACGTAGCAAGTTTTAACTTTTATTCCAGTCTCTATTTTTCTCTTTCTCACAAAATTCAAAGTAAAAAAAAAACAAAAAATGAAAAAACAAAGCCAAAAACATACACACACACACACACACACACACACACACACACACACACACACAAATATTCAATATAATGAAAACAAATACTTAGAGTCTTATCACTTAATATTTCTAATACACACCACTTAACTGGAGTAATGCTTCTTTATGGACACTTCTGGAAATGTGAGCTTGAGGAAAAGAGAAAAAGAAAAGATCACTTTCTATCTCCAATCTTGTCCTGATTAAACACTGCTAGGAGCTTTACCTTAACCTATACATTTTCTCCTCAGATATAGAAGGCTGTTGGAAAACTGTTTCTTTCAGTTCTCATTCCCTAAGGACACCATTTGTATTTCCTGGAGAGAACATTATTGAAATATTCTCCAGTAATAAGGGTTATTAATATCCCCACTCTCTTGTCCCCAGCTGGGTCTAAGTGCATGAACGTCTCTGGTGTACTCTTCTTGAGTACAGCCATCTAAGTGTTCAGAATTTCTGATGAAAAAAAATTTTTTTTCTTTATTAATATCTACTTCAAATGTTATCTTTCTTATCTTCAGGCCATTTCCTTGTCTACTTGGAGATTTAGAATAATTTTCTTCCTCCATTACATTTTGTTCCTTGAAGGTAATTTTATAATCAGAGTGCATGTTCCTCTCTCTTTCTGAGGCTTCCTTCTTTCAGGCAAAATATATTAAGTCTCTCTATTCTAATCCTCTGGATCTTGTGTTATGCCACTTGTCTCTTGTATATTCTCAGTGTAAAGATGAGAAAGGAGCATTATATTCTAAGTTGCGAAGCCAAGGATAAAGACCAAAGTAGTTATAGTTTTTCTCATCCTAACCTGTATCCAATTTCTAAAAGTCTTTTAATGTATGAATAAAGGTTTAGAAAATTAGAAACCTAGATAATATTAATACAATAAATATTACAAAAAATGGACCATTGAAACTTTATGTATGTGACTTAAACCTTCCTATAAAAGTAACAAAAATCACTACCTTTGACTTATACTTGCTATCATTATAAAGGTTTATTTGCCCTGTTACGTGGTATAACAGAGCCTGTAAATGTCTTATAAGTCTTGTGTTACCCAAGAGAGATTTTCCATTTTAACTTTTTTATTTTACTATTTGTGCTTTTATTTACTTTTCTTCAAAGTCTACATCTGTTTTTATAATGTCATCACACTTTGATTTGAAGTTGTAGCATTTAATCTTCTTTAACATCTTCTTGCAAATATATTTAATATGGATTCATAAAAATTCAATTAACATATTATTATTAAAGAAGAAAAATAGACAAAAAAGCAGGTTTTAATAGGTCAGTTTAGATTATAGACTTTGTAAAAGTATGTTCTCAGGCTGGAATAATTCTTAAATGTCATTTAATCGTTTATTAATTTTCAATGGTCCGTAAGCTTGGTTTTCCTTGTTGTCTAACACACTTGATTTTCTAAAAGTATTTGTGCCCAGAAAGATTTTTTTTGTAAATACAGACAATATTCTTTTAAAATTTTATGGAAAGGCAAAAGATCTAGAATATTTAAAACACTTTTGAAAATGAAAAATAAGAATCATTCTACCCGAATTTTTTTTTTAATAGATCCTTATTGGAGTATAATTGCTTCGCAGTACTGTGTTATTTTCTGTTGTACAACAAAGTGAATCAGCCATATGCATACATATATCCCCATATCCCCTCCCTGTTGAGCCTCCCTCCCACCCTCCCTATCCCACCCCTCTAGGTCGTAGCAAAGCACCAAGCTGATCTCCCTGTGCTATGCTGCTGCCTCCCACTAGCTAACTGTTTTACATTTGGTAGTGTATATATGTCGATGCTACTCTCACTTTGCCCCAGCTTCCCCCTTCCACACCCACCCAGTGTCCTCAAGTCCATTCTCTCTGTCTACGTCTTTATTCCTGCCCTCCCACTAGGTTCATCAGTACCATTTCTTTTTTTAAATTCCATATGTATGCGTTAGCATAAGGTATTTGTTTTTCTCTTTCTGACTTACTTCACTCTGTATGACAGACTCTAGATCCATCCACCTCACTACAAATAACTCAGTTTCATTTCTTTTTATGGCTGGGTAATATTCCATTGTATATATGTGCCACATCTTCTTTAGCCATTCATCTGTCAATGGATATTTAGGTTGCTTCCATGTCCTGGCTATTGTAAATAGTGCTGCAATGAACATTGTGGTACATCTGTTTTATTGAATTATGGTTTTCTCAGGGTATATATGCCCAGTAATGGGATTGCTGGGTCATATGGTAGTTCTATTTTTAGTTTTTTAAGGAACCTCCATAATGTTTTCCATAGTGGTTGTATCAATTTACATTCCCACCAACAGTGCAGGAGGTCTGCCTGATACTAAGCCCTACCATATACCTACAGTAATCGTGACAGTGTACCATCAGAACAGGAATAGACACGTAGATCAATGGAACAGAATTGAGAACCCAGGAATAGAGCCACGCAAATACACCCGATTGGTTTTTGACAAAGGTACAAAAGCAATTCAATAGAGCAATTAAACATCCATAGGCAAAAAAAAAAAAAAAAAGATCCTAAGCCTAAAACTCGCCGCTTACACCAAAATTAACTCAAGATGAGCATGGACTTAAAGGTAAAATGTAAAGCTAAATAACTTTTAGAAAAAATTTTAAAATATAAGGGAAAATCTTTGGGACCTAGAGCTAAGTAAAGCGTTCTTAGACTTGGCTCCAAATAGATGATTTATAAAAGGAAAAATTCAACAGATTAGACTTTATCAATAAAAAGCTACAAAATGGGAGGAAATATTTGCAAACTATATATCCAACAAAGGACTATTATCTAGAATATATAAAGAACTCTCAAAATTTAACAAACATCTAACAAGTCAATTAGAAAATGAGATAAAGACACAAAGAGCCATTTCACCCAAGCAGGTAGATAGATCACAACTGAGCACATTAAAAAATGTACATTACCATTAGGAAAATGGAAATTATAACCCCAATAAACTATCAAAATGGCTAAAATTTAAAATAATGACAACACTAAAGGCTGGAAAAGGTGGAGAAACTGGATGACTTATCTATTGCTGCTGGGAATGTAAAATGCTAGAGCCATTCTGGAAAAGTTTGGTAGTAATTTCTTTTAAAAGCATGCTATATAAAAAAATAAATTAAATTAAATTAAAAAAAGAAATATAATGTTGGACACGTGAAACATGTTATATACAATGTTATACATATAAATTTAAATAATGTTACTTCAATAAAATTTTTAATTAAAATCAATTAATTTAAAAAAACATGCAAATACCATATAACTCAGTGATTGCACTCCTGGGCATTTATCTCAGAGAGCTGAAAACTTACATTCACTCACACAGCAGCCTTATTTGTAATAGCCAAAAACTGGAAACTACCCAGGTGTCCTTTAACAGATGACGGTTAAACAAACTGTGGAATATCCATACCATGGAAATACTACTCAACAATAAAAAGGAACAAACTATCAATACATTTGGCAACCTGGATGAGTATCCAAAAATTACGTTGGGTGAAAAAAAAGCCAATTACAAAAGGCTACATACTTCATGATTCCATTTATATAACATTCCTGAATGGGCAAAATTATAGAAATGGACGACTGATTACTGGCTGCCAGATGTTAAGGAGTTTGTGGGAGAGAAGTAGGTGTGATTATAAAGGGCAACATGAGGGATCTTTATGGTGTTGGGAATGTACTGAATCTTGACTATATCAGTGTCAAAACCCTGGGTGTGATATTGTACTAGACAGTTTTGCAAGACGAGACATCACCGCTGGGGAGAAAATGGGGAAGGGCACACAGTAAGTCCCTATTATTTCTTAAAACTGCATGTGAGTCTACAGTTATCTCAAAATTAAAAGTTTAATTTTAAAATATAATTGTGTTTGTCAGTAAATTGTAAAGATAAATTCAATGAAATGAGAATGACACTCGTGCAGATGTTTCTTTTCCTTCTTTGGTTTTTCTCCATAAGGTTTGCGAGGAGCGATAGCTTTTGCCTTAGCTATTCGGGACACAGGATCTCAGCCCAAGCAAATGATGTTTACCACCACTCTGCTCCTCGTGTTCTTCACAGTCTGGGTGTTCGGAGGAGGAACAACCCCCATGCTGACTTGGCTTCAGATCAGGTGAGTGACACTGCTTAACAAAGGGAATCATTATGAGGCATGGCTGCACTGTTTCTGATGTTGCTGACTGGTCACAAGTACAATGGCACGTCTGTACACTAACTTTCCCTGGGGTCAAGTTGACCTTCATTCACAAGGTGAAACAGTATGACCTATCACCAACAGAACTGACTTTTCCAAGAGTTCTAGAAACCTCAGGATGATGTTTATAGTCTACAGTCCCTAGAAATGAATTTCTTTATGAATTTTTCCATTCAATCATATTTACTGAGTGTAATGTGATAATCTATGGAGTTTACAAAAATGAGTGAGACATGAGTCTTGTCCTCAAGATACTTATGAGACAGTAGAATTTATAGAGAAAAAGCTATAATACCAAGGAGAAAATGAATTTGCTTTGTTTTTAATTTGTCACAGCACTTAGGATAGAATTAGAGACACAGGAAATGCTTAAATGTATTTGATTATTCGGCCATATGTTTGGCCAGAGGGATGCTATAGACACAGATTAGACAATTTCTTAAAGGAAAATCGGGTCAAGGCTTCAGTTAGGGGCCGTCCAATAAGCAGTGCTTGGAAGGTGATTGCTATTAACCCAAAGTATGCAGGTAGTAGAATATTTGATGAAAAATGAATAGCTTGTACCAATTGGGAAAAAGTAAAATGTTGTTGTCTTTGTTTCTTTGATCTGGGTCCTCATTTTCATATCCCAGAATGTAACAGTGCTTTCATAAATCACATTTTACTTTCCAAAGCCATACATCTTGATGATCATGCAGCCCCTCCCTGGTCCCCACCCATTCTCTGTGAGGCAAATCCATACCCACCACCTCTGACAAGAAAAGATCCATCTGACTGGGAGGGGATTTCCAGGAAGATTTTTTTCAGGCAAGGACTCTGTTATTCCAGCACCAGTGTAGTGCTTGGCACATAGTAGAATGGAATAAATAATTGCTCCATGAAAAATTGAATGAATATAACCACACATGTAAATTCCTTTTGTTAAGGCTTTACTGACAAATTTCTATCCATCTGACAAATAGAAGCAGAAGCAGGACTCATGAGTTTAGGGTAAGAAAGCTTATGTCTAAACTGGGCCAAGTGGTTATGCGTTAAATGCAATTCAAGGAAAAAAGGACCTCTTCAAGTATTGTGAATATTGCTAAAACATAAAAGGGCTTTGACCAAAGGTTGAAATGGAGAATGTTTTGAAATACTTGTTGAACTATTTTCTAGACATATAAATGTGACCTTCAGTTTCTTTCACGGTGGTAGCTGCTTATAGGCTCCTCTGGATGAGCACGAATATTTTATTAAACGCTATAGTGTTGAGTCTCCTGTAAACTGATAGTAAGATAATGGTGTGTTCAGGTTTCGGGAAAGCAAATTCAGTAGGTGGATCCATGCGTGGAAAAATTAGGACTTGGAAAGCAGAAGTTAGAGGATACCAATCCTCACAAGATAAATGTATTGAATGCTCTATCAGGTAAATTAGAATATTCAGAACATAAAGTGGTGCTGGCAACATTTTCTTAAAGTAATTCAAATATAACTTATTTTCTACTATTGTCTTTCTTTACCCTGAAGGATTTGTCCCAAATCAATACATGTTTTACCCTAAAATGTTTACCTAACTCTGCTGTAGTGTTTTCCAAAGGTATCCACTGACTTCAGATAGATGTTATAGCTCATGCAGTCTCTTGATATCCAGATCAGTAGGGACAGGGTAATATAAAATGGGGCCTTAGGCAGGTTAGAATGTTTATCAGGTTATAGGACAGGGACTAATAAAGAAGGATAGTAATGTCAACTATAACGTCCACAGGTGAGGGGCCTGGAGGTCATCTGAGGCCAGTGCTATTATGGCCTGCTGGGAGGCACAGCATGGAGTTGCCAGGTCATGGAGATGCCCCAGTGCGAACTGGCTCCAAATGGCCCAACTGATTCAATGCCAGACTTGTCCACCAGCCAGGAGGAGAGAAGAGTAAAAGCAGGACCGTGATATATTTAAGGAAAGGAGCTGACAGGGCTCTGGTCCAGCAGGCCAGGTGGAAATCCCAGCTGAGAGCTAGAGTGTTAATCTGAAATCAGCGCATCAACCCAGTCAGAGAGACAGAGACCCAGTCATGAGGAAATCAGAGGGGATAACTGAGCTTTACAGGTATGTGTGTACCTAGGAAGTCAAGCCAGGTAGACAGGATACAGGGCAGCAAGACCAAGTTAAGACCAAAGGCTCTCAAACTTTAATGAACATCAGAACCAACTGGAGGGCTCATTAAACGCCCACATTGCTGGGCCCCTGCCCCAGAGTTTCTGATCAAGTAGGTCTGGTTCAGGGCCTAAGTATTTGCATTTTAACCACACTCCAGGCAATGCTGATGCTGCTTGCTCTAGGACCACATTTTGAGAACGACTGGTTTAGACTTATAACCCCACATAGAGATGGGGCTAATATTAAATACTGTCAGATTTGACTGGGGTTGCCCAGGGCCCCACACCTGAGCCTCAAGTTTAAAAATTTTAGCACCTATGCTGGAGGGAAGCAGGGGCTGACTTGAAGAGAAAAATTCATTGTGCATTGATCAACGAGAAGGAAATAGAGCACAATAGAATAAACATAAAAGAATAGGATCATAAGTTAGTGTGTGTTCAAACACACACACAAGCGCGACATAAATTTGGTTTGACCATGTTATAGTGATACCAGCATATGCTCCACTTCCACTGTGGTTTATAATGCTATCAAAGAAATCCTTCATTTCATTATCGCTTTTAAATGATAGTTGTCCATCTTTTTTTTTTTTTTTTTTTTTTTTTTTTTTTAGTATTAGCAACAGCAGCAGGCCTCTTAGGTCAGCGTGTACTTGGCAAATGTTTACTTACGAACAGCTTCAAAGCCTACTTCACTATTTCCATAACTCCCTTCAGTACTTTTCCAGAACACAGGCCCTTTGCAAAGGGTAAAAGGGGTTTCAAGTGGTTCCTCTTCCCTGGCCTGAGGGTTCCTGACTCAGGATTGCTTCACAGCCCTCTCTGGCAGGATGTGAGAAATGCTGCAGGCACAGAATCCCAGCAGGGCTGATTCACTCCCGTCAAGTCACCTCGCAGCTAGGATTACTTAAGGAAAAGACCCCTCCGGACCCAAACAGTGTCTCTCGAGAAGACTCTCCAACACACACACCCCGGGGCCCAAAGCAACGCACGAACTCATCCCCCGCCCTGGGTGTGCACACACAGCCCCTTCGCTCCAGCGTACGAGGACGGAGGACTGAGGCCGGGCTCGCCCCACACAGCCCCGGGCCGACCCGACCGACCTCGGGCGGGGTCCCCCTCCCCGGGAAGGCCGGTGGCGAGGCGGGACTGCGGGGGCCGGGCGGGCCCGCGTGGGGGGCACGGAGAGCTCACCGCGACGCCGGGAGCGCGGAATGAGGGTCGGGGCCGGGCGCGCCCTCAGCCCCACCGCTCTCTCACCTCCTGCGCCGGCGGTCCCGGTTCCTGCCGAGTCGGTCGGACAGGCGCCCCAGGAGAGCGGCCAGCCCGGGGCGGCCAGGCAGGAGGCCCAGCAGCCGCCTCCAGAACACCGGCCCCGCCGCCGCCGCCCGTGTCCGCGCGCGGACACGGGGGGTGGGATCTTCCCAGACCGGGGCACGAACCTGTGTCCCCTGCATCGACAGGCGGACTCTCAACCACTGCACCACCAGGGAAGCCCAAACTCAGTTTTTGTTTTTTTTTTTTGCGATATGTGGGCCCCTCACTGTCGTGGCCTTTCCCGTTGCCGGACGCGCAAGCTCAGTGGCCACGGCTCACAGGCCCAGCCACTACGCGGCATGCGGGATCCTCCCAGACCGGGGCACGAACCCGTATCCCCTGCATCGGCAGGCGGACTCTCAACCACTGCGCCACCAGGGAGGCCCAATAGCTGGCTTTTATTGACTATTTACTCTGTGCTAGCTATTTAGAAAATAAAGTGCCAGGCATAAGACCTCCCTGTGACTCAGCCTCTAATCTATAAAACGGGGATGATAGCAGTAGCTACCTCCTAGGGTGGGTGAGGCCTGGCAAAGTGACCCAGGGTCACCCCACTGTCCGGCTACAGAGTCAGACTACAAGGCCAGGCAGCCTGAGCCCAGGGCCTGCGCTCCCAACTGGTTCATTCTTCTGCTGCCCCAAATAAATGAGCTAATTCCTGAAGCCTGCAAACTACCTTGATTAACAAATTCTCTGGGGAAAAAGAGATATACTTTTATAAGCAAGACAGGCCAGTTAAAAACAAACACAGGAAATCTTCATCCCTCATGAGTGATGGGGTTGACCTGCTAGTGGTGCACAGAAGTTTCTTGCTGCAGACTTTTTTCCTTGACCTAGAAAAGTTAAAGGTAAACAAGGCCAGCCCTGATCTCAGGTGGCCAAGCAGGGACGTTTGTCTTCCTCAATTATAGGAATTTGGAATTAGAGGAATTTGTTACCCTCAGGCTCATTTCCCAGCCCCATTCGGGATCCCAGGTCAGCCTGCTGTCAGCCCCTTCCTCAGATCAAACAAAAAATCACACATACTGCCCCGTGTCCATTGCAGAGTGAATAACTTTTAGCCAGTGCAATGTCTCCACTACCATTATTTTTTTTTTTTTTTTTCTTGCGTTATGCGGGCCTCTCACTGTTGCGGCCTCTCCCATTTGCGGAGCACAGGCTCCGGACGCGCAGGCCCAGCGGCCATGGCTCACGGGCCCAGCCGCTCCGCGGCATGCGGGATCCTCCCGAAACGGGGCACGAACCCGCGTCTCCTGCATCGGCAGGCGGACTCTCAAGCACTGCGCCACCAGGGAAGCCCCACTACCATTATTTTAGTTAAGTATTTAAAATTTATTTTGGGTTTATGGCCCATCCTATTTTATGTCGTCCTAGAATGATTCCTTTATCATATATACCCACTGGCTACAAAGTTTATAATAACAGCCACCACGGGAATGCACACAGTGCTAAGGAGAGAACTGTCTTTAGTAATATTTTTTAATCTTAATAGTAGAGTTAAATACACCTGCTTACATACAGACTTCCTTTATTGCTGAGGTGAGTCAATGTCAATTTTATATAATGGAAGGATACATATAATCAAGTTCCCTTCATATCCAGCTGTGTTCTGCCTGGTTTTCTTTCTAGCATCCAAAGTCTCATGCATGCTTAACAATTTACTTCACTGGTGTGTTAACATAGTAGATCAGTGCACACATTCTGGAGGCAGACGGTATGGGGCCCAACCATGCCTCCCTCTCTTACTAGCTGTGGGACCTTGAGCAAGAAATTCAACCTCTCTACACTTCAGTTTTCTTATTTGTAAACTTGGAACAATAATAATACCTACCTCTTTAGATTTTTATATGGATTAAGTATTGCATGTATAAATTTAGGGCACACAGTAAGTGCTCAATAAATGTTGCTGTAACACTACCCAAAAGACAACCTATGAGCCTTTTCTTATCCAAACGCTCTTCTTCTGCCTATGGCATATATATACACACACACATACATACACATAAAGTGTTATTAATTAATTGTATTTATGAAAGCATGGTTTACATGGGGAGTAGAAAGAAATAGCCTCTGGGGAGCTTAGTTCATTTTTTGTAATGATGAGATTCATCAGTTTTACAGGCAGCTCCTATTTCTGCATTCAAAATGATAAACCTCTTAAGGAAAAATGCTCACAAAAAGCGTTATATTCATCCAACAGCTCAGAAAGATTCTTTCTAGAGCATGTTTTATTTCCTTCTGAACATGATAATCTTTGCTTAGGATCTCTTCAGATATTTAATTTGCACCGCTTCATCAGTGTGTATCAATTCATTATTTTGCATTGACTGTGTTCCAATTTGTACATTTTGTCTCAATTTTTATTAATTGGCAGGTCCGAGAAATACCCTTTGTCAAGAAACATGGAAAACCAGTTTACTCATTTGAATGTAAACTTGTACTTAATATCCCCTACCTCTGAACCCCATTTAAAATTATGTTCTATTTTCCATAGGCTCTTCTAAAAAAATGTTTCACACCTCCAAATATTTATTGCTTAAATCAATCTAGTTTGACATATTTTATTAAAGATATTGTATAACTCTAGTAACCTGTTGTTAACCTAAATATATCCTAGGTTTTTAACAAGCAGGGATTAGCAGCTCCTAAATTTGCCTCCAATGCCATCTGGGTTCTTTAACATGCTTTCTTTCTATGTACTGAATCTTCCCGGTTTCAGAGATAATAGTCTTTATGTTCATAACTGCCAGCTATCCTCCACTAGGCGTGTTCTTATTTATCTTCTCCAACATGCTCTTGAGAACATCGATGTTAATAAGCTTCACCCATTTATTAAGTTTGCCAAACAGTGAACATTCTGCTCTATCAAAGAGAATTTATTAGCTTGCTACCATAAAGTATGATCAAATATAGGTGCCTTACTTTAAGTAATAGATGTATCTTTACTTTGCGTAATAAGTGAAGTCTGAAAAAACAATATTTTAAATGCAATAGATGGAACTTGTGATCCAAAAGACTATGGAGGGGTTCCAGTTCTGGTCAAGATGGTGTAAGCACACTTACTCCCCTCTGTCTCTTCCAACGAATGCAACTAAAATCCCTGGCCAGAATGAATGTAGCAGTCATCTAAGGACTCTTAAAAGCAAGTGGTAGCAGATAGATTGGGGAAGGAAACCAGAATTCAGAGTACTATTGAAACAGTGATGAATTTCCCTTTTTTCTTTTTCCTCTCTGGAATCTCTTGACCTGAACTCAAAGGCAGTTTAAAGGCCAGAACTGCACAACAAGGAAGAACTGCAAAAGAAATTATCTGTTTTGGACATAAGGAACAGGACAGAGGACTGTTGTGGGTCAAAAGAGTGGGGGAAATCCCCTCTTTTGTTTGTTGTTATCATTTACTCCATTCTCATCCCAATACCAGGCAAACCTGAGGCAGCAGTGGTAATGATGGCCGCAACAGTTGGGTGGACCCCAAATTCCCAGCCAGAGGAACTGAGGTCCAGAGGCCTTGGGAAGAAGTCCCACTGCATTTTTTTCTCTCTTAATCTTATCATTGCTTGAGCTTGGAAACAGGCCCAATATTATGGAAAAATCATGGGAAACATGTAGCAGTGTAGGGA
>NW_006771578.1:1848900-1915039 GCF_000442215.2 Lipotes vexillifer
AGCCCTGGGCTTTGGGAAGCCAGAAAACATGGAAGACATTGTGCAGTAGAGGGAGCACAAGAAAGTGATCCGATAAAATTGTGTATAAATTTTTGGGCTCGCTTCCAAGCTATGTAAGCATGTATCTGAGCCTAAACAGCACACCAAAGTGTGAGACATGAGCTACAAGATAGAGCATCACTCAGGTCCCAGACTATACACCGGATGGCACACATGCAGGACATGTGTGGATCATAGATCAAAATGTAAAATATAAAACTATAAAACTTCTAAAAGGAAACATAAGAGAATAATCTTCATGACCGTAAATTAGGCAAAGGAGTCTTAAATGTTGTACCAAAAGCATCATGTACAAAAGAAAAAAATGATAAATTGGACTTCATCAAAATGAATATTTTTCGATTTGCAAAAGACACTGTTAAGAGAATGAAAATACAAGCTACATACTCACACTGAGAATGCATTGCTGGTGGGAATGCAAAATGGTATGGCCAATCTGTAAATCACTTTAGCAGTTTCTTATAAAGTTAAACATACAATTATTATAGGACTCAACATTCCCTCTTCTAGACATTTAGCCTAGAGAGCAAAATGGGGATAACAGGATCTGTCTCTGAAGATTAAATGTGTGAACATTAAATAAGAAAATACATGTTAAAGTTCTTTAAGCAGAACTAAGCACTCATTAGTAACCTTATTTTACTCACAGCTTTTATTAGAAATGTCAGATAAATTTTAATAGTATTTTCAGCATGTATTGAGATAATCACATAGTCTTTTCCTCTGCTTTATTGATGTGATGAAATATATTGATAGATATCCTGGTATTGAGTTATTCTTACAATATCAGGATAGTTATTTTTTCCTACAATTCTGCTATCTATAACAATAACTGAGGTTAGTCTATACTTTTTCTTTTTGGGGGTAGAGGGGGCTGTCTTTATTGGGTTTAAATAGTGTTAAGGATGTGCTACATTCATAGCATGAGCTAAAGACTTTTCTATTTTTTCATGGCCTGAAATAGCATAGCATAGAAATGATCAGATTTTTAAAGGCTAGTTAGGAGTCAGCTGTAAAACCATCTGGTTCCTGGAGTTCTTTTAATGGTGGGTTTTTAATCACCCTTCTAGTGTCTCTTATGGTAATTGGTGTATTCAAATGTAAAATTATCATTTCTTTAAACTCAAAAATGGTCAAGTATTGTCAATTTCAAATAGTTCAACTAAAAAGGATATCCATACACCATTTACCTAGTTTTATCCACTGTTAATAATATGCCCGTTTTGCTTTCTTGCCTTTATATATACATATATATATCACATATATTAAATGTGTTTTTATTTATTCTTTTCTTTTTCACTCAATCATTTCAATGTAAAAACAGACATACACTTCTTATCTAAATACTAAAGTATACAACTTTGAAAAACAAGGACATTCTATTAGGTAACCAAAATACCATTACTGTGTCTAAAAATATTAAAAACAATTAATAATTTTATCAGTACATACACAAATTTCTCCAGTTATTGCAAAAAAATTATGTATAGATGTTTTTTAATTCATGATCAAATCAAGATTATGCATTATATTTGGTCAATGTTGTTTTTTTTTTAGTCTCTTTAAACCAGTTTCTCTCGTTTTCTTCCCCATGACATTGATTTTTAGAAGAAACCAGGTCAGTTGTTTTGCACACTATTCCACATTCTGGACTTGTTTGTTTCCTCCCAGCATCCATTAATGTGTTCTTCTCTCTGCAATATTTCCTGTAAACTAGAAATTAGGTCAAGGCTCGAAATTCAGGTTGAACCTTTTAGACAAGTATATTCATTGGCAAATGCACAAGTCTTTCTCACTTGTTAGGGGTATGCTTCAAGTACAACTGTTGGACTGTACTATTCCACACGGTACCTGGTAGCCCCATGTCTTTTGACCATGTGGATGTGGCTAGTCCGAACTGAGACTTACCCTGCTGTGTAGTGAACTGTGTCCTCTCAGAATTCATATATTGAAGCCCTAATCCCCAGTGTGAGTATACTTGGAGACAGGGCTTTTAGGAGGTAATGAAGGTTAAATGATATCATGAGGGTAGGGTCCTAGCTGACAGGACTGGTGGACTTGTAAGAAGAGAGATCGAGATCAATCGCTGTCTCTCTGCACACATGCTCCATTGGAACGCAACGAGGACACAGGGAGAAGGTGGCTGTCTGCAAACCAGGAAGAATGCCCTCACTAGAACTTAGCCATTCTGGCACCTTGATCATTGACTTCTAGCCTCTAGAACTGAGACAAAATAAATGTCTGTCGTTTAAGCCGGAAAGAAAAGAATATTCATTGGTGATGCTCTATGCTTAATAATGTGTATTTCACAAAAATTAATAATGCGTATTTCATATCAACAGGCACTCAAGCTGTCCCACTCTTGGTGATGCTAAGTTTGTTCATATAGTTTATAGTGCTAACCCCATTGTAAAATTATAGTTTTACCTTTGGAATTAGTTTTTAACCTATGGGACAATACTTGAGCACTGTGTGAATCTTCTGTCTCCAATCTCTCTGTAAGCCACTGTTTTTAGCGTCCATTGATGATCCTTGTCTGATTCAGTGATGACATTTGAGATGATTCAGTTTTGATTTCCTTTGATAGGTAATTTTTTGACAGTTTCTTAGTTTACCAAATGATCACAGTTTTGATCACCTTTTTAAAAATTTATTTCTAATTTATCAAATAATGAGAATGTTATCAGTAATGATTCTACTTTTAAAATGTAAGATTTTTGGGATTTCCCTGGCGGTCCAGTGGTTAAGACTTTGCCTCCCAATGCAGGGGGTGTGGGTTCGATCCCTGGTCAGGGAGCTAGGATCCCTCATGCCTCTCAGCCAAAAAACCAAAACATAAAACAGAAGCAATATTGTAACAAATTCAATAAAGACTTTAAAAAAATGGTCCACATCAAAAAAATGTTTTTAAATAACAAAATATAAGTTTTCTTTGTGATCAAGTACATGACTGATTTGGGTGTATATTCCATGGACATGAAAAGAAGTATATTTGCTATTTTTAAGAAAAAAGTTCTGTACATATGTATTGAGTTTCTTGGTTATGTTACTCAAATTCCCTATATCCTTATCTATATTTTTACTAGATGTCAGATTCTGAAAGAGGTACATTAAATTTCCCCCTATAATTTTTTTTTTTTTTGGTAATCAAGGTCTTGCATTCTAATTTTATACAGTCTTTCACATATTTCTGATGTGTTGTGTGTAGTGCACCATTTTATGATAGGGAATCTTCAAATTGTCTGGTATGTCTTTCTCATCCCAGAAATGAAACTTAAAATGGTTGTATCGTTCTTATATGTTCATGCCCCTCTTCTATCCTCTAGTTCTCATAATGTGGAATCTTAAAAAGTAGTACAGAAAAGTCATTTTCATTAGTGCTAGACAATGGGGACTCCCTATTTCCTCCATTTCATTCTGGTTATAAGTAAGCAGTGAGCTAGTAGATTTCAGTGTTTTGATGAACATCATTTCATTCCCTGAAGTCCTCAACTTCTCTTCAGAAAATAAAGTCTTATTTTTTTAATCTATTATAATCTTTTACCTGCTAGTACGCACTTTAAACCTTATGGTTTAAAATGTGTAAAATCCAAAGAATTACAATAAAGCTCCCGTTTAGCATCTACCCTAGAGATCAATTGCAAGCCAAAATATGGGATTTTAACTGGAGTTTTTAAAAATAAGTGTCGAATTCTATCACAGAGTCACTTGGAAGAAATTGCTTAAGACAGGGAATTGCCCATTAGAGGCAAAATATGCTTTCATGCAGATTTCATTGTATTTGGTACAAGGAATGTTTGGAAGAGTCTTAGCTGTTCTGTTCTTTTCTTTTTCTTCTTTTTTTTAATGGGCAGTGTTCTATGCCTCCCAATGCTAGATCTGTAGTGCAGAGTATAACTGGCCAGTTATGAAGCAACACTCATGTTTGGAGATGAGGGTGAAAAGCATCTCAACAGTTGACTTCTCAGTGGCACTGGCTGCTTATTTCTTATTTTCTGCAGGATCCAAAGTGGACCTCAAAGGTCACCGCATGTCTCCTTGAGCCTCCTTGTTGCTCTTTCTCCTTGGGCACAGCACCCACACATGAGTCCCCACCAAGCAAATGATCATCTTTGTTTGGAAAGTTCCAGCTAAAATGCTGGGAATGGGTTTGGTTCAGTCCATTCTGGGGCCACCACAGCCTGGGTTTCCTCACCTGCCCCTCTGTGTGGCCCTCCTGGGGCTCTGCCAGGGAGTGCAGCTGCCTGCCAGCAGCCTCTGTCCATGTGGGTTGCAGTTTATTCTGGTCTAGCCAGCAAAATAATCCCACCCTTCTCTCTTTTTTTTTTATTTTACTGTCGCCATGGATCTACTCATTTTTATACAGCAATCTTAGCATTTCAAAGGGATTCTCAGAGAAAGGGGAGAAAATACAAATGTTTGAAACAGTAATCTTAATTCTGTTTTTCATGAGCCATTACCAGGCATTTAAGCAGGTGTTTAATTTTTATGAGTATAAACTAATACATGCTTATTATATAAAATTAGAAAACTAAAAAATTATTTTAAAAAATGAAATTCATCTGAAGTCCTTCTATACAGAGATAATTACTAACAGTAGTACATTTTTCTATAGACTTTTTTTTTGGAAATCAATTTTTTTAAAATAAAACTCAGATCTGTTATTTTTTTACTTAAAATATAGCATGATAACTTTCCAATTTTATTAGCTATCCTTTGAAATTATGTTTTCAAGGACTGATTAACAAAATCATATGAATATGCCAAAATTATTTATCTACATCGGCATTAGAATATATTAGACTAGATTTATTTTAAACTGTTATAAATGATGTAATTATTTCATACATACTTGCATAAAACTTTTAGTATCTCTGGTTTGTTTTAGAATAAAAATGAAATTATGGAGTCAAGGGTAGAATATTTTCTAGAGCTCAAAATATATTTTGCCAAATTGTTTCTAGTAAGGTCAGGTTAATTTAAACACGAACAATGTAATCTGTTCTCTCCTTGGTGACTTTCCAACCTGTTTCTTATAGTCCAGGATTACTGCATGTTTTGAGGATGCCTAACAGTTTTCTAAAATTTTATCCTGATTCCAGAAGCTCACTTCTTCTAGGTCTTCAGGAAGATGTTCCTTTTTCTTCGTTCTATAAAACATCTTGGTAAGCTCTGTGTGATTTTTCTTGTCTCCAGTAGTATTTGAATATGGAGAAAGATTTCCAGACTTGGTATTTGCCAACAGACAGGTATGTGGATTGCCCCTGGCTCCCCTAAACGGCCATCTGGTTGTTCATCACATTATTTGCTGGGAGCCGTAGCAAGCAAGTCAATTTGCAACATCTGTAACCTAGGCTCTAGGATCAAGCAAATATTCCTCTTTGAAGCTATGCCCTATGTGTAGAATTTTCTGTCATCCTCACTTCTCAGTCTTGAGGCCCTCTGAAGCAATGCTGCACACTCTGCTCCTGGCATCTCCCCACCTGCACCCTTGGCTACCACTTTACTTATGGGACATTTATACCCCTGGAATGCAATGTGCCATTGCAAATGCTGACCTCTGTCCCCCGTCCTTTCCTTCACTCATTCACAGTCATTCAGCAAATATCTATTGAGCTTCTATTCTGTGCCAGCCACCAGATAAAGCAAAGAATACAAGAAACTACAATCCCTGCCTTTGTGAGGGTGACACAGCACCCCCAACTGCCACCTTGCATCCCACCCTATGACTTTCTGCTCTAGGTTGTTTGGTCGATACAAGTTCTCTAGGTTGGAGAAGATAGTGGGGTGAAGAACATAGTGTGTTTCAGCTGTCTTGCAGACAGGCAAGGATGCTGTATTCCATGAAGTGGGGTAGGGGTGGGGATAGGCCACTCGTTGCTCTTCTCAAAATAGCTTTTTTTTTTTTTCAACATCTTTATTGGAATATAATTGCTTTATAATGTTGTATTAGTTTCTGCTGTGTAACAAAGTGAATCAGCTATATGTATACATAGATGCCTATATCCCTTGCCTCTGTCTCCCTCCCACCCTCCCTATCCCACCCCTCTAGGTGGTCACAAAGCACCGAGCTGATCTCCCTGTGCTATGCGGCTACTTCCCACTAGCTATCTATTTTACATTTGGTAGTGTATACATGTCCATGCCACTGTCTCACTTCGTCCCAGCTTACCCTTCCCCCTCCCTGTGTCTTCAGTTCCGTTCTCTGCATCTGAATCTTTATTCCTGTCCTGCCCCCAGGTTCATCAGAACCATATATATATTTTTTAGATTCCATATATATGTGTTAGCATACGGTATTTGTCTTTCTCTTTCTGACTTACTTCACTCTGTATGACAGACTCTAGGTCCATCCACCTCACTACAATTAACTCAATTTCATTTCTTTTTATGGCTGAGTAATATTCCATTGTATATGTGTGCCACATCTTCTTTATCCATTCGTCCGATGATGGACACTTAGGTTGCTTCCATTTCCTGGCTATTGTAAACAGAGCTGCAATGAACATTTTGGTACATGACTCTTTTTGAATTATGGTTTTCTCAGGGTATATGCCCAGTAGTGGGATTGCTGGGTCACATGGTAGTTCTATTTGTAGTTTTTGAAGGAACCTCCATACTGTTCTCCATAGTGGCTGAACCAATTCACATTCCCACCAGCAGTGCAAGAGGGTTCCCTTTTCTCCACACCCTCTCCAGCATTTATTGTTTGTAGATTTTTTGATGATGGCCATTTTGACTGGTGTGAGGTGATACCTCATTGTAGTTTTGATTTGCATTTCTCTGATGATTAGTGACGTTGAGCATCCTTTCATGTGTTTGTTGGCAACCTGTATATCGTCTTTGGAGGAAAGTTTACTTAGGTCTTCTACTCATTTTTGGATTGGGTTGATTACTTTTTTGATATTGAGCCACATGAGCTGCTTGTATATTTTGGAGATTAATCCTTTGTCTGTTGATTCATTTGTGAATATTATCTCCTATTCTGACAGTTGTCTTTTTGTCTTGTTTATGGTTTCCTTTGCTGTGCAAAAGCTTTGAAGTGTCATTAGGTCCCAGTTGTTTATTTTGTTTTTATTTCCATTTCTCTACGTGGTGGGTCAAAAACGATCTTGCTGTGATTTATGTCATAGAGTATTCTGCCTATGTTTTCCTCTAAGAGTTTGATAGTGTCTGACATTACATTCAGGTTTTTAATCCATTTTGAGTTTATTTTTATGTATGGTCTGAGGGAGTGTTCTAATTTCATTCTGTAACATGTCGCTGTCCAGTTTTCCCAGCACCAGTTATTGAAGAGGCTGTCTTTCCTCCATTGTATATTCTTGCCTACTTGATCAAAGATAAAGTGACCGTATGTGCATGGGTTTATCTCTGGGCTTTCTATCCTGTTCCATTGGTCTATATATCTGTTTTTGTGTCAGTACCATACTGTCTTGATTACTGTAGCTTTGTAGTATAGTCTGAAGTCAGGGAACCTGATACAAATTGTGAAATTTTTTGTCCTAGTTCTGTGAAAAATGCCATTGGTAGCTTTATAAGGATTGCATTCAATCTGTAGATTGCTTTGGGTAATATAGTCCTTTTCACAGTGTTGATTCTCCCTATCCAAGAACATGGTATACCTCTCCATTTGTTTGTATCACCTTTAATTTTTTTTTTCATCAGTGTCTTATAGTTTTTTGCATACAGGTCATTTTTCTCCTTAGGTAGGTTTATTCCTAGGTATTTTATTCTTTTTGTTGCAGTGGTAAATGGGAATGTTTCCTTAATTTCTCTTTCAGATTTTTCATCATTAGTGTATAGGAATGCAAGAGATTTCTGTGCATTAATTTTGTATCCTGCTACTTTACCAAATTCATTGATTAGCTCTGGTAGTTTTCTGGTGGCATCTTTAGGATTCTCTATGTATAGTATCATGTCATCTGCAAACAGTGACAGTTTTACTTCTTCTTTTCTGATTTGTGTTCCTTTTATTTCTTTTTCTTCTCCGATTGCTGTGGCTAAAACTTCCAAAACTTTGTTGAATAATAGTCGTGAGAGTGGACAACCTTGTCTTCTTCCTGATCTTAGAGGAAATGGTTTCAGTTGAGAATGATGTTGGCTGTGGGTTTGTCATATATGGCCTTTATTATGTTGAGGTAGGTTCCCTCTGTGCCCATTTTCTGCAGAGTTTTTAGCATAAATGTGTGCTGAATTTTGTGGAAAGCTTCTTCTGCATCTTTTGAGATTATCATATGGTTTTTATCCTTCAGTCTGTTAATATGGTGTATCACATTGATTGATTTGCATATATTGAAGAATCCTTGCGTTCCTGGGATAAACCCCACTTGATCATGGTGTATGAACCCTTTAATGTGCTGTTGGATTCTGTTTGCTAGTATTTTGTTGAGAATTTTTGCATCTATGTTCATCAGGGTTATTGGCCTGTTGTTTTCTTTTTTTGTGACATCTTTGTCTGGTTTTGGTATCAAGGTGATGGTGGCCTAGTAGAATGAGTTTGGGAGTGTTCCTCCCTCTGCTATATTTTGCAAGAGTTTGAGAAGGATAGGTGTTAGCTCTTCTCTAAATGTTTGATAGAATTCACCTGTGAAGCCATCTGGTCCTGGGCTTTTGTATGTTGGAAGATTTTTAATCACAGTTTCAATTTCAGTGCTTGTGATTGGTCTGTTTATATTTTCTATTTATTCCTGGTTCAGGCTTGGAAGATTGTGCTTTTCAAAGAATTTGTCCGTTTATTCCAGGTTGTCCACTTCATTGGCATATAGTTGCTTGTAGTAATCTCTCATGATCCTTCGTATTTCTGCAGTGTCAGTTGTTACTTTTCCTTTTACATTTCTAATTCTGTGGATTTGAGTCTTTTTCCTTTTTTCCTTGATGACTCTGGCTAATGTTTTATCAATTTTGTTTATCTTCTCAAAGAACCAGATTTTAGTTTTATTGTTCTTTACTCTTGTTTCCTTCATTTATTTTCCCTTTATTTCTGATCTGATCTTTATGGTTTCTTTCCTTCTGCTAAATTTGGGGTATTTTTGTTCTTCTTTCTCTAATTGCTTTAGGTGTAAGGTTAGGTTGTTTATTCGAGATGTTTCTTGTTTCTTGAGGTAGGGTTGTATTGCTATAAACTTCCCTCTTAGAACTGCTTTTGCTGTATTCCATAGGTTTGGGGTCGTCATGTTTTCACTGTCATTTGTTTCTAGGTTTTTTTTGATTTCCTCTTTGATTTCTTCAGTGACCTCTTGGTTATTTAGTAGTGTATTGTTTAGCCTCCATGTGTTTATATTTTTTATAGTTTTTTTTCATTGTAATTGATGTCTAGTCTCAGAGCATTGTGATCGGAGAAGGTACTTCATATGATTTCAATTTTCTTAAATTTACCAAGGCTTGATTTGTGACCTAACATATGATCTATCCTGGAGAATGTTCCATGAGCACTTGAGAAGAAAGTGTACTCTGTTGTTTCTGGATGGAATGTCCTATAAGTATCAATAAAGTCCATCTTGTTTAATGTGTCATTTAAAGCTTGTGTTTCCTTATTTATTTTCATTTTGGATGATCTGTCCATTGGTGAAAGTAGAGTGTTAAAGTCTCCTACTATGATTGTGTTACTGTTGATTTCCCCTTTTATGGCAGTTAACATATGCCTTATGTATTGAGGCGCTCCTATGTTGGCTGCATAAATATTTACAATTGTTATATCTTCTTCTTGGATTGATCCCTTCATCATTATGTGGTGTCCTGCTTTGTCTCTCGTAATAGTCTTTATTTTGAAGTCCATTTTGTCTGATATAAGAATTGTTACTCCAGGGCTTCTCTGGTGGCGCAGTGGTTGGGAGTCCGCCTGCTGATGCGGGGGACACGGGTTCGTGCCCCGGTCCGGGAGGATCCTGCGTGCTGCAGAGCGGCTGGGCCCGTGAGCCATGGCCGCTGAGCCTGCGCGTTCGGAGCCTGTGCTCCGCAGCGGGAGAGGCCACAGCGGTGAGAGGCCTGCGTACCACAAAAAAAAAAAGACAGAATTGTTACTCCAGCTTTCTTTTGATTTTCATTTGCATGGAATATCTTTATCCATCCCCCCCACTTTCAGTCTTTATGTGTCCCTAGGTGTGAAGTGGGTCTCTTGTAGACAGCATATATATAGGTCTTGTTTTTGTATCCATTCAGCCAGTCTGTGTCTTTTGGTTGGAGCATTAAATCCATTTACATTTAAGGTAGTTATAGATATGTATGTTCCTGTTACCATTTTCTTAATTATTTTGAGTTTGCTTTTGTAGGTCTTTTTCTTCTCTTGTGTTTCCTGCCTAAAGAAGTTCCTTTAGTATTTGTTGTAAAGCTGGTTTGGTGGTGCTGAATTCTCTTAACTTTTGCTTGTCTGTAAAAGTTTTAATTTCTCCATTGAATCTGCGTGGTATCCTTGCTGGGTAGAGTAATCTTGGTTTTAGGCTTTTCCCTTTCATCACTTTAAGTATGTCCTCCCACCCCCTTCTGTCTTGCAGAGTTTCTGCTGAAAGATCAGCTGTTAACCTTATGGGGATTCCCTTGTATGTTATTTGTTGCTTTTCCCTTGCTGCTTTTAATATTTTTTCTTTGTATTTAATTTTTGATAGTTTGGTTAATATGTGTCTTGGTGTGTTTCTCCTTAGAATTATCCTGTATGGGACTCTCTGTGCTTCCTGGACTTGATTGACTATTTCCTTTCCCATATTAGGGAAGTTTTCAACTATAATCTCTTCAAATATTTTCTCAGTCCCTTTCTTTTTCTCTTCTTCTGGAACCCCTATAATTCGAATGTTCATGTGTTTATGTTGCCCCAGAGGTCTCTGAGACTGTCTTCAATTCTTTTCATTCTTTTTTCTTTATTCTGCTCTGTGGTAGTTATTTCCACTATTTTATCTTCCAGGTCACTTATCTGTTCTTGTGCCTCAGTTATTCTGCTATTGATCCCTTCTAGAGAATTTTTAATTTCATTTATTGTGTTGTTCATCATTGTTTGTTTGCTCTTTAGTTCTTCTAGGTCCTTGTTAAATGTTTCTTGTATTTTCTCCATTCTATTTCCAAGATTTTGGATCATCTTTACTATCATTACTCTGAATTCTTTTTCAGGTAGACTGCCTATTTCCTCTTCATTTGTTTGGTCTGATCTTCCCGGACCGGGGCACGAACCCGTGTCCCCTGCATCGGCAGGCGGACTCTCAACCACTGCGCCACCAGGGAAGCCCACTCTGAATTCTTTTTCAGGTAGACTGCCTATTTCCTCTTCATTTGTTTGGTCTGATGGGTTTTTACCTTGCTCCTTCATCTGCCGTGTGTATCTCTGTCTTCTCATTTTGTTTAACTCACTGTGTTTGGGGGTCTTCTTTTTGCAGGCTGCAGGTTCATAGTTCCCGTTGGTTTTGGTGTTTGCCCCCAGTGGGTAAGGTTTGTTCAGTGGGTTGTGTAGGCTTCCTGTGGAGGGGACTGGTGCCTGTGTTCTCATGGGTGGGACTGGATCTTGTCTTTCTGGTGGGCAGGGCTGCATCCCGTGGTATGCTTTGGGGTGTCTGTGAACTTAGTATGATTTTAGGCATCCTCTCTGCTAATGGATGGGGTAGTGTTCCTGTCTTGCTAGTTGTTTGGCACAGGGCGTCCAGATGGGGGAGAGGTGGAGATCTCTCTCTGATTGATGTTATGTGGGGCAGGGAGGTCTCTGGTGGTCCAATGTCCTGAACTCGGCTCTCCCACCTCAGAGACTCAGGCCTGGCACCAGGCCAGAGCACCAAGACCCTGTCAGCCACACAGATCAGAAGAAAAGGAATAAAAAAAGAAAGAAAAAAAAATTTTTTTAATAGTAAATTAAATTTTTTTTTAAATTTTAAAATAAAAGAATAAAAAAAGAAGAGAGCAGCCAAACCAATAAACAAATCCACCAATGATAACAAGTGCTAAAAACTAAACTAAGATAAACATAAAACTCAGAAGGAAGTCAGTCACAGACAGCAAAACCCAAGTCTACATTTGCTCCCAAAGTCCACCATCTCCATTTTGGGATGATTCATTGTCTATTCAGGTATTCCACAGATGCAGGGTACATCAAGGGGATTTAATCCACTGCTTCCAAGGCTGCAGGGAGAAAGTTCCCTTTCTCTTCTTTGTTCGCACAGCGCCTGGGGTTCAGCTTTGGATTTGGATTTGGCCCCGCCCCTGCATGTAGGTCGCCCTTAGGCCTCTTTTGGGAGGTCTGAGGTCTTCTGCCAGCATTCAGTAGGTGTTCTGTAGGAGTTGTTCCACATGTAGATGTATTTTTGATGTATTTGTGGGTAGGAAGGTGATCTCCACGTCTTACCCCTCCACCGTCTTGAAGGTCCCTCCTCCAGCTTATGATTACTGAAAACTCCTGTGAGATTCTAGCACTAGCCTGCCCGTTATTTTAGGCTTTCAATGGTATTGGAGTTGTTTGCCTTCTCTGGGCCTTCAAAAGCATTTTAGTAGGAAATTAGGAGGGGTACCATTAGGGACTGCTAACGTGAAACCATTTTAAACAGAAGTCACACAGGGCATTTGCAAATTTCGACTTTTTGCTCTGTTTCCTTTTATCAAGGTAAACTTTGAGGCAATCATTTTCGGAGAAATTTTTTGTTGGCAACACAACAAAAGAAGCACAAAAGTATAGGAATAAATATATTTTGTAAAGCTACTGATGATTATTGATAGTATAGTTTTGATTTTTTGTTTTACTTAATATTTCTGCCCCCAATCCTGAACACAAACATGTGGCTGTGATTTTGTTTTTCTTCTGTCACTGAGCCAAATCCTGTCTAACTCAGTAGGATACTAAGGTGAAATGAAAATCTGGCCTGTGTTTACATCCTACAGTTAACTTCTCTTTGGATTGTTCAGTGTGTCTCATAACTTCTAATACATGCTATAAAAATAAATAGCAACATCGTAATTTTGTCTTCTACCAAGTGTAATTTTGATGGGTGGGGCTTGGGGTGGGGGATACAGAGGTAGTTTCAAGTATGTGACGCACATCAAATGGAAATGGGAAAAAGGCAGAATGTTGCTGATGGTAGCATTCTTTACCTTAGACCGTGAGACTCCCAAGGGCATGGTCTGGATCTCTTCCCTTTGTCTCCTAGCTTTTAGCATCATGCTTGGCACTCAGGGCCTTTGAGGGCTGCGCAGAAATAATCCTAAAGATCCCTAACCCACGAACAATCCCACTCTGCTAGACAAGCTCATTCGTACCTTCTCTCCTCCCCGCGAGCCCCCATCACCTCTTCCCCAGCTTTCTCTTTCCTTTGATGATTTTCTCAATTCACTAAGGAAGCAGAAGCAATCAGAAGATAATTTTCACAAGCTCCCCCTTCATCTACCTACTTCCCCGTATCAATGCCCTTAAACTCCACCTTGTTGTATTACAAGGGGCAAACTAATCTTGCTCCAGTTAAGGCTCATCCTCCTGTTCGTGTGTCACTCTCATCCTCTCTCACTTACTGGAAGACATCACTCCAGCATTTATCTCTCATATCGTCCTTTGCCCCCATTTGCCCCCTTCCCTGAATACTTTAAAAACCTAGTGTAATCACTCTCATCTTAAGTAAAAACAAAAAACCTTTCCTGCCCACACATCCCCCTCCAGCTATAACCTCCTGCTTTGCCATCGTTTATAGCAAAATCCCTCCAAAGAGTTTTCAAATCACAGTATCTACAGATCCTCTCCCCCCAGTCTCCCTTGAATGTGCTCTGGTATTGCAGTGGCCCTCGTCATTCCGCCAAACTGTCCTTACCAGTCTTTTTTCTTTTCTTCTTTTGGCTGCGGGGCTTGCAGGAGTTCCCTGACCAGGGATCGAACCTGGGTCCCCTGCAGTGGAAACGTGGAGTCCTAACCACTGGACCCCCAGGGAAGTTCTTGTTCTTACCAGTCTTGACGCTCCCCTGCATGTTGCTAAATCCAATGGTCAAGGCTCACTTTTCATTTTATTGGACGAGCAACAACATTTAACTCAATTGATCCTTTTTACTTGAAACCATCTTCTTCACTTGGATTCTAGGACATACTCCCTCTAATTTTCCTAATACCTACTGTGCCACGACTTAGCTAGTCAGTTTTTGCCGCAGGGACAGTAGCCCAAATATCTCAGTGATCTGCAACCACAAAGGTGCTTGTTGATGTTTGATGTTTGTTGTTCAAGTTATGTAAAGGCTGGGAGTCACCTACATGTCTGCTTGACTCTACTGGGCTCTACTTGGCTGCAGCTTGGCTGGGCTTGACTCCTCTTGGCTGCCGGTTGGCTGGAGCTCTGCCATCTGTTTTCTCATCCTAAAACCCAGGCTAAGGAGTAGCCTTATCTGGAACATGCTCCTCTCCCACGACAGGAGAAAGGGCTGAAACTTCCAAAGTCTCTAAAAGCTTCCACTTGGACGTAGTGTGTATCATGTTTACTCACATTCCACTGGGCAGAGTAAATCTGTGAGTCACATCATGTAGAAGAAAGGGATAACACAGATGAAGCCTGCCCCTCCCCTTAAGCCCCTGAGACGAGGTTCACTGAGACCACTGACAAGCTTGATGAATGTCCCCAGAGGATTGAGAGACCCAGTGTCAGACCTGCTGCCTGACTCACCCAAGAAATCTAAAGGGCCAGGAGCTGGCTGAAACAGCCTGCAACAGAGTGAGAGCTACAGTTTAGGAAGTTGATGTGTTTCCACTGAGAACGCATCTAAGGAGCCTGTTTCCTATTGACGGATCATGTGGTGTAATAGGCTGATCCTGCTGTGTTGAGTTGTCATAGACCTGTCCCTAGAATGTCACCTGGAGAGGCCAGAGATTACAGCGGAAGAAAGCCAGGGCTATACAGCTGGTTGTTCAGGGGCCAGAGGAGGGGTGGATGAAACGCACAAACCACGTAGGAAACCACAGGTTAGAGAGCCCTCTGGGCTTCCTGAAGAGCCCTCACAAATGCCCACACCAGTCAACTTCCAACATCTGTCACAGCCAAAGGGACATGGCACCTTAGTTGTGCCAGACAAATGAAACCTTTCTTGCCTATTTACTTCCCCTCCTTCTCCTGTCCCCTAACCTTGGAGAAGCCAAGCTAGCAAGTAGGAGTGGAGTGGGAAACATCAGGAGGATCAAAAGAAAGATGGATCCTTGCAGCAGGCCCAAGCTGGTGAAGGGAACTCACTTGGAATGAGACTCAGATTCTGATATTATTACATGTGACTGAACATAGTTACTACCTGAGACTATTTCTGTGATTACATGTGACCAGGGGACTCTTTTTTAAATTATTTTATTTCTTTTTGAATAGGAAATGCATATATAAAGTACAAAATTTGAAAGATACAAAAGAGTAAATAATGAAAAGTAAGTCTGCCCCACCCATATGTATAACATACAATACTCTTTTTTTGTTTGTTTTTTGTTTTTTGTTTTGTGGTACATGGGCCTCTCACTGCTGTTGCCTCTCACGTTGCGGAGCACAGGCCCCGTGGCCATGGCTCACGGGCCCAGCCGCTCTGCAGCACTTGGGATCCTCCTGGACCAGGGCATGAACCCGTGTCCCCTGCATTGGCAGGTGGACTCTCAACCACTGCGCCACCAGGGAAGCCCCACACTCTTTTTTATAGTGTATTTTATTCAAGTACAGTTGATTTACAACATTGTGTTAATTTCTGCGGTACAGCAAAGTGGTTCATGTATATACATTCTTTTCCATTATAGTTTATCATAGGATATTGAATATAGTTCCCTGTGCTATACAGTAGGACCTTGTTGTTTATCTATCCAAATATATACTGGTTTGCATCTGCTAATCCCAACTCCCGATCCATCCCCACCCCCAACCCTCCTGCCTTGGCAACCACAAGTCTGTTCTCTGTGTCTGTGAGTCTGTTTCATAGATAAGTTTATTTGTGTTGTATTTTAGATTCCACATATAAGTGATATCATATGGTATTTGTCTTTCTTTTTCTGACTTACTTCGCTTAGTATAATAATCTCTAGGGCCATCCCTGTTGCTACAAATGGCAATTTTTCATTCTTTTTTATGGCTGAGTACTATTCCACTCTGTGTGTGTGTGTGTGTGTGTGTGTGTGTGTGTGTGTGTGTGTGTGTGTATAGTACCAGATTTTCTTTATCTGTTCATGGGTCAATGGACATTTAGGTTGATTCCATGTCTTGACTATTGTCAATAGTGCTGCTATGAACATAGGGGTACATGTATCTTTTTGAATTATAGTTTTGTCTGGATATATGCCCAGGAGTGGGATTGCTGGATCATATGGCAACACTATTTTTAGTTTTCTGAGGAAGCTTCATACTGTTTTCTGTAGTGGCTGCACCAATTTACATTCCCACCAACAGTGTAGGAGGGTTCCCTTTTCTCCACACCCTCTCCAGCATTTGTTATTTGTAGAGTTTTTAATCATAGCCATTCTGCCCAGAGTGAGGTGGTACCTCATTGTTTTGATCAGAGGACCATTTTTTGAGCTATCTGAGAGTAATAAAAAGTCATAGGATCCGCCCCACAGAAGGAGGTCTGTAGAAGCAGAGGGGTGTGTGTGTGTGTGTGTGTGTGTGTGTGTGTGTGTGTGTTGGGTGGAGGGGAGAGAGGCCTGAGAAAGGTGTTTTCTTTCTTGCTGCACGAGCCACATGTGCTCCAAGGGCTCTTGACCCCTGGGCTCGTTGCTTCCATCTGCCTGGGTTTTCTCCATACTAAGAAGTTACATCACGACTTCATGGTGTCTTCACTGACATCTTTGATCCTGAGGCTCCAGGAGGCCAGAACCTTAGTGTACAATTGGCTGCCCTCACACTTGACCCCGTTTACGTAAAGGAAATCTAGGCATCTGGCCAATTCAGGACCAAAGAATTTTGCAGTGGGGGTGTTGAACTTCATTTCCTTTTTCATTTATAAACACAGTTGGAGCTGATTCCAACGTGTTTTTAGGAAGTCAGTAAAAACATTTAGGCGTAACTACTGCTGTTTTATGAAATTTCAGCTATTGTTTTCACCTTGCCTGTGCTTAAATCCAGAAATAAAAAGCTTGGTGTGGCCGTGGGGGAGTGGAGAGGCGTTATGTCATTACAGCACCTACTTCAGGTTCAGGAAACTCTGAACCCACCATCCGTTTCCTACTTTACTAAGCCAAGGAATGCAGTCGAGTGTGTGACCAAGGGTAACATGATTCAGGTTAAGAACTGGGTCTGTGGAATTTGTTTCCTGGCCAAGAGAACTACAATTCAATTGCTGCTAGAGTTAAGTGGAAAATATATACTTTTGCCTTCATTAGAGCTATTGTTACTTCTAAAGACTTGTTGAGAACTGAAGCTCAAACTCAAACATGATAGCATGGGTTCTAGTTATTGGAAACGAAGAGAGCCCTTGGGAATATTGCCTTCCACTCCCAGTTCTACCCATGCTCCATGTCTGACCTTGGATATCACACCTCAGTCCTTACACTTGAAAGAGAGACTATTGCTCATTAACACTCAACATTGGGCAAATTAAAAAATGCTCATCTAGACACAGGTTTGACTAATGTCATCTTATCCTTATGTGGATTTATTTATCTAGTTCTTCACTTCTTAAAATGGTACCCTTCACAGAAGCATCTTGGGATACATGCAGCACATTAAAACAGTAATTAAAATAGATAAAACATTGCAAAGCAGCAATGAAAAGAGCAGCAAATAAGGTTACATCTTAAAACACTACTATGCTTAAAACCTGAAAACAATGCTCACCTCATCAGTATAGGAGGCGCCTACGCAAGCAGTGCACAGGAGACTTGGGGTGGCTTTGAGAAATCATACATGGGAAGCACATGATGATAAAATTATTCTAAGCCTTGCCTCAAAATGTAATTTTCCATCCCTCGCCACCTCTGCCCTACTCTTTTCACCTATAGGGTGGCTTGCTGTACACTGTGCTTTCACGTGTCTGTTCAGTCAGAAAGGGTTACAGAGGGTTCAGAAACTCCTTTCTTTCCCAGAGGCTGTAACCGGAGCCCTCAGTCACACTTTACACGGCTTAAAGGGCAGTTGATGAGGCTTAAGTACTGGAAACAAAGGATTATAACCTCAGAGAACATTCTACCAACTGAAATAGGAAAAGCCTCATCCTTCACCACCAGCTCCTACCCCACTGGGTCCCACAAACCCACTCAGTTTCCTTACACAACCCCGCGGACCCTCACAGCCTGTCACACACCTAACCCAGCCTACTAACTGGCCTCACCCATCCTGTTTCGCTTTCCCCTGTTAATGAAGGATACTTGAAAGATGTGGCTTTTAAAAGTTAGGATTTGCGTGGGTAGCAAGCAGTTTACAAAAGCTGATCACTCTGCCATTGTCTGGCTGTTAGGCATGTGAGAGCTTGGTGAACATTCTGAACTGGGAGTTGAAAGTGGATTATCTCCCTTATGTTGAACCAGGGCGCCAAGATGCTGTTCTCCAACAACACACTGAGTCCTTTCAGAAACTGCTCTGTAGGAAGTCCAACTTGCTGTTTGTGTGAAATTGTCACTGCATGTCCATTTTGGTTCATATGGTACTTAAAAGGCAGTGTTCCACTGTGCCAGCGCCTGCCTCTGCATCCCTGGCTCTGGTTCCACCCTCCCACCTTCTCTCACTCTAGCGAGGCCAAACCACTCAGGATGCTCAATTCAGTGAACAGAATTCCCAGTAACAGCATCTTTAAATCTGTAGTTCTGGACCAAGCTCTGTAGAATAACAACCCACAAAAGTTATGCCAGGCTTATTTTAAAGTTTCTTCTGTATGAACATATTTAAACAGTTTCAATTTTGCCAGCAAAGCTCCTTTGGAGGATGTACTGTTCAAGTAGTTTTCTACCACAAAGCCCTCTGTGATCATTCTGGAAGTTCTCATCAAAGAGAGAAAGAGCATCTCGATGTTCAGTGAAGACCCTGCCTTTGGAAGCAGAGGCTTGCTGAGGCCCTTGGCGAACCCCTCCAGGTTCCTAGGGCTCATTTCGTAAAGACCTTCGTGTACCCATTGGGATGTGTCCCCACTCTGTCAACAATAAACAGTAGTGAAGTCTCCCAGAATTCAAACCACATTAGCATGGCGGCGATTAAAGAGATCATTAGAATGCCTTAAAGGACCTTTTGATTTCACAGGAAACATGACGTCGCTGTGTTCTCAGAGCTTGTAAAATCCCTAGGTGGGTCTCCCCTGCCGAGGAAAGCGGCAAACCAAGGTCAAACACACTCTCCACTAGCATCAGCCTGTGTTCCCCTTGTTTCCTGCACCATTCACTCCATCTTAAGTGTCCCTTTCCTGCTCTAAGCACAGTTTGAATGTGGCTTAAGTGAGCATGAAGACAAAGCAACTTGCATTGGCTAATTCTGCTGCCCTGGGAAGCCAGTAAGGTCAGGAGCAGGCTGAATTTGGCACCAGGGTAGCCTCTGAACTCCTGAACCCGTAGAGCCACTGTGGGCTTACCTTTAAAACCCAGGTGTAGGAGCCAGAGCTTTAGAAGAGCCACCTCTGCCCCTAGCAGGACTGGCTTCTGCTTCGTCCTTGTGGCCACAGCTGCCCCTGAACTGTCTCCTCTCCTCAGAGCCAGGGTCCCTGCATTCTCTGCCCCATCCTCTCCTTTTCATTCACCTGGTATTTATTGGGGGCTCTGGGTGGGGACACAGAGGAATGGCATGGTCCCAAAAGGTGGCCCCTTACTAGGGGGACAGATTACACATGAAAGCCACATGACTCCACAAACCAGGAAGTGACAGGTAACCCACTGCAAGATCCTTCCTCCATCCTCTGCTCCTGAACCCCCAGCGCTCAGGCTGCCTCTTGCCTTAATTCTTCTTCCTACTCCACCTTCCACCTGGTGCTGATTGTGGTGTCTTCTCATCTGTGAACCTTTCCTGATCCCACGGAGAACTGACCCTGTGCCTGCACTGGACTCTCAAGGTACAGCGAGCTTAGCCAGAGGCAGTGCGAGGCTGTGGCTAGGAAGATGGGCTCGGAGGCCCAACTACCAAGGTACTAAATCTTAGGTCTCTTTAGCTGTGTGACTTGAAGCAAGTCTTTCTGTGTCTCTGTTTTCTCATCTGCAAAATGGGACAATAGCACCTACTGCACAGGGTTATTGTGAGGGATTAACTAAGTAAACAGAAAAGGCTCCAAACAGTGCCTTGCAACTGATAAGTTCCTATAATTGTTGTGCATTATTACTGCTGTCACTCCTGTTAGGCTGTGTTATTCCCTAGGATACAGACACTGCTCATTTAACTTTATATCCTCTCCCCTTGCAGCTGTGAGTAGCACAGAGTGGGCAATCACACAAGGTTAACACTGTACAAATTGAACAACTGCATAAATGACTGAATCAACAAGTGAAAGGACCTTAGCAAGGACAAAGGAAGCAGCATCTTGTTATAGCAATAGCCCTGGGCTTGGAACGGGGAGGCCTGAGTTCAGCCAGCAGCAGTGTGGCCTTCCTCAGTCAAATGACCCCCTGAGTCCTCCAGCAACCGCATTCCTGAAGAAAGGCGGTGGGTGTGGCTCTGAAGACTGGGGTCCACTCCCTGATCAGAGGTTCAAGATCCATGTGGCTCCAACAATCTCAACTTTGGTTTCCTCAGCTGCCAAAGGCAGGTGCTGGACGGACCAAAGGGCCCCAAACCCTGTGGGTCATTCCAGACTAAGGGCTTGTAAGATAGTGTTCTTACTCTTCCCTGGGAGACCAATTCCGCTGTCTCGAGTGGGGCTGGGGATCTGCATTTTTCAAAACTCCCCAGGTTTTAAATCTCATGTGTTTGTGAATCTCAGACACATGTTTCTGAACAACTAAGCTAGACGATTTCTCAGGCTGGGAGGCAGAGATGGCTTTTGGGCTGTACCCTGGAGTATACTTCTTTTGCAGAATTCCACCACAGTCCCTCCCAGCCCCTACCTCGCATGTGCGTGCGCATGCGTGCGCGCGCGCACACACACACACACACACACACACACACACACACACACACACACACACACACACACACACACGCATGAGCACCAGGGGGACACTTTGTAGAATCCGTCTCCACCCTGCTCCAGAAACACAGAAACCTGGGCACTGCCAAATCACACACACAACACACATACACACACACACACACACACACACGCATGAGCACCAGGGGGACACTTTGTAGAATCCGTCTCCACCCTGCTCCAGAAACACAGAAACCTGGGCACTGCCAAATCCCACATAAACCTCTGCTCTGTGAAGGGAGTGCAGAGTTGCTGCCCTGAAGCCACCTTTCTGCAGAGACTGGGCCTCCTGCCCCCGGCCCCTCCCCACAGCGCACACCTGACGAGCAATGGGCTGAATTACCACCTGCGACTGATCCATGCGAGTTCTAAACTGTATGGGCCTGGTTAATTGTTTTGCTTGTATAAGCACATTTTGCTTCATCCATTTGTCAAGCTGAAGGAAGGTTGTTTTATAAAAGGGGGTTTAATTAAATGTTTTGTCCCGGCCTGGCCTTTCCTTTCCTCATCTGCATTATGCTTGTGTCATATTTTCCCTGGAGGGCAGGAAAACAATTTAGTGAAAATGAAGGATCCACTGATTTACTATTGAAAAAAGAAATGCCAAGCTAACAGTTCCCCTCTATAATTTTCTACTGACCGTAAGAGGGAACACAGCCCTTTAACTTAAAGACAGTGTGTTTCCTGGTGCACCTGGCTCTCACATCCTTCTGTACCATTCATGCTGTTATGTTTATGGCCTTGCTCTTGATTGAAATTATTTCTTGAACACTCTTAAGAGCTATTTTTCTTCCCTGGACAGAAAAGATATTTCTAGTAAGTAAAACCCTTTCATTTTTTCCTCCTCCAATTTGGTGACTAGGGGGTGGGGAATCTTTCTTTCCCTGAGACCGTATCAGTGGGATCATAACACGCCTCCCATCATTTAGCCACAGATCTCCCTGTGTACAGAATTTAACTTGACCTACTTTTCTGCCTATTGAGCTGCCTTGGGCCTCAAATGTTCTTCTAATAGAGATCAGCTGTTTTTCTGGGTTAAAGTCTTAGATCTTTAGCTCAATACAGTATCCCAAGTCCTCAAAGGAAGTAGGTTGCACTAACCGTCTGAAGGTGCTGAATATGACAGGACCCGCACTGGGCATCCCCTTCCTCTAGTCACCCTATGTGCACTGATTACCATCCTGGAATCTGAGCCTGAGGCCAAGGACCAGGGTAGTTCTGGAAGTGACCCGTTTCATTCTGAAGGCAGGGGGCCTCACAAGTGAATATGGGAAGGAATCTGGGATTCGAAATCAGGAAAATATGATTGCTATAAGGGACACTGTGTCTTTGGACACATTATGTCACCTCTGGGGGCCTCAGTGTCCCTTCCAGTGCTAACAGTCTGCAATTCCTTCATTCAGTTTTACTGAGCATCCGCTAAGCGGCAGCCTCTGTGGCTAGAGCAATAGTGGGGAACCGAGGCAGACCCAGTCCTGCCATCACGAAGTTCCAAGTCTAGTGGGAGGAACAAGCTGAATCAAGTGTGAGATGATAATACTCTGATTAGAGCTGTACACAAAGGGCACACAAGACTATGAGACAACCGGAGGATCTAGCTAGGTGCCTGGCTATACATAATCCAGAGGGTGGAGGAAGGCCTTTAGAAGGGAGTGACTTCTGAGTGAACCCATAAAAGATGAGTTAACTAGGAGGAAGGTGGCTCAGGCAGACCCATGCAGACAGAGCAGCAATGCTACCACAGACTCGGCCAAGCATCCCAGCTAAGGAAGCTCATTTCCCCATGACAAGCATTTGCCTTCTCTCTTTTTGATCTGTTAGGAAACACACCAGCTGACCTCTGGATTGGAGCTGGTCAGCCAGAAAGCACTGACGCCGAATTAGTCACAGATTACTGTCCATGAAGAGGAAATATTTTATTTTGCTATGTTAGACAAGAATCAGGCCAGCCGTATTTCTCACTGTTGCCTCTCCCATCCGCGCCGTGAAGAAAGCAAGGGAGAGGCCCTTGCTTCTGCTCTGATTTTCACAAATCATCTGACCAAATCGCAAGGGGCTTGACAGAACAGGACAGCAACTCACCTGTCATTTGCTGATGGACCGAACAAGGTCTGACTGAGGCTGTTTGCATTTATAGCACTTTCCACCTGAAGGCCTCAAGATGTTTTGTGAGCATGACAGGTAACAGGGTGTCACGTGAATGCTAAGTGCTCTCATATTAAATGTTCACAGGCCAGGGTCTGCCTCTTTAGTCACCTGGGGTGGGAGACGGGCATGCCCGGGATGGGGTAATGAGCTGAGCCAGTCAGCTAAGACCAGACCCTGTGCCCACCAGTCTCTCACCACAGACACCGAGTGTGAGCCTCATGCAGACTTGAACCGACTTTTCCCCATGGAGAAGGGAGCCCCCATGGCCCTTGTGTCTGAAGAGGTGCTGTGAGGGCTGATTGACAGGTGCTTGGAGCACGAGAAGGGCAAAGAGAGACTAGAAGTAAAGCAGGAAAGGCCTGCCTTGAGGATGAGGGAGGGTAAGGAAAAAGGGCCTAGGGGGTTGATTACAGTGACATAAAAGCTGGCACAATCATCTTAAAGGTTTAGTGTCAGGGTCTGTGACTTATCTTTCTACACGATTCCTTCTGGTCCTATCTCCAGCCCCACTATGTCCCTCGAGGGAGGAAAGGATATAACATGTGTGGCGCAATCCTGTTTTGTATATAATTATGGTAGTCCTCCAGGTGTATTAGTGGTTTGACTGAGCAGAGTAGAGAGATGGACTCTCATGTGCCATTTCAGACTGAGTGGCACTCAAGCTGGGACCCTTTGGGAGAGATCTAAGTGGGGCTTTCTGTCACCCCTCAGATCCTGCCACTCTACAGCCTGCTCTGAAATCTGCCCGAGGCTTCCATGTCCCTGGCCCTCTCATTCCAAAGCCCTTATCTCCTGGAAAGCTTGATTTCATTGATTAATTACTTAAAGATAATTTACTGAAAGTCTAAGGTGTCAGGCAATGTGTTAGACTCAAAATGAAGACATTTTCCTTTGCTTTGACTTCTGAATTTCCCAAATTTTCTGTAATGAGTCTGCAAAGTTTTTTGGACAGTAGGATTTGCTGTAGAATTATCATTGAAAATGGGTATGTAAGCTAAGCATTTATTAGATACATAAGCAAATTATTACTTTTTTAAAGAGTTACTTGAAACTCTTACTTGAAAACCTTGACTTTACTGGCTTCTTCAGCAAGAAAATACAAGGTTATTGGACTCCAACTTTCTCATTATCTACAATGCCTTTCCTCCAACTCAGAGAATCAGGTGCATTGGGTTTATAATGGGAAAAAAGAAAAAAAAAACTTCTTTAAAAAGCAAAGACGCAGTCATGCCTTCTGTCCTCAAGATGCTTACAAGATAGTCAGGAATAAAGACACCAAAGTAGAGAATGGACTTGAGGACATGGGGAGGGGGAAGGGTGAGCTGGGATGAAGTGAGAGAGTGGCATGGACATGTATACACTACCAAATGTAAAATAGATAGCTAGTAGGAAGCAGCCGCATAGCACAGGGAGATCAGCTAGGTGCTTTGTGACCACCTAGAGGGGTGGGATAGGGACGGTGGGAGGGAGACACAGGAGGGAGGGGATATGGGGATATATGTATACGTATAGCTGATTCACTTTGTTATACAGCAGAAACTGACACAACACTGTAAGGCAATTATACTCCAATAAAGGTGTTTAAAAAAAAAAAGGTAGGAGAGAAAAGACATCCCCAAATAGAATTTTTTTATAATACAAAATATATGAAATATTATATTAAATATAAGACAAGATTGAGAGGGATAAATATTTTAAAAGGTATCTTGATAAGGCCTAAGGGATGCCAGTAGGAGGTGTTTATTCCAGCTGAAGGTTGGGAAAGCTTGATGATGAACAAGCTTTCATGGGAGCCATGCCTGAAAAGAAAAGCGGGTCCAGAGCCACAGTCAAGGGCAATATTGGGTGACCACAAAAGGGGTTAACATGAACGGTAGGAGAGAGGTCAGAAGAGCCTCGTGGGATGGACCACATGAAGCCCAGGAGACATAAAGAGATGGGTGTAAGGCTGAGAGAGCTGGGTGTGGAGAGGTCATGGAGGGTGCTGGGGACCAGACTGAGGGAGATGATTCTATCATCAGAGGCATTGAGATGATAAGGACTCTACCCACATCCAATTGGTCCAGCAGCAGAGGTTATGGATTGGGGTGGGGAGAGGTGGAAGGTTATGCAACTGAATCCAAATGAGATGAGAGGAATACCTGACCTAGGAGAGTAGCTGTGGGGATAGGGAGAAGGGGCAGGCACAAGAGGCATTTTCGAGACAGAACCAGTAGATTCTGGAGAAATGAGGATTTTTCTTTCAACCTGTGCCCTCAGATTGGACGGGGCCAGCAAGAGGAGGCCAAGGTGGTTAGTAGTTGCAATAGAACACTGGAAAGGAAAATTATAACACAACACAGAGGCTGGAAAGGAAAAATTACAGGATGTTCTTCCATGAGAACTTCAGTTCAGAGGCGCTAGAGGAGATGCCAGCATAGTGAAAGCTAAACATAGGATTTCCAAATAAGCAAGAAAGATAACCTATAAAACTTCTCTTTCATTTTCTTTTCTTGCCTCTCTCTTTCTTTTAAGTCATCAGTCACTAAACATCTATAAAGCAGTCACATTATGCAAGAAACCAAAGAAACACAACTTAACACCTAGTTCCTATTCTCAAATGACTCTCAATATGTTTGCAGAGATAGAACTGCATCCACATGTCAACACAGCAGCATATACTGTAGTTCATGATAAAGCCCACCTTGAAAAAGATGCTGAAACTTGAAGCAAACTTGAAACATCACATAAATTAGAAGAAACTAAGTATGTGCGTGTTGGGGAGAGGAATGCATGTATCATAGTGTAGTGCTACTATGTGCCATATACTTTTTATCTTATTATTGTGCCCATTTTTTTAAATTGGAGTACAGTTGCTTTACAATATTTTATCAGTTTATACTGTACAGCAAAGTGAATCAGCTATACGTATACATATATCCCCTCTTTTTTGGACTTCCTTCTCATTTAGCTCACCACAGAGCATTGAGTAGAGTGCCCTGTGCTATACAGTAGGTTCTCATTAGTTATCTATTTTATACATTGTATCAATAGTGTATATATGTCATTCCCAATCTCCTAATTCATCCCACTCCCCCTTTCCTCCTTGGTATCCATACATTTGTTCTCTATAACTAAGTCTGTGTCTCTATTTCTGCTTTGTAAATAAGATCATCTATACCAATTTTTTCAGCTTCCAGATATATGAGCTAATTATACGATATTTGTTTTTCTCCTTCTGACTTACTTCACTCTGTAAGTCTCTAGGTCATTCCATGTCTCTACAAATGACCCAATTTTGTTTTTTTTATGGCCGAGTAATATTCCATTGTATATATGTACCACATTTTCTTTATCCATTCATCTGTTGGTGGACATTTATGTTGCTTCCATGACCTGGCTATTCTAAATAGTGCCACAGTGAACATTGGGGTGCATGTGTCTTTCTGAATTACGGTTTTCTCAGGACATGTGCCCCGTAGTGGATTGCTGGGTCAGATGGTAGTTCTATTTTTAGTTTTTCAAGGAACCTCCATACTGTTCTCCATAGTGGCTGTATCAATTTACATTCCCACCAACAGTGCAAGAGGGTTCCCTTTTCTCCACACCCTCTCCAGCATTTACTGTTTGTAGATTTTTTGATGATGGCCATTCTGACCTGTGTGAGGTGATAACCTCATTGTAGTTTTGATTTGCATCTCTCTAACAATTAGCGATGTTGAGCATCCTTTCATGTGTGTGCTGGCCATCTGCATGTCTTCTGGCAGAGCCAGGAGAGCCTGCCCCGAAGGCCCTCTGCAGCACATCACCCTCTAGTGAGGCAGAGATCAGGTAGGAAGACACCTAAATGAAAACCTGATGTGCAAAGATAAGGAAGATACAGGCTATCTAAACTTCAAAACCATTGAAACACTAAAGGTTTGGTATGCAACTCCCCACTTACTTTACTTTATGGGTGGTTTTAATCAAGGTTTCTGAGAGACTCCTGCTGCTGCCAAGAATCTGCACATTTCCTCAAGATATGGGGCAGGGTAGGACAAGATAGAAACACAAGTAAACAGAGTATAAATGAATTGCTTTCTGGAGTGTGTATGAGAGTCAGACAGGTTTAATCCTTGTGTGGTTCTATATGCCTGCCTCCTGGGCTTCATAGGGTTAAGAGACACCAACCTCTTATAATATCAGCAGATCTTGATTAATCTGGCAAATGCTATAAATCAAGGGGCAGTGTGAAATTGGACACTAAATGTATCGGACGTTATTATAAAAAGAAATTGGATAATTTCTACTCATTCCTATCTGAAAATGAAAAACCGCCAGGGTAATGAATCTCCTTGATCAGCTGAAATGCCTATCAGTTATAAAGTACTTTTCCATCAAAGAGATAAGCAGAGTCAAAACACACAATAAAAATTATTCACCACAGTATTTTTGAATACAAGTAAATAAGTCTCCATGATGCTTGTGCTATAAACCCCCCACCCCCAAAAAAAGACCAGGTGACCATCTCTTTTAAAAGAGCCATAAAGTCAAAATCAGGAGGTGCTCTTGTTGTCCTGACACATTTGAGTAAAGGGAGGAAACCTCTGCAGTCATTATGGGAGCTGTCCACCCTTCCAGGAAATCAAGAGCAAACTTATCAAGACGGAATCTTATGATCAAGTCCAATTAGGCATGCATGAAAAGGAATGCTGTCTCAAGGGTTTTATTTAAATTATCCCTTTCATTGTTAAGTTCAAAGAAATTACCAGGGCTGTACCTTCATTCCCAAGGGAGTTGGTTGATGCTGTTGCTCCAATCAGATTATGTCCTAGATGCTGATTTCCAGCCGTAGTCAAAAAGGCGAGAGTGCCTTCAGATGAGATAAAATGTGGGCAAGATCAGCCAGCTGGCCTCCATCTCAAGGATTAAAAGCCCTTCAAATACTGATTCCTGGGCAGCCTGCTCATTGTAGTAACATCTTTCTTTGTAAAGTTCCTCAAAACCTGGACCCAATCTGTTTCCCTTTCTGTATGAATTATAGATGGGATTGTAATGATGGAGCCCTCCAGAAATTAATGTTTTAATTCTTATTCTTCCTTGATATGATAAATATACCCTCTACCTATTAGTGAGACTAGTCTAAGTAGGGTAACTGGGATGGTAAACAATCATCTAGCTGCAGACTCTTCAGGAGCCAGGACCGTACGTAGCTCATTCCCACCACATCCCTAGGACCTGAGAGGGTGTGACACATGGTAGGTCCTCAGTGCCATATTAATCTTAAACGAATCAATTTATTCATACACTCAACAAATATCTATGTGCAAAGCACAATTCTGGGCACTTGAAATAAGTCAGCTATCGAAAAAAGCCAAAAATTCCTGCCCTCAGGGAGCTTTCCTTCTGGCAAGAGGAAGTAAACCATAAGCAATTAGCACAATAAATAGGTAAATTATACAGTATATTAGAAGGCGGTGAGTGCTATAGAGAAAAACAGAGCAGAGTAAGGGAAAGTGGAGGGCTGGATGCAGGGGATGGGGTTGGGTTGCAGTGTGAGTTAGGGTGGTCCAGGTAGGTGTAACGAGAAGGTCTCTCTTGAGCAAACACTTGAAGGAGGGAGAGAAGGAAGAGAGCTCTGGCAAAGGGAGCCGCTTACGCAGACTGTTGGTGAGAGCGAGCCTGACACGTTGGGGCAGTGTCCACGGGCCAGTGTGGGCAAAGAATTAGAGTTAGAAGGAGACCCTGGAGAAAAAAATGGGGGCAGGAAGGTCATATGGGGCCTTACAAGCCATTGTAAGGACTTTGCCTTTTACTTTGAAAGAACGAGGAGTCACTGGCGGATTTTACAAAGAAGAGGAATGTATCTGACTGGTGTTTCAAAGGAACCGCTCACCCTGAGAATACACTGTAGGGAGGCAAAGGTGGAGGCTGGGAGTCAAGTTAGGAGGCAGTTGAAAGAATCTAAGCAAATCAGCAAATAATACATGGTTTTGTGTGTCGTGGCGATGGTACGAACAAGGTTAGAGTGTAGAGCAGGGTGTGCGACCAGTTCCCCGGAGGACTTCTCAGGGCTGTGATATTTGGATCAGAGGAATGGGGTTTTGAGAAGGGAGGGAGGTGGCAGCAGGTGAGACGGGAAAGGTTTTGTGGCATCGGATTGTGAAAGGCCTTGAATCCCAAGGTTGTTACTTGTTTTGATACCAGGAAAATACCTAACACTATGTAGCTTACACCAATAGGGTCTTCTTTGTCTCACATATTAAGAAATCCGAGGATCTGCCCAGAACTAGTGCAGAAAATCGATGATGACAATGGTGACTCAGGCTCTTTCCATCATCTCTGTCGTGTTAGTTTGTCGCGGTCATAAGAGGCTGCCACATATCCGTGTCCTCAGAAGGAAGAGGGGGGAAGAGAGCGTGTATAGCATATGAATCTGTCACCTCCTTTATTTAACCAGGAGAGCAGATCCCCTAGAAGCCCCATCCAACAGCTTCTGCTTATGGATCTTTGGCCCAGCTGGGTCACATGACCATCCCTACCTGGAAGATGGCTGAGCAGAAGGGCGGGTGGACCAGGTGCGTCCACGACTAACAGCGCTGCCACGAGCTCTTCGTGCAGCTGATGCAAGTGAAGAGGATGCTTTCCCAGAAGGCCACGTGCAGCTGCACGTCCTCCGCACCCCTTGTAGGCAGGGTCAGTGGAAGGAGAGTTGCCTAGAAGCACCCACTCCCCGCCTTGGCTGTCGTTGCCCTGCCCCCTCCACAGGGGCCCAGGTGAGCCAGCTGGGGCTTCCAAGTCCTGCCTTTCCTGTGTGTCTGTGAGCATCACTGACTCAGCCGTGGGTTGGGCTCCTAGGCTGCCTTTGGGGTCTGCCTCGCAGTACAGAAGAGAGATGTATGCGTGTATATAACACTCAAAATTTCCCTAAGCCTGCAGGGCTCGCTTGTGTTTTGTCAGAAGAGGCTTCTGTCCTGTCAGCCTAAGTGATGTAGCAGGAAGGCACCCGTGTGAGGGCACCCGTGGCTGTGTGTGACTGAGCCGCATTATGAGTCTGCAAAACTTGGTCTCAGTGGCCGCAACCAGCTCTCCCGGAACCCAGGGGACTGCTGCCTATCTCTCTTCACCCTCTTTCCAAATCTATTCTCCTAGAGGCTCTGATGAAGTCACTAGCCCTGGAGTATAAATGACTCATAAGACAGAAAATAGCCCCTCCCCTAAGTGTGTCCTTATTTTCGTAACTGCCAAGCCCCTGTGGCTCAAGCCTAAATGTGGCATGAATAGGGCATCAGAGCATCTGGTTTCTATTTCTAGCTCTGCCACTCACTGCCCAGTCAATCAGTATATCTTGCGGGCTTCAGTTGCCTCATCTGTAAAATAACGGGTTTGGAGGAGATGACCTCTAAGGCCAATACAGCCAAGTAGTGAACCCAGGACACCGTGGCTCTGGCCTCCGCTGGGCCTTAGTGGCCATCGTGGATGCAGGCTTTGTCCTACACACTCTCTGACGACCAGGACCACAGATACTCTGCTTCTTCCTCTTCAGGGGTGATCTCCAGCCCGGTGTGCAAGCCCTTCCTCCCAGACCTCTGTCTGACTTCCTCTAAAAGTAAGTATCTTGGTGTGGACAGCCATGGAGAGGAGCTGCCTCTTAGTGTCACCCACTAGACCATCAACCTGTTGAGGGCAGGGATGTGTCTGGGTCCCCATGGTACCGCAGCATCCAACCCAGTGCTGACACACAGCAGGCATTCAACAAATGTTTGTAAAGATGAACTGCCCTAATTGTGGTTAGAAAGGTAGCAGGGGTTACCTCTTCCTCCGCTCCTCTCCGTGCAGATAGACTCAGTGGGGCTTTGAATTCTACCTTCACCTGCCTTCTCTCCTCTCTTCCTAATACAAGGCAATGCCTGCTTTGCGTACAGTCTTATTAGGGAGTCCCAAGTTGACCCCTTACCCCAAACATCATCCAGACATCCTCCCAGCCTATACAGCTGCCCGAGCCACCACTTGAATCAGTCCCCTAGTTTAAAGGTATTATTGCTTTGACTGTCCCATTAATAATAACAATAAATACCTCTAACACCTTTTCAAGTTTTCCAAGTGTTCTCATTTATTCTATCCCGCTCCCTTGGGAGAGGTATTTTCTCAAACCGATATCAAGCCGTGACTTCTGAGAGATGAGCTGACAGCCAGCTGAGAGACCCTGGGAGGAAGGTGCCTCAGGAGACATGTGGAGAGAAATACCAGCGTTAAGTACCCGTAGCCGGGCAGGGAACGAAGATAAAAGATGGAATATCAGGAGCTAAGACACATTTCACCAACATCACACCATTGTTTTGTGCCAATTAAGCACAAAATGCTGGGCTCAGTTGGAGTAACTATGTCCAGCCCTAAGTTTTCTAAAACCATCATTTTCTACCCACCCCTCCCCCCATCCCCGTCATCATGACATAACACTTGTCCTTGTCCGACTACGGGACCTTCTATCGTAAGTTGCCTCAACTCCTATTTTGTAAAAGGATAGGGTATGGGTAAGAAGTACCTTACTTGATCGTCATTAGAGACCATTTACTCTCCACAAGATGCCCTGATGCAATAGCAAGAAGATCCAAGAATAGTTTTCAATACCTAAAAAGTAGCCTAGATTTGTAAATAATAACAATAATAGTTTTAAATATGTGGCAACATATGGTGGTTTCTTTTCTTAGAGTATGAGACCACATAACGAGGTATTCAATAACCTTATGTGCATGAGTGTGCTACACAAGCATAACGTTTGCCATTATTTCCATGGATATTTTCTGGACATTTAACCCACTTCATGCTTTAGCCTGGTTCATAGTAAGCAAATGTATATTCCCCAGGAATCTCATCAGTGCGGATTGTCAGTCAGTATATGAAGACATTGCTCCTCAAATCTCTTTTACTTCATTTTTATGGATTTAAAAACAAATAGACGAACAAAAAGCTTCGACCTTGCTTCAACAGCCATCATGTTTTGTAGATACTAGTAGACTGTAGTGGCTGAAAGCATGGGCTCTGGGGCCAGCTGCCTGGGTTTGAATCCAGCTCTGCCACTTGCACGTTCCATAGCCATGGCCTGATCACCCAGCCTCCTGGCATCTCCCTTTTCTGTTTCTAAACTGGGGACTATAATAGAAACCACCTCAGAGGGTCATTGTGAGGTCATTAACTGAATTAAATTGTGGACAGCGTATACAGTACTTTAAACAGTGCCTGGTACATAATAAGTGCCCTATAAGTGTTAGCTTTTATAATTATGAACAGTCATCCATTGTTACACTTAACAGTTTCCATTTCTCGTGCCATTTTCCAACATGGCATTGCTTATTATCTAAATTATTAGCTTCTTTCAAACAGGTTGTCCATGTAAGGGTAATCATAAAATTTCTATTTGACCTTGAACAAAATTAGCTTCTTGTGTGTTCTGCATGTGTGTGTGTATTTGAAAAATATTAAGAATATGAGCCTACATTGAGATAAAAGAATTTATTTAAGGATGAACATGAGGAAAAATGTTGGGGGAGGGGGAAGGCAAGAAAATTGCTGCTACATTTCCTAGAAATGAAGAATCAGTGAACTCCCAGCTGAATGTTTTAAGAAAGGAAACTGATAGGTTTCCACAGGATGCTTCTTATAAACCCAGATCAGCTTGGAAATTTCCAGTGGCTTAATTGTGAGGGGCCAAAATGGTTCCACACTAGTGACTGAATCTAAAAGAGTTGATTAAAATACTTTTTTAGTAGTTCATATCCTTGAAAGTAAAGTCCCGGCTAAGACCTGAGCCAGTAACAGCCAGTAAACAGCTAATTACATTATAAAGTGTGTTTTTTAATTGTTAATTATAATAAAAGAAGCAACAACCCAACAATAATTTGCCAGTCCGTGCATCTGTGAAGTTTAAATGGGAAAATTGCCTCTTGTCTCAGCAAGGATGTAATTGATTCTTGGGCACTTAACAATATAATACCAGTTGCTGCCTGTTCTTTCTTCTTTCAAAGAGCTGACACTATTATGTCACTGATATAAATGGAATCTTGAAGGTGCGTCAAAAATCCTCTGCCTTGGGGCTTCCCTGGTAGCGCAGTGGTTGAGAGTCCGCCTGTTGATGCAGGGGACATGGGTTCGTGCCCCGGTCCGGGAGGATCCCACGTGTCGCGGAGCGGCTGGGCCCGTGAGCCATGGCCGCTGAGCCTGCGTGTCCGGAGCCTGTGCTCCGCAACGGGAGAGGCCACAACAGTGAGAGGTTGGCGTACCGCAAAAAAAAAAAAAATAATAATAATAATTATTATTATTCTCTGCCTTTTGAGAAAAAGAAAAAAAAAAAAGCCAATGTGGCTCTTTGGTTCAGAACACGGGCATATTCAAGTGGACATCTCAGGGTCAAGGTTAGAGTTCAGCCCAACTGGAGGTTTTCACTCTTTTCCAAAGGGTGAGGTGGATCCCATTTTGTCCTGTTAGCAGTGGTCATTGTGAACCTCTAAAATGTTTTAAAGTAACATTTTAAAAGACTGCCAAATGAGAGAGCAAAGAGGCTTTGTCAGAGCCCATCGGCTCTCGTGTCAACCAAAGCTAACTGAAAAAGAACTCAGGGTTCTTAAAACTGAATTTCATTAGTGGAGACGGACCCAAAAAAAATGTGCATTGAAGATAACTAGCAAAATACTAGTCTTACTCCCCACGCCCACACTCAGCTTCTCATATTGTGTTATTCCTGCTCGGTATTAAGTATCCAAAGGGCAGAAAAGGAATAATTTCAAAGAATCAACATCAAAGTGCAATCTGTGCTTCCTTCCCAAGCAGAACATTGTTTTAATTTCCATTTTTTATTTCCATTTTTAACTGAATTAGCCACTGTTGGTAGTGGATACACTTTAATCCTTTATAATAGGCCACGCATGTATATTTTTTAAACTGCTTAAGAAACATCTTGTCAATGTGATAATCACTTTTTCTTCATAGTAATGCCTAGATTATTCCTCACACAATATCTTGGCCTGATAGGATAATTATGTATAGCTAAAAAAAAAAACTAATCCCCATTGGGCCCTACATCAAAAAGTATATATCCAAAGATTACAAACACATCTGTGTTATTTTAAACTTTCTCAGTCTGTGAAATCTACAGCCATCTGCCTGAATAATAGGATTGACCACATAGCACATGCTTTCTAGCTGAATTCTATTTCTAGCTGAATAAGTCAGAAGGAGTACACCAGATCTCTCTCCCTGGCATACACCTTGAGGGGAACATGGATCACAGAGAACCATATCATTTCCTGCCATGTAAGAAGAACAGCCAGCGGTATTAAGCGCTGATTATAGACCTCACGATATCAAGTACTTTATGGTTACTAACTCATTTAAATTCACAAAGAATCTATGTTGGTACTTTTATTATCCCCATTTTACAGACCAAGAAAGCAAGTCACAGATAACTTAGGCCTAAATTCACATAGCTAGTAAGTGGCAAAGCTGGAATTCAAATCCAGAACCTAAGGAATGTTTTTAACCACTTTATAACTTCTGCATTTACCACCTGTGTTCCATTTTATTGTTGTTTTTATTCCGAGATTTTTATTGTTGGGGGAGATAACTTTTTATCTTGAAAACAGATACAATACAAAGATCTTGTTTTTCCTGAACCATCTGAGAGTAAGTCGTTCACCTGATACATCTTACCTTGAAATATATTAGCCTGTAATTCCAATAAACCAGATATTCTCCTACACAACCCCAACACAACCACCAAGATCAGGAATTTAACATTCAAAACATTTCTTCCATCTAATTTTCACACCCCATTCACATTTTACCAGTTTACCACTAACGTCCCTTAAAGCAAAATCATGTGTTACGTTTATTTGTCGCATTTCGTTGGTCTCATTTAATCTGGAACAGTTCCTCAATCTTTTAACTTTCATGACCTTGATACCTTTGAAGATTACAGGCCAGATCTTTTGTAGAGATCCTTCCTTCAGTGAGTATCTGATATTTCCTCGTGATTAGATTCAGATTTTCATCTTTAGCGGGACTATCACAGAAGTGATGCTGAGTTCCTCTCATTGCATGCTATCGGGGGCTCGTGATTTGGACTTATCACATTGCATTTTACCCTCCATAATTAACAAGTATTTTTGTGTGTGGGGGGGGTATTTTGAAGCTATGTAAATCTTCCAATTCTTACCAATTTTCAAGTCATTCATTTATTTATGAATACCAGCATAGACTTGTGCTTTTCTACTTATTCAGTGGATTATAATGTATTACTACTGTTTTTTATTTTGATATTCCAGTTGTCTTCAGTTTGCCTATTGGGAGCCCCTTCAACCTGTCTGCTTTGTCTTTTTAAATTTTCCTATCATTTTTAGAGCACTTCCTTGCGAATTGGCACAATAAGATATTCCAGGCTCATCTTGTACCTTCCCTGCTCCAGCCCTGGCATCAACCATTTCTCCAAGGATCCCTGGTTTCTTTTAATGAAGAACGGTATTTAGAAACCAAGATGTGGTGTTGGTGTGCTCATTGCTGCTTCAAAGCTGGCCCTCTAGGTAGAAAGAATTAGGAATTATGTGCATACGTGAAGAAAGAGAGATTTACATATACGTTCGTTTCTATTCTGGGTGTGGCTACATATACCTTTATATATGAGTTCATACCAATGCCTCCAAAACTAGTCTAATACCGTTTGAGTTTCTCCCTTTCCATATTTCCATCTCTGACAGCAAGAAACCTAACAGCCTGTGCTCTTAACCATTCTACTCTATTGTCTGCCCCCTGGGGCTCAAGGAAAAGGAAGAAAACTGCACTGAAACTTGGGACTGAGTCCCAGGCCTCCTCTTCAGCCGGACACACCGCCCGGCTGTATGGTCTTGAACAAGTCACGTAACTGCTCCGGTTTGCCATTCTTCATCTATAAAATAGCTGTGACCATAATACCTGTTTCAGGAGGACCCACAGGATGGAGGTCAGAGTAAAGGGCCTGTGGCCAGCCTGGCTCTGACACCCACTGGCTGTGTGAACTTGAAAAAGTGACGCAACTTCTCTGAGTGTTGTTACTTCATTTTTAAAAATGTAAATAATGCTACCCCCAAGCTCCCAAGTGGTTGTGATATTTAATTGTATGCAAAACTGTTTGGCAGAGTGCCTGGTAGATAGAAACAATTAATAAATAATTATCTCCTTCACCTTTCCCCTCACCACAATGTTAAATAATAATAACAATAATAATACAACTATAATTATGCCTTATATAGAGTTAAAAAATGGGCAACGAAGTTAAAATGATCATGTAATTTCTTAAGTATGGTCTAGTGAGATAACCTTCTAAAAGAGCAGTTGAGTAAAATAAGTTGCATTTTTATGGCATTTTCACCCTCTCTGAATATTTCCAAGGTGCGATAGAACTCGGAGGAAGAAATGACTGCTCCAGCAATAAAGGATGCATTTAAGACAATTTTACCATAGAGTCTTAACCCTGTGTAATAATAAATAATGATGGCTTTGGGTTGACTGAATGCATATTATACTAGGAAATTTGCAAACTCATTGCTAATCCTTACAACATCCCTGCAAGGAAGGTCCATTTCATAGATTAGAAAACTGCAGTCTGGAAAACTTAAATGTCTTCCCAAGGCTGCACAGCCAGTAAGTGACTGGGTCCAGATTGGATCCAATGTGTGAGGGGCTCCAGACCCACCTTCTGTTCAGCCCACTGTCACATTACTCGTCAAGAGAAATATGCCCAGGACGTGACCCCATCCAGTTGATTTGTGGAACTCTGACTGTGCCCCACTTGGCCAAAGAGGCAAATTAAAATTGCTAACAATGAGCTCAGAACACCACCTCCAGTTCCCAGCATTCCACATTCCCCTTGTTCCGGAAATTCAAGAGCACAATGACTAAAGTTTTTGGCATCTTGTTTCCAAAGTATTTCTGTAACACAACCAGAAGAGTTGGCGTCTGCTCAGGGACTAAAAAGGCTGCCATTGAGAATGAAATAAATTCAGCACCATTGACCTGTTCTTTTTCCTTATGTAGTTTGTTTTTCACAGGATCTTGTGTCTCTGGGGGTTTCCCTGTATCCTTTGTTGTACTTTCCCTGTCCATTTGTCTGATCCCCAGCTAGACTGAGTTCTGGGGATGCAAGGAGAGTGTTTTGGTCATCTTTATCTCATTCGTGCTAAAACAGGGTAGGCCTTTCATAAATATATGTTGGCTGGTTGGAGAGATGGTACTGGTCATCTTTATCCTTAATGATGTCAACAGCAGAGAGGTACATGCAACGTGAGAGGAAGGTAAGGAAAGAGCCTAGTTAGAGGCTGGTAGATCTATTATAAATTTTCTCAGAAAGTAAATATTTTAAAGAGACACAAATTTTTAAACTTCTTTTCAAGGGTGCCCTAGAGAAGCATAGAGGTACAAACCATGGAGTCCAGAGCAAAGCTGCCTGGTTGAATCTTAGCTCTGATACTTCGTCGCTGTGTGACCTCATGCAAGTTACTTAAGCTCTCTGTGCCCTACCTGAAAAATGAATGAGTTCATATATGTAAAGTGCTTAGAACAGTGCCTGGCACATAGTAAATGCTATAGAAGTATGAGCTTTCGTTGTCATCTTGTGCCTTTGTTGCTTTGGCAAGAAGAGATTAAGACCCTGATAGGGTAATAAAAAGAAAATACAGTACCCAAAGCCACAAGAACTAAGAAAATGAGTTCTTTGTCCAAAGCATTGTACAAATTAAATTACCATAAGCTGGTCATTTACACATGTGGTCTCAGGGGAAAGGGACAAGGAAATGAAAATGAAGCTACAACAAGGTGAGAAGACTCTAGAATATTTGCCTTCATCATTAACATAGTATGTTATGAACAAAACCGGCACAATCGTCATGTATAAAAGCAGATGTCAGTGCACAGTGGACACACCGCCCGGCAAACGAGGACAGTCGATCAGAAAGCAGCTCCAACGCCTTCTCCCTGCATCACCCCGGGTTGCTGGATGTTGGAAGAAACTCACACAATCAAGCCTCTGTTTTCACTTTAAATTCATGATCTCAAGACTCAAATTGGCACTCAGTGTTCCTCAGCAAGCTTGCTAGGTTTCTCTAGAAGGTTCATTTCCCCTCCCCCCTTAGACATCTAACTCATGCCTTCTTCAGCCTTCACAAGCCTCCCACGGCCCCTCCGCCACGCTGCCCATCAGCTGATGACCTTGTTTCACGCTTCACTGAGAAAACAGCCGCCGGCAGGCACACACCCTCTCACCCTCCGCTACCAAACCTGCCACCCCAACTTCACTTGCTCCCATCTGCTTCTCCCGATACAGTCAAGACCATTTTCCTTTAGAAGCATGTGCCTTGGACTAACTGAGCTGGCCATGCTTCTGCTCCAGGAACTGCCATGGGTCCCCTGCTAACGAACTCAAGGAAGAACGGAAAAAAATAATAAGAGCCAACATTAAGTATTTACCACATGCTAAGATTTTTTACATATATTAACTTTCTTGACTCTCCACAGCAAGCCTACAACGTGGATGGTGTTACTGTCCCCACGTTACACATAAGAAAACAAAGGCACAGGGAGCTTAAGCAATCTGCCCTAGGTCACGATACCAGTAAGGTGACGAACCCAGGCATCTGGCTCCAGAGACTGAATTCTTAAACCGGTACAGCCTCACCATGAAGCATGGGTGGCAGAAGTGGGAAGAAGAGGCAATAAATCATGAATTTTTATGTCAACCTTTTTGTGCTCAGAACAGACCCTCCTGCTGGGTCTGCTTCCTTCTTGAGGGTATTGAGTAGGAATTAAGCAAATAGAATGCCATGGTAGAGGAGCCCAAGAAATGCATGTAATGAAGCTCCTTGCACTGGAGAGTAAGGCTACAGAATCCTGATACTCCTTCCTCTGAGAGTCTGCCATTGTCCCAGCCTCTGTGACCATCACACAAAGCAAAGATGTGCTCTTTCCAAAGCTAGAGTCCCTCTGGGCCTTGGAAGCTACTCGTTCACAGGTCAATGGCTGTGTGGTAAGAGTCCTTAGGAGGGGCATCTTAGTCTGCTCAGGCTGCCAGAACAAAATACGAGAGACTGGGCTGCTTAAATGATAGAAATTTATTTCTCACAGTTCTGGAGGCTGGGAATTCCAAGGTCAAGGTCCCAGCAGATTCATTTCCAATTGAGGACCTTAGTCCTGGCTTGCAGATGACTGTCTTCTGACTATGTCCTCACATGGCCTTTCTTCAGTGTGTGCAGGTAGAGAGAGAGACCTTTATCTCTCTTCCTCTTCTTATAAGGCCCCTAATCCTATGGGATTAGGACCTCACCCTTATGTCCTTATTTAAACCTGAATTACCTCCTAAAAGCCTTATCTTCAAATACAATCACATGGGGCTTAGGGCTTCAATATGAATTTTAGGGGACCCAATTCAGTGCATAGCAAGGAGAATTTCAGAGCCTTCTGCTACAGTTGCTACTGCCCTGAGAGCACAGAAACAGGGTCACCCAGCTTGGAAGGAGCCTCGTAATCCAGTAGAAGGCTTGCCCCTTGTCCTATCTAAAGCAACCTCTCCCCTGAGCTCTGGATTCTATCCTCTCTCACTTCTCAGATCTTGCCTCCTTCAGTCCTCCTCTCTCCCTTTTTCCTGTACCATCAATATCTCCCTTTAGACTGGAAGGCTAATAGCAGCATCCCAAATGTTCTCCTATACCCCATTCCCCTGTCCTCCTCCAGTAATGCTACAAGAGTCAAGGAATAAACTTAAGCAAGATGTCGTTTAGACTCTTTTCAGGCTAGCTTTTATGAAGAAATGGCTTGATCATCAACTGTAGTGGTACCTGATATACACATTTTTTATTTATAACATACATATTTATACTATATATATTAAATGTGTGCATGCACACATATATATACATACCAACATACATAAACACATACATGTAGATATATACAAGTATATACACATACACAGATATGTACAGATTTACACACATATACTCCTCCACACAAAAAGATATACACAGACACATACACAGATATACACATATACACACATATATAAAAGCATATACAACTTTACCCGCATAAGCACATATACACATACACATACAAACACACACATATACACGTGTAGTCTTGAAGAGGCTGTGAAGAGGAAAGGAGAAATTGGAATGCAATTATAAAAACAAATGGTGTAAAGGCCAAAAAGAAAGGAAAGATCAGACTGAATCTCTACCTTTCCTCTGAATGCTGACTATTCCATTTTCAGCACATTTGTCAAGAGCCTGCTATCTGTCTGGCCCTGGGTGAGGCACTGGCCCTTGCCTTTAATGGTGCATTTAAAGTGACAGTGTGCTAAATGGGATTCTTAAAGGGGCCAATAGGCTCCTTTCCAGGAAGAGCTGCAATATATTCTCGCCAAGGGAAGGCTGCTGCTAATACATCTTTACAATAAACACACACTCAGTTAACAATACAGGTCTCTGTATTTTAGTACCTTCAACTTGGCTTTCTAAACTAGAGCAAGAAAGTGGAGCCCCACTTCAAGGAGCCCCAGGCAGGAAAATGGTTAAACTAGTCAAGGTTAGACTGTTGATTATCCAATTGTGCTATCTTTGCTCATTCCCAAGTCACGCAGAGGTCTGGTGACAGGTGAAGTGTTCTTCAGAAAGTTATGGTTCTCTATGAAGTGGGAGTCTGCAGGCAGGTGGGAGTAGGGTGAGTCCTGCTTCATTATAATCAGCTGCCTTGGGAAAGGCACCTCCCAACTCTTCTTGTGCATTCCGTAGGCCTTCTTAACATGATGAATCTTTTCAAACTTCCTGAAGCGTCAGAGGCATTTCCCCCTCAAAGCTTATCTTTGCAATGGTTCATGTACGACAGACAGGTCTTCTGAAAAGCACGAACCTCTGGTCCTTCGCCGACCACCTTCTACCTGACTAAGCTGCATACTTCCAGGCAACTGAGGAGAGGCTTTGCGTGACAGGCAGTGGCTGTGACTGACCACAAACCCTGTTACCCACATCCCGTCTCTCTCTTTACAATAACACTTCGGTGGGGTAGGAGAAAATAATTGGAAGTCCTTCCCATGAGACTCAGAGGCCTTTTCTGAAGGTGCAAAGTCTGTAAACTGACGCTGAGGACATCAGTTCCTCTGTTAAACTCCGGTAGATCTTAATGACGCTATCTTCCACCAATAGTTAAAAAAAAAAAAAGCTCAGGGTTGTTCCACCAATGTCTAGTTTAATCGTTTTCCATTGTCAATTCAACACTACAAATATTGGGCATCCATTTCATGGAAGACACTGTGAGAAGAGATAAAATAAAACAGACCTGGAACCTGCCCTCATGTTATTTAGGGTCTGGGGTGGGAGAGGGAGAGAGGGTAATTTAAGAAAAGGCTGGTTGGGACTTCCCTGCAGTCCAGTGGTTAGGACTAGGTGCTCTCACTGCTGAGGGCCCGGGTTCGATCCCTGGTTGGGGAACTAAGATCCCACAAGCCACGCGGCATGGCCAAACGAAAAGAAAAGAAAAGGCTGGTTGTATGAAGTGCTGCCACTGAGGAACAACTAGGAGTGGTAGGGTCACAGAGGAGGGAAGAATAAATTCCAACTGAGGCTTCCTGTAAGAGGTGGTATCTGAATCAGAGAATGAAGAGATTGCCGGAAGTCAGAGCAAGGGGAAGTGGTGGGACTTCCCGATGAAGGGAACGTGCATGTCAACACAGAAGGGGAATACACGGCATGGGTCTGGAGAAAGTGAGGAGTCAGGTATGACAGAAAACAGAGGGGGTGAGGCCTGGTTCAGTGCATCCAACTTAAGGAAGGTTCAGCTCATAGGGCCTAGGGCTTGGATATTGTGCTATAGGAGAGGGGAGCCACTGGAAGGTATTAGTATTGCCTACACTTTAGGAAGATAGCTTGGAATCTGAGAAGGGGACTGCCAGGGAGAAAGCATGGCCTTGTCCCCTGTCCTTCTCAATAGAAGTGAGACTAGAGCCAGAGTCCAGAGGACACAATGAGGGAGAGCATGTTGGGGACTTCGGGCTCCATGGCAGTGTTGACTGGAAAAAAATGCACAACGTGAGAGCTGTGAGTTAAGTTTTATTGGGGGAAAAAATGAAGACTATAGCCAGAGAGATGGCATCTCAGAGAGCTCTGAGGAACTGCTCCAAAGAAGTGGTGGGGAGATCAGTTTATATGTGATTTTGGTAAAGGGGGATGAATGCGATCGCACAAAAATGTGCGGTCAAGCGCACATTTTTGGCAGAAGGTTGCTTCTAATCTCGTGAAGGTTACTGCTAGTCACAAGGAGCAGACGTCACCGTGAAGGATTTTAATGCTTTTCTAGATATGAGGAGATGCAGGAATTTGAGCTCATAAATTCTTCTCCTGAAAATATCTAACTACCCAAAGGCTTGTTCTGCCAGTTTTTTCCCAGAGCACAGAGGGCCTCATTCCTGATCTCTACCCTGAACTCCTTTCAGGGGGTGTTGAAGGTCAGCAGCTGCAGCGGCTCGTAATTTAACCCTGGTAGAGGCAGATGGCAAGTGCCAATTTGTAGTTGGCAGCCACCAGCAAGGCCTGGTGACCAATGGCCGAGGAGGAGCCATAAAGTGAGGACCTTGGATTTTGCGACTCCCCAAAGAAGCCCATCTGGCAGATGTCCGTCTGTGCCCTTGGAAGGGGGCTGTGTCTCTCCCGACTACAGATGTGGAATTCGAAGAGGTCACCAACTTATGCTCACCCTCTTGGACCTATATGGGGCTTTCCTGATGGGCTGGATCTGTTCTAAATAGAGAGAGAGTTCGATCAGCACCTGAGCGGAACGTAACACTTTGCCTGCTTGCTGGCCGCCAGCCCATAAAAATGGGCACTGGCATGCCTCCTGCCCCATGCTCTGCCATCATTGATAGAATTCCCCAGCAGTTTGACGGGGACACGGGTTGAGGGAGCACACAACATAAGTAGGTAATGAAAAATTACAACCCACTTAAGGGGACTCTGTAGACAGAGGGAGAAAGACAAGGCTCAGCAAGTAAAGCTGGCAACTTCATTTACATTAGAACTAATGGAAGAGAGAGAGAGGACATTAATAACAGTAATTAGAGCAAGATCTAATTAGAGCACAGAAAGACTTTCTGGAAACAAGAATGATATTTCTGAATTTTAAAAGTTCAGTAGACAAATTGAAAAAAATGAGTGCTCACTGCTGAGAATAGAATTCATGTTCTGGAAGATCAAGTTAAAGAAATATCTCAAGACACAGAGAACTAGTCCCCAAAGTATAAGTCATGTGGAATGAGAAAAGAGCCCCAGAAGACACATCCAGAGGATCTACCATGTTAACATATGAAGTAACGTGTGCAGAGCAATAAGAAAATAACGGAAGAAAATATTCCCTAAACTGAAGAAATACTTGGTCCTTCAGACCAAAAGCTCCACTGAGTCCTAGAGAAGATGAATTAAGAGGGGAAAGCAACAACAATAAAAACCTGAGACATACTCTAGTGAAATTCTACCTTTCAAAGATAAGGAGGAAATATTACAGACCTTCGGACGGAAAGAACAGGTCACTTGCTCATCATCTGAAATACTAGAATCTGAAGAACACTGAAATAACACCTGTATAGAGAAAGAAAGATTATTATTGTTATTTTATTATTATTATTTGCGGTATGTGGGCCTCTCACTGTTGTGGCCTCTCCCGTTGCGGAGCACACGCTCCGGACGCGCAGGCTCAGCGGCCATGGCTCACGGGCCCAGCCGCTCCGCGGCATGTGGGATCCTCCCGGGCCGGGGCACGAACCCGTGTCCCCTGTATCGGCAGGCAGACTCTCAACCACTGCGCCACCTGGGAAGCCCCAAGAAAGAAAGATTATTAATAAAAGCAGATTCTGATCCTAAAATCTTATCCAGCCTAAGTACCATTCACCTGAAAGGGAAAGGAAAGAATATCATAGTCCCCATCCTTGAACAACATGGAGGTTAGGGGTGCTGACCTTCAGGGCAGTTGAAAATCTTCCTATAACTTGTAGTTTACCTTCCGTATTCAAGGTTCTTCCATATATGCAATTCTGCATCAGGGATTCAACCAAACACGGATGAGTTATGTAGTACTGTAGTATTTATTACTGAAAAAAAAAAATCTGCATATAAGTAGACCCATGCAGTTCAAACCCATGTTGTTCAAGGGTCTACTGTATATTGTAAATCAACAACAAACGGTTACCCAAAACAAGTATAATTACCTGCAAATTAAGAAACGTTCTTTGGCATAATAGGCAAGTCCTAGCAAAAATGTGACATTATCTAGAGAGTAACAAAAAAGTATACATTTCATACCAAAGGGTACAGGACGCAGCTAAAACTGTATTCAAAAGGAAAATGTAAAGCTTTAAATGCTTTTAGTATATTAGAAAAATTAAAATGAAAGTAAAGAAAGACTGAAGAGGGCTCCCCTGGTGGCGCAGTGGTTGAGAGTCCGCCTGCCGATGCAGGGGACACGGGTTCATGCCCCGGTCCGGGAAGATCCCACATGCCGCGGAGCGGCTGGGCCCGTGAGCCATGGCCGCTGAGCCTGCGCGTCCGGAGCCTGTGCTCCGCAGCGGGAGAGGCCACAACAGTGAGAGGCCCGCGTACCGCAAAAAAAAAAAAAAGAAAGAAAGACTGAAGATAAATAAACTGTACCTATTCAACTTAAGAAATTAGAAGAGGCATAGCAAAGTGCAGAAGAAGACAATTCTGGCAGCAATGAGATAAGGGTGGAGATAATTCTGTGGCAGTGATGAAAGCCTAAAATACCGAAGCAGCAGGATCAGAAAGAAGAGCTGGTTTGAGAAGCTGTTCTGGAATGAAATGATCCTGGCATTTGGAAGCAGAAAATAGGAAGTAAAAGGAGTCAAAGAGGAGTGAGAGTTGGAGATTGGGTCACATCAGGTGAAGGTAATACTATTAGTAAGACAGAGAATGGAAAAGGAAGAATACATTGGAGAGGGAAGACGTGAAGTTCAATTTCAAATACGTAGCGTTTGAGGTGCCTGTGATGGGCAAGGCACTTTATGAGGCGCTGTACTCATCATAAATCTGAATATGCCCCTGCTCACCCAGATGCCTCTGTCACCAGTCCAGGGATGCAGTTAGCATATAAAGGTGATAAATAATCAAAAATATATATGTTTAATATGGGCTGATTCCAGAAACGTCCAGCCAAGCTCTGGAGTGAGAGAGAAGAAAGCTCCATCCTCTCCAGCCCTCTCTGCTACAGTTCAGAGGGCTCATCCTAGGGGATTGGGGATGGAGGGTGGGGACAGAGAGAAACAAGCAAGGTCAGCATTTCCTCATTATTATTCCTCAAGGCCTCTTTATTCAAGTCTAACGTCCTACTTAGGGAACAAGTGAGCTGCTCAAGAGACTTAGTAATTAACACAACTTCACAGTTGTAACTCAATGACTATTAATACAGCTTTCCTAAAGTAAAGTAATTTACTTTAAATTCCTAAAGTAATTAAACACAACTTCACAGTTGTAACTCAATGACTATTAACACAGCTTTAGCACTTCAGCTCAATTTATGTTTTCTTTGTCCTTCTTTCCTTCTGCCCCTGCAGTCCAGAACCCTAACAACACATCACTGAGAAATCTAGATCTTGGGAATCAAATAAAAGAATCACTGGTCAAGATCTCTTAATATTCAGATAACTCTTTCAAACAAAAAACTGGTAACAAACATTCTGGATTCCATCCAAGTCAATCTTCCCGCATAGCTTCTAGAAAAGCAGCAAGTCGATGATAATATTTGCCTGGGGGAAAAAAAAGAGCCAGGCAGTGAAGCATCCAGGAAAGACTTTTCTGTTGTGTGCCTCTACTTAGGCCAGCTTGATTTTCTCTTTGATCGAGAAGGATAGGTTCAGGCAAAGTATATTTGCTTAATTCTCTACCACTGATTTGTGCCATGTTAATCTAGTCTTTTGGTGAAGTTTAACCTGTGAATGAAATGGAAACATTGAATATTGGCAGCTGATTTTATTTTTGCTGTTTATTTTTTTTATTGGAGTACAGTTGCTTTACAATGTTGTGTTAGTTTCTGCTGTACAGCAAAGTGAATCAGTTATACGTATACATATATCCCCTCTTTCCTTCCCATTTAGGTCACCACAGATCACTGAGTGGAGTTCCCTGTGCTATACAGTAGGTTCTCATTAGTTATCTATTTTATACATAGTAGTGTATATATCTCAATCCGACTCTCCCAATTCGTCACACCCTACCCTTCACCCCCTTGGTAACCTTAAGTTTGTTCTCTACATCCGTGACTCTATTTCTGCTTTGCAAATAAGTTCATCTGTACCATTTTTCTGGATTCCACATAGAAGAGATATTATACGATATTTGTTTTTCTCTTTCTGACTTCATTCTGCATGACAGTCTCTAAGTCCATCCATGTCTCTGCAAATGGCACTATTTCTTTCCTTTTTATGGCTGAGTGATAGTCCATTGTATATATGTACCACATCTTCTTTATCCATTCCTCTGTCGATGGACATTTAGGTTGCTTCCATGTCCTGGCTGCTGGAAATAGTGCTTTGGCAGCTGATTTTAATCAAACCTTTCTGGTCCTTCGTTTGAGGCTATGCTTTGTTGCTGAGAGGCTAAGTCACTATTCTGGACTCCCAGAGATGCTTAAAATATGGAGAACTCAGTTTGGTCCTCCAGCCATGAACCTGTATCTGAGAACATCTGTGCAGTATCCCAAGAAGTGTTCTTCCATGTTCAGGCCATGGAAGGTCAGATAATTATTTTTACCCACCATTTTCAGTCAGAAGAAATAGCAGGATATCACACTATTTACAGTTGAAGTCTCTAAAGTTTGTCTTTGAGTTAATAACATTAATGGGCACAGTGGCCTGACCTCACATCCAAATGAGCCTGATTCATGCTCAAGGAAAATAAAGGCACAGATACCCAAAGTAGTTCTGAGAACCACTGTCATATCATTAGAGAAAAATGGTATTCCTGAGCCCAGAATTAACTTGCCTCATTTGTAGGAAACTGTCAAAATACATCTGGGCAGGCATTCTCTTTTCTTTTTCTTTTCCTTTTTTTTTGTGTGTGTGTGTGTGTGTGTGTGCAGCTCTTTTGTAAAGTCAGTCCTCATTTCTCCTGGCTGGTGATGCTTATCAGCAGCCCAAATAAAATGATGGCAAAATGGCCTGATTCTTCATCTTTTTCTGAGTTGCATCTGTCTCTGTAGAGTTACTAGTAGTACAAATTTGGAAATTCAGGCGGAGTCTTCTTTCCCCTCTATGTGCTAAGATTATTTTTCTCATATAGTAGTGATGTTTTTGTCTCTTTGCTGAAAATTTAATAATTCTCCAGAGAAGGGGTCTTTGGTAAGAAGCTTTCAGATTTGGAGGCATAAAGCATTTCATCTGGAGAACTTCACATGTCTTAGAAAAAATCCAGAAATCTGAAAGATACCGTTCAAGGCAGTTTCACTGAGGGTCATTTGTTGAAGAATTGACTGCCATTGTGCTAATCTGTTCATGTCTTTGTGCTTTCTTTGATGACATTTTATACATCAGTAGGATGCAGTGCTGTTATTCTCATTGGCATCATTCCTGAACAAACTTTACTAATATGATTAGCTATGTCATCCCATTTATCATTGAGCACCCAGATTCTGTCCTAAAGCAGGACCTGGGACCTTTAACTTTGGTTCTCTGATACCCAAAATATGGTCCAAAGGCAGATAGCATCCATATCAGCTGAGAGCTTGTTAGAAATAGAGAATCTCAGGCCCCCCACACACCTACTATTACGGACTAAATTGTGTCACCACCCCAAATTCATATTTTGAAGCTCTAACCCTCAATGTGATTGTATTTGGAGATAGGGCCTATTAGGAGGTAATAAAGGTTAAATAAGGTTGTAAGGGTGGGGCCCTGATCTAATCAAATTAGTGTCCTTATAAGAAGAGACACCAGAGAGCTTGTGCTCTTTCTTGCCATACACACAAAGAAGAGGTCATGTGAGAACATAGTGAGAAGGCAGCTACCTGCAATCCAGGAAGAGAGATCTTACTAGTAACCAAATCAGTCACTACTTTTATCTGGGGCATCCCAGACTCCAAAACTGTAAGAAATAAATGTCTGTAGTTTAAGCCACCCAGTCTATGGTATTTTGTCATGGCAGCCCAAGCTGACTAAAACCCCTCTGAACCAGATTCTTCATCCTAACAATATCTTCAGATGATGAGTATGCATATTAAATTATGAGAAAGACACTGCTTAGTTAACCTTGATCAAGACGTTATTTAAGCCCATTCCCTGTTCTGTCTTTTTCCCATGGAAAGAACTTGAGTCATGGACTGGGATGGACTTTGAAATGAGCCTTAGGCTTGGTTAGGCCCTGATTCTTTGATTCTAAAGATTCTTGCCAGCCTCAATTTGCCACGTAATCTCTGAAATGAAGAGAATCCTGGTTCTCTGGTTAAGAGGGAAGAGGTGCTCCTTGAAAAACCCTACACATCTGTGAGCACAGTCCTTTTTCAGGAGGATAAGAGGGTCAGGAGGGATTGTATGGTGCAAAATTGAACCAATAGCACAATTCTTTGGATTATACCAGAGGCTTCCCATCCTATAGGTACATTTATTTTTATGTGCTCTTCAGTCTATTTGGGGGGTCCATCACTTTTACAGGGCTATGTTGTTTGGAATCACATTTACTCCCTTTCAGAAACCTGAGTATTTTTCCATTATAGAAGGTAATCAATAAATACTTGTTTCTTCCTTCTTTCTCCTTGGTATCAGTAATATTTGGTGAGATAGGATGCATGACCAGAAGAACATTATCATTGGACAAATGTGTCTTTCTCAAAAAGAACATTACAAATAGGAATTGGCATCTCAAGTGACAAATGAGCAAGAGATACATGTTTACTATAGGGTGGTACTAGGAGAATCCAGACCCAGTTCTGGAGTGGGAGGAAAGAAGGGCTCCACCCTCTCCAAGGCTCTCTTCTACCACAGTAGTGGGAGCATCCTTGGGCAGGTGTGCCACCTGTTTTTGTATGGTTCATGAGCTAATAATAAATGGTTGAGGAAACATTTCTTAAAGAATAATATTTCTTGGGCTTCCCTGGTGGCGCAGTGCTTGAGAGTCCGCCTGCCGATGCAGGAGACGCGGGTTCGTGCCCCGTTTCGGGAAGATCCCACATGCCGCGGAGCGGCTGGGCCCGTGAGCCATGGCCACTGAGCCTGCGCGTCCGGAGCCTGTGCTCCGCAAATGGGAGAGGCCACAACAGTGAGAGGCCCGCATAACGCAAGAAAAAAAAAAAAAATAATAATAATAATAATAATATTTCTTGACATGTGAAAATTATTGGAAACTAAAATTTCAGAGTTAGCTATAAAGTATTGGAACACAGCCACACTTATTCGTTTATATATTGTCTATGAGTGGGTTCATGCTTCAGTGACAGAGTTGAGTAGTTGCAACAGAGTATGGCCTAAATCACTACTGGCCTCTTACAGAAAGCATTTGCTGACTGCAGTTCTAGGGGAATTGGAGTGGAGGTCAAGGGACAAAACCTAAGTTGTTTCTAGATAGGTTTTTGGACAGTTGGTGATAATCTATGGTGAACATGATGATGCTTTTAGATTAAGTTTTATTTGAAATGTCAGTTGGGCATTTGAAATAAAATCAGTTCCCAGGAGTAGGCTTTTGGTGCCAAACAGTATATGACTTTTACATATTGCCTAATTGTTCTACAAAAGAGCTGTAGCAATTTCTAATACCACTGACTGTTTAGCCATGTCTTTCCTGAGTGTTATGAAGTATGCCCTCCTAAAGCCAGAGGTGTACCTAATTGAGCCTATCATTTTTTTCCCTTCACATTAGTAAAGTCCAGGATAATGTGCCAAACCTTCCCTAAATTTTCCATTCTTTCTTTGTCATCACTGTTCTGATTTCTTGGTCAGTATTGACAGCAAAATAGAAATCCCTCTTGTTACTTTCATTTTCTTCTGAGTAATGATAATGAAATTGTCAGCAGGGAAAACCAAGAAATAATCAGATGCCTTATATTTAAAAAAAAACAACTTAAACTTCCAACAGATACCTGGAGCACTGAAGATCTAGCTGTAGGAGCTCTTCTCTGTACGGGACTGTACACAATACTAAGAGGGTATGTCAAGGCCTTTGCCTGGCCTCGAAGTTTGTATAATTCTCCCAGGATATAATCCTTCCACTTCTCTTTCATCCATGCAGAAACACTCTTCATCTCATTTTTCCACTAAGATTAGTTTATTTTCACTTAATTATATGTCTTTAAACACACACACACAGTGCCATTCCTCTATTTATAATGTTTCTTTTGAGCCAGACCTATTTTTCCATTAGTCTTAGTCTAGTCATGCATCTTCCTCAACAAAGATTATTAATACCGAAAGGAAAGAAGGAAGAAGAGAGTATTTATTGAGCACCTAATGTTTCCTAGTAAATACATTGGGTGTTTTGTCTTCATCTCTGAATATGATGTTAACTCTGCAGAGCAGGTTCTATTATCCTCTTTTTACAGATGAATAAACTAGAATTTATAGAAGGGATGTTTCTTGTCTGTGGTCACACAGCTAAAAGGAGTGGGGCCAAAATTCAAACCTGGGTCATCCTGGTTCCCAAACCATTAGGCATCCTAGCACATCCCTTTGCCTAAAGTGTGATACACATGCGTGCAGGAGTATTTTAAGAGGTACAATGACGAATTTAAAATTTTTTTTAAGTTACACATTTGTGTTTAATCCCTAGTACAATAGGAAAAATATTCATCACCATTTACTATCTAGATCAAATATGCTTTTGTGTTTTATATTTTAAAACATTTTATAAATAATTTTCAGAAAAATAAGAGGATACCATATGCTACCGCACATACATGGAATCTAAAATAATGGTACTGATGAACCTAGTGGCAGGGCAATAATAAAGGTACAGACGTAGAGAATGGACTTAAGGGCACACTGGGGGAAGGAGAAGCTGAGACGAAGTGAGAGAGTAGCATTGACATATATACACTACCAAATGTAAAATGGATGGCTAGTGAGTAGCTGCTGCATAGCACAGGGAGGTCAGCTTGATGCTTTGTGACAACCTAGAGGGGTGGGATAGGGAGGGTACAAGGGAGGCTTAAGAGGGAGAGGATATGGGGATATACGTATACATATAACTGATTCACTTTGTTGTACAGCAGAAACTAACACAACATTGTAAAGCAATTATACTCCAATAAAGATATTTTTAAAAAAAAGGATAGTGAAAAGCAACTTTATTCAAAATTTTATTAAGAATACAAACACATAAAACACAATTTTTGTTATATATTTTTCCTCTCTTTCTCTCCCTAGGTACATAAATGAGAAAGAGAAATCTGAACTGGGCAACATTCTCTTAGTTCAATTAATTGCTTGTCAACTGTCATGCATGCACCTAGAACATATTACAGATTTCAAACATATCACTAAGAGGATCTAGCTTATCATTACTTATGGTCTTCTTTTTGCATTTGCATCATGAAAATGGAAAATGTAAAGACTTTTTAAAATTTTGATTAATCATAATTTCATTGAAGAGGCCATATTTTTAATTCCACATTACAAAACATTTCCATTTTAGATTTACACACAGCAATTAAAATAATAATGTCTATTGAATTGTTTTAATTTTCTTTCACTCATCTTTGTATATATATCTGATTCATCATTTGTCTACTTACAAATCATACCAAATAATTTTGGCACAAAAGCATCATAAAGGATAAAAAAATAATGGATATGTCCTTTTAGAAACATGGGATAATTCAAGTTCTTGTTGCAAAATATTACATGATAAAGTTCTTCCTGTTCAATGACTAAATTGATGAAAATGCCATATTTCCTTTGTGCTCTTAGAATTATATTCATCATTCATGGATTCTGGAGTTTAAAACAATTCATCTAGGATATTGTTATTGGAAGAATTATGGTCTAAGATTTTGCTAATACAATCAATTTGACCATCATCCTTAGAGAATAGAGTTTTGCTGTCTCTTTGCATTTGTTTTCTCATTTGTCTAATAATTGTGAAATGTCTTCTGTTGTAAATTCTACTCTTTTTATCATTATGGGTGAGAAATGAAAAAATTCTGAATTCTCAATTGTGTCCAACGAAAACTAAAGTCAGACTACGACTACAAAGAGAGTGTCTTCTATCTTCCCTTACACCTTTTCAACAGGTAATGCAATACTTTAGACAACATAATAAGAAAGCTAAAGGATAATAAAATAATGATGACTCATATCACTAGTGTATCTAGGTGATCCCATCAGTTTTCTTGTTTTCTTCTTAATTTAGTATTTTATAGCATCATTTGGAATAATGAGTGATGAGGACATAATTTCTAGGATGACAGAATAGCAAAATTTTTCAAGATAGGAAAAATAAGATCACTAAGATTTTAAAATATATTTTAGCTTTTTAAAAGGATCCAGTGGACCTATGTTAGAATTATAAGAAAAAAAATGGTATTATTTTATGTTTTTAATATGTAAGATTTCTCCTTGAGCTCTGGAAGACTCATAAGAAAGAAGGAAAATATCATGAAATAGCAATACTTACAAATAGAACTACTCAAACGATAAACTCAAAAACTAAAATTAGATCCAATGAATGCTGATGGCATACTGAGGGTAAAGGGATATATAAAATACATAGCTAGCACATCAAACCATAATTTCATAGATATTATTGCTTGAGATAGACTAAGCTTGTAAAACATCAATTGAGCAGGACTTCCAAAATGGAAATAGACTTTACATAATTTGTCCAGGCAATCCACTAAACAGATAAACTAATAAAAAATAGCAACATCATCATGCCCTGGGAGTGGGAAAGAGGGCTAATCAGAATCCAGAATTGGTACAGTATAATGTCCAGTTTTTGACAAAATATTATAAATTATGGAAAGAAACAGGATATTGTGACCCTTGTATAGGAAAACAACAACAAGTAAGCAATAAAAACTGCATTTGAGGGAGCCCAGGTGAAGGAGACAAAGATTTCAAAGCAGCTATTATAAATATGTTCAAACAACTAAAACCATGAAACCATTTTTAAAAAATTAAAGGAAAGTATGATGACCATGACTCATCAAATAGGGAATATCAATAAGGAGATAGAAATCAAATTGAAAAATGGAAATTCTGAAGTTGAAAAGTACACTTGCTGAAATGGAAAATTCACTACAGGGGTTCAACTGAAGATTTGAACTGGAAAAAGAATCAGCAAACTTGAAGATAGGTCATTAGAAATTATACAATCTTAAAACCTAAAGAAAAAAGAATGAGGAAAAATGAATAGATCCTCTGAGACACCATTAAGCACACAAACATGCATGTAGTGAGAGTACCAGAAGGAGAGGAAAAAAAGGGGCAGAAAAATTATTCAAGGAAGTAATAGCTGAAAACTTCCCAGGTATGATGAAAAACATTGATCTACACATTCATGTTCAATGAACTCCAAATTGGAAAAACAAAAAAGAGCCATATCTAGACATATCATAGTCAAAATGTTGACAGTAAAAGACAGAGAAAATCTTGAAAGCAGCAGAGAAAAATGTCATCACATAGGAGAGAATCTCAATGACATTACAGCTTCTTATCAGAAATGGTAGAGTGCAAATGGCACTGGATAGCATATTTAAAGTGCTTCAAGAAAACAACTGTTAGCCAAGAACACTATATCTTTCAAAAGTGGGGAAAACATAAAAACATTCCAAGATAAACAAAGACTAAGATAATTTGTAGCCAGCAGACCTGCCTTACAAAAATTACTAAAGGAATTCTCTAAGCTGAAAAGAAGTTAAGGCTAGACTGTAATTTAATCCATATGAAAAACAAAAGGTGCTGGCAGAGGAAATCATGTATTAAGCATAAAAGACAACATAATTACATATTTATTTTCCTTTCTTCTCTTAATTAATTAAAAGACAACAAGATTAAACAATATAAAATTGAATTATGGAGCCTATAGCATAATAATCATACAAAGGGGAAAGGAAGAAAGGAAGCTACCTATAGTGAGTAGGAAGTGACATGAGATGATAACTCGAGTCCATGGGAAGAAATGAAGCCTACCAGAAATGGTAAATCAGAAGATTAATAAACAACTTTATAAATATATTTTTCTGCTTTTTTAGTTTCTTAAAAAGACATAAGGGGCTTCCCTGGTGGCGCAGTGGTTGAGAGTCCGCCTGCTGTTGCAGGGTACGTGGGTTCGTGCCCCGGTCCGGGAAGATCCCACATGCCACGGAGCGGCTGGGCCCGTGAGCCATGGCCGCTGAGCCTGCGCGTCCCGAGCCTGTGCTCCGCAACGGGAGAGGCCACAACAGTGAGAGGCCCGCATATCGCAAAAAAAAAAAGACATAAGATTATATAAAGCACCAATTATAATGCTATATTTTTGTGCTTGTAACATATATAGATGTGATATATATTGTATTAATAATATACAAGAGGGGAGAGGGAATAGAGTAGAACAAATTTTCTATATCTCACTGGAATTAATTTAGTATAAATCTGACATAGAGTCTGATAAGTTAAAATGTATATTGTAATCCCCAGAGCAACCACTAAGAAAATTACTCAAAAATATTTTTAAAGTTATTAGAGGAATTAAAATGGTACACAGAAAATATCCATTTAATACAAAAGAAAGCAAAAAATTAAGAACAGAAGAATAAAAAACACATGAAAGATATAGAAAAAAATACCAAAATGGCAGAGGTAAATCTGACTATATCAATAATTAAATGTGAATGAACTAAACAATCGAATCAAAAGGCAGAGATTATTGAACTAGATTTTAAAAAGACAAGATCCTACTAGATTCAAAGATACAAATAGGCTAAAAGGCAAAAGATGGAAAAAGATACACCATGGAAAGAGTAACTGTAAGAGAACTGGAGAAGTATACTAATAGCGGACAAAATGGACTGTCACACACACACACACACACACACACACACACGTTGCTAGAGGACTCCTTTATAATGATAAAAAGGGTCAATTCGTTAGGAAGATATAACAATTATAAACACACGTTCTGAACAATAAGGCCCCAAAATACATGAAGCAAAACTGACAGAATGGAATAAAGAAAAGTTAATTTAAAGAAAAATATTAAAGAAATAATGGTACAAGTGGCTTTCAGTAACGTAAAAAATCACAAAGGGACTAAGCAAATTACTAGAGTTTGAGAAATACCACCTTACGCCACATTAAGGCTATATTGTTCTCAAATTTCAAGTTCACTCTGCATTGTTATATCCTGATGTCTCAGACAATAAGTATCTTCCACTAATCTTTTCATTTTAATCTTTCCCTCTCCTGAAAGTCCATTCTCACCAAAGGATGAAAAAGATTTTATAATCTCCCCCATCATTGTTCATTTGCTTATTTAAGGTAGGCAACATACAAAGTTGAAACAACCTAAATTTAAAAACTGATTTAAGTCTTGTTTCTATTACTTACAACCTAATTGCCTCTGCCAAGTAATCTCTGTGGGTCTTGGCATTCTCATCTTTTAAACGATGTGGTAGAATGAGACCATCTGAGGTCTCTTCTGAGCCTGGTGTGAACTGTTTCACCAAGCTCACCATTAGGAGGTCAGCAGGATCCTGATTGCTGAGTTGGTGAGGTCCACCTCGCTGCTTCACTGGGTTACAATTTCAGCTTCTAGAAAGACTTCTGCAGACTCTTAGCATTTCTACAGAATTCAGTAGTTTAAGATGCAGATTTCATAAAGCACACTTCGCCTTTGGTTGTAATAAGTGGATTCGGTTCCGAAACACTTTTTTTTTTAATTTTTATTTTCTATTGGAGTATAGTTGATTTACAACATTGTGTTAGTTTCAGGTGTACAGCAAAGTGATTAAGTTATACATATGCATGTATCTATTCTTTTCCAAATTCTTTTCCCATTTAGGTTAATACAGAATATCGAGCAGAGTTCCCTGTGCTAAACAATAGGTCCTTGTTGGTTATCTATTTTAAATACAGCAGTGTGTATATGTCAGTCCGAAACTCCCAGTTCCTCCTGTTTAGGTCCTGTCTGTGGTATGATCTGCACTCCTAATATCTACAGTCAGCAGATTTCCCTAGTGAAAAATCTAAGCCAGCCTAGGGCTGAGAGCAGTTTATGGCAAGCTGGGCATGAATATGCAGGTGCCCTAGAGAAACAGTTAAAAACGCAATTTTAACTTTTAAGGCTGGAAACAAAACTCTGTTTAAGATTTGTTTATTATATTCATGAGTTCCTTAAGAGATTTCAAGTGCCTACAAAATTCCCAGTTCAAGGTAAGAACTTACTGCAGCTGCATGCTTACAGATGTGGAATATATTATACTAGTCCGAGTTTCGGCAGAAAGCAAGTAGCACGTTCAAACTGACTCATTTAAAGAAAGTTAATAAAGGGAATATTTACAAAGATATGGGCTGGCCTAAGAAAACCAACCAGGGATAGTGCAGTACCCCAGGACTCGAAGCAGTGGAGAGAAGTTACCACCCAAATGGAAAGGGAGAGGGGTATTGACCAGGACCCAGAGACAGAAGCTATGTAGACAAGGCTGCCAATGAGGAGCTGAGGCTTTGGGAAAGGGACACAGACAGCCATGGCGACCTAGCAAGGAGGGAGCTTAAGGAATAAATACCCTGTCTTCACTCTCCTTCCTCCTTCCAGTATCCTGCCAGTGCTTCCCTTTGGCCAAAACCAATCTAACGTCAGAGGGCGAGAGAACACAGTTAATGTTGTTCACAATGGTGAGCATCCCGGAGCCCAGGACAGTGTGGAGAAGGTAGAAGGGCAAATGGAAAAAGTCACACATTTCCCAAATCCAGGGGTAGGGCAGCAAAAACGATTGTGAGGTTATTTTATCCAAGATCAAGACGAGAGTGAAGCAAACAAGGTACCTAGGATGCAAAATTTAAGAAGGTGCCCAGTCTCAGGATCAGGCTAAGGTTCAGCACTTTCCTGACCTGGAAAGAGGGGTCGCCTAGTCCCAGGCCTGATTCACCCAGGGACTTAGAGTTGTTTGCAATACAATTAAGAGAGGGAATGTACTACCTTTTAATCTGTAAGTATAAGAAGAGCATTTGTTAAAAGATTTTAAAATATCTCTTTAGACTTTTCCCCCACCGAGGTCCAGGCAGATAATACACTACTCATACATGAAATGTCCAGAGGCTAGTGTGATCAACGGCCTGGCATTGGCATTGAGCCCTGCATTTTGAGTATTTTGTGTGGGTGTGTCATTGATTCCAACTGCACATTTTTTCACATCTTAACGTTGCTGAAGTCAATCCTGTCTTATAATCAATGATGTCAGAAGTACAATTAGCAGCATTTTTCTTCTTTGAGGTATACAGAGTAATAGTGTGCCATATAATTGATGGCATCTTTGATTTGATGAAACTCGGTGTAAATACTTTGAGCATGTATCTGGATTTAACACAAACTTAGGGTGTAATAATGGTCGTGGTATATCTTCAACCAGGATTTCATGAATGAATGGATGAATAAGTGAGTGAAGGAGGGAATGAATGAGAGAGTCCTCCTGTCCTAGCTGATGCGTCCTTTTAGGGCTTGGATAGTGTGGTGTCAGGAAAAATACTAGTTCGTATACAATAGTTTAAGCTATCATCACGATCTTCTGCAATGATAGGCTAAAAAAGCCTGAATGTTGCATTCACCATGAGCATTCACTTAACTCTCATTATTTCATTTTCTGCCAAGTTGACACTAATTCTGTGTCCGTGCTGGGCACTTTCTGTAGTCTTCACGACAATCTGAAACCGTTTTACGGCAGATTTTCACTCACTCTTCTCACCTTCCTCTTCCTCATCTGCTCTAAGATAACTTCTTCCCAATGGCATTTCATTAATTCTCAATTCACATGCCTGATTTTAAGCCTTTGATTCTGAAATCAAAGTGCAGTTTTCAGTGTAATTCTACCATTAACCATGAATTCTTTTACTTTAAAGTTTAAAATTTTCATTTCATTTTAACACAGTCCTGCATGCAGGCATGCACCTCAGTCTCATGGTTAATAGAAGCTGGTTTGGCCAGAGAAAACATTATTTTTCTAGCGATTTACTTTAATCCCTCTCTGCAAGAAACTAACATTATTTTCTTCTTTTTGATGAGTCATGCAGTAACAGCTTCCTAGCTTAGCCATTACCTCTTCCTGTGAATTTCCCTTTTAAAATTGACATTTACTCATTTATAATGCTATATTGAGACTGGTATTTCTGACTTAACTCTCTTCTGAGGATAAGAAAGAAGTTTTTTCATTAAAAAATTAAATATGTATATCGGAAGGCTGAGTATTAATTATTAATAGCATCACATGGCCTTAAAAAGTGTTAACCACCCCAAAGGAGAATAAGATTTCAGTTGTTTGCAGAGATTATGGATCACAATCTACTTCCAATTTGGGGCTTAAGTAATGATTTGGGCAACCATTATTTACCCCAAAGCTGTTTTAATTTCAATTTTAGTGATTTATTAGTGTTGGTGAAACAATTTTCTTTGGCTGTTTTTTCACGTTTTACGTCCACATGGTTAATAATTCTGTACTATCTGCAGGATGTTGGTGATGGATAGCCAGAAGCAACAGATTTACTGGTGCAAAATTATTATAGGACCCAGTTGCAAGTGCTTTTTAATGGCTAACTTAAAGAAATTGGTCATAAATCTTTTTTAAAAATTTTTATTATTAAAATACATGGTATTACAATGATAACTTAAGATCATCTTCCCCACCTCCATATGCTTTAGATAAACAGGAATATTACTGAATGCTTATTCTAACACTCCTTAAGCACTCAATATATATTAGTTGCTACTATTAAGTTTACATTTCCAGGTGCCTTTTCACACTCTGCCGCCCTTACTTCCACGTTCCATGATGCCCTCTCTCAATACCTTTGTGCCCTTTGGGCTTTCGTTCCCACTTCTTCCTGCTCTCACGGATAAGCCACTTGTACATTGAGTGAATACAAGTCCAAATATTGCCTCTACCAAGTCCTTGCCTTTAGGTCTAATCTTCAACTGGGAATGAAGCTCTTTATCGCATGTTAAGGAAGTTCAGGTATTAGAAGTTAGAGAAGGTCACGATTTGGGGAGGTAGCCTTCTCAAAACACCTTGTAGATTACCTGCCCTACCAACAGGTAAAACCAACTTCGGATGGAGAATTCAGAACCAGCCACTGGAATTATACCTCCTGCAATAGCTATACTATAGATAAATATCCATCAATTTTGCAAAGCTTTGTTGTTCTCCTCTTAGGATAATTTCCAGGGCATCATTCCACGTAAATGTCTCCTGGCCATCATTTACTTTGGCTGGGTCAACTTTTCTCCTGGGTTATTGCTTAAAGAAATTTAATGGTTCCCTAAATGTATGTTTCATGTATTTCCCCCTTATCGTCAAAGTCCATTCTTGATTTTTGTGGGTGATTTCTCATGGGGATAATATGCTCCTTGCATCAAGAGGACACATCCCCATCCAGGCTCCTTCCCACTGAAGTCTGAGCACATCAGAGAACAGCAGTGTGAATTCTTACTCTGAGATGGCCTCTAGACCAAGGCTACATACCAAGTGTGGTCTTTCCTGGAGAGCAGGAATTAGGCCACAGTTCCACCTTGAGTTCCTTATAGCCTGGGGTGGTTTGGAGTGAGGGAAGGAGATGCAATTCTGGTATTGCCATGGGAGGCTATTTGACTGTGAAGGAACCACAACAGTTTCCAAGTTTTAAATTTTCCACTTCTCACTCAGACAGCTGACAGTCTGGGATTTATTTTCAACCACTTTTGGTTTCACACCAACATTTAAAGCAGGCTCCTACAACCTCTTTATATCCGGTAATAAAATGTCTCTCTTTTTTCTCATAAAACGTCTTCAGTTTGACATTGAGAAGACGCCTCACCTGGTAACACACTAGAATTTAAACAAGCTAATCCACTTGAAAGGATGGCTTTTCTTGAAAGGGGATGAGCGCTTGGCTCTGATAAATCCCTAATTGCCCAGACGGGCACCCAGAGTGAAGCCTTAGGGAAGAAAGACCAGATGCCTTGCTAAGTTATTACATCTGTCTTCCCACCAAAAGTGTGTCAGTGCGCTCGCAGTTTAGGTCGAAAGAAATTAGTCCGTGTATTCAGTCTCAATCCCCTTTCTAATTGACTCTTATCTGTAGCCTGAAATTAGCTTACATCCTGGCAAAACTAAACACTCCGAACTCGAGGGACGTTTTGCCAAACTTAAATAACAGGATATAGATCTGGCTTGTGTCTGTGACATGTACTTGTTTATTGGTGTTTATTTTTCAAAGAACGTAACGTTTTCAGCACACTTATATGTTCCCAAATGTATTTCTAAATTGTCAGAGATTATAAACACGAGCCCAGTGGCTCATCTATGCATCCAGAAAGCGCCTCCTCTACTCAGTGTTTACACTGTAAATAAGCCTCCGCTGGAACCGGGAGTTACATGGAAAAGGGACTTTAAGGCCAGGTGACGAAAGGGTGAAACATAACTCCCATGCTGGAGACACTCACAGTTAAATCTCTATCCAGAAGGCCTAAGCAGCGAGGATAACATCAATAAGAAACACAACAATAACAGCAGCTACCACTCCTGAGGACTTCTTGGTGAAGTCCTGTGCTGAGCCCCTTACATCCACCAACTCACAACAACCCCATGGATAGTTACTATTCATATTCCATTTTATGGAAAGTGAAAGCGAGGCACAGCTTCTTGCCTATAGCCACACAGGTAAATGGTGGGACCAGCTTGTCAGGGTGTCTAACTCCTAACGATTAGGCTATATGCCTTGTTAGCTGTTACCTAGTATTTTTAGTAAACTGTATCAGCAAAGAGTTAAAGAGAGATCAGACCCTTCTCTAGTCTGATCAGCCTGACAGTGACCCAAGGAATCTGTTCCACATCCGTAACTCCTAAAAAAACAGAAATCATGTGGGCAGCCAGAGGACCCCAGGACAGGAGTGTCACGTGAACACTTGATCTAGCCATTTTCAATTTAGTGATCAGCCAAGTCCCAGGGGTGGGAAAGTATAATCTAGCAGAGCATACAGGAGACCAACAGATGACAGTGTGTCCATGCACTGGTGGAAACCCAGAGGGACAGCTCTGCTCTCAGCAGCATCCCCAGACTCACCAGTATCTTACTTGTCTATGGAGTTCACAGTCATATCAAATGCTTCATGTCCCCAAATTATGGAACCTCCCCTTCTTCCTTCACTTCGTTGGCAGATATATTATCTTATCACTCCTCAAATTCAATGCCTCTGTGTGCTCTAAATCCAGTCTTCTGATAGAAGTGTAAACCATCTACCCAGTTACTGACCAAGGGACTCGCTATCACACCTCTGACATGATCCATCATTCTTTGCTTAAAAGCAAACAAGAAATGGGGAGGTTGGGTGCTTTTCTTGATTCTGAGCCCACATTATCTACATTTGGGTAATTCCCATGTGGTACTGTCTGTCTCATGTAACGGATGTTAATCCAAACTGACATTTTTCTACCTCTATTGCCACAGCCTTCATCCAGAAAATGTTCACCTCTCCTTTCGAGACTATGATAAGTTACTCTCCTGAGCCTCTTTCCTTAGCCTCTCTGTAGCCTTTCTTAAATAAGATGTCCAAACTGTCTTCAAATACTGATTGTGGGGCTTCCCTGGTGGTGCAGTGGTAGAGAGTCCGCCTGCCGATGCAGGGGACACGGGTTCGTGCCCCGGTCCGGGAGGATCCCACATGCCGTGGAGCGGCTGGGCCCGTGAGCCATGGCCGCTGAGCCTGCGCGTCTGGAGCCTGTGCCCCGCAACGGGAGAGGCCACAGCAGGGAGAGCCCCGCGTACCGGAAAAAAAAAAAAAAAGTAAAGAAATACTGATTGTGATACACCCTTCTCCAGCTTCCATGAACATTCCCAGTCCACTGATCTTGGCCTTGAAACACCCATTTTCCCTCCCTTATTCCTTGGATTTTACCATTTAGTCTCAACCTCCACTTCAGACAAGCAAATAGCTAAAACTCTTAAGGAGGAGGGGCTACTTTTCTTGAGCTGGTAAGAATGTAGCAGGCTGACCTTGGGGAAATATGGGAGGAAGTGATAAATTAGGAGATTGGGATTAACATATATACACTACTGTATATAAAATAGATAACTAATAAGGACCTACTGTGTACCACAGGGAACAGTACTCAATGTTCTATAATAACCTATATGGGGAAAAAATGGATATATATATATATACACACATACATATATGATTCACTTTGCTGTACACCTGAAACTAACACAACATTGTAAGTCAACTATACGCCAATAAAAATTTTATAAAAAAAGAAAGAAAGGGGCTTCCCTGGTGGCGCAGTGGTTGAGAGTCCGCCTGCCGATGCAGGGGATACGGGGTCGTGCCCCGGTCCGGGAAGATCCCACGTGCCGCGGAGCAGCTGGGCACGTGAGCCATGGCCGCTGAGCCTGCGCGTCCGGAGCCTGTGCTCCGCAACGGGAGAGGCCACAGCAGTGAGAGGCCCGCGTACTGAAAAAAAAAAAAAAAAAAAAAAAGAAAGAAAGAAAGAAAATCCACACATAGCCTCACGTATATGGTTAACGGCAGGGGTGAACCATTCAGGTGTGCTGAGTTTAAAACTCAGAGTCATCTCGGTAGTTTCCTCTCCTTCCCTCCACAGTCAGTCCATCACGTACCACCACCACCACCCCCCACCCCTCCATGTACACATCTCTCAAATCCATCTCTTCTCCACCACCAGTGTCTTAGCTTAGACTCTTGGCTGGACTCCTGCAGTCGTCTACTAAATGACTTCCATGCCTACAGTTTCTTAATGTCACAATTTTGCCACCAGTTGTTTTTCTAGAACATAAATCTAATTATTTCAACTCCTACTGCCTACAGGAAAACAGAACAAAACAAAAAACTCTCATAAGCATAGCATTCAAGATCCTTTATAATTTGGCCTCAAATTACTTTCTGATCTCACCCAGAGCAATTCTGCCCACCTCAACATGCATAGCCCTCCCAATCTACTCACACAATTATTTACCATGTCCTAAGTCTACTTTGTTCTTTTAAATTTCTAGCCCTTCTGCCCATGCTGTGCCCTCAGCCTGGAGTACAGTCTGGAGTATGCTCTCCCAGCCTCTCTTTCATCAAATCCTCATGTGGTGTGGGTCCCAGTCTATTGATAGTGATGCTCTGAGTTAGGAATGCCTGAGGCACTCACTCGCCCATATTCCTCGTAGAGAGACCCCACAGACATTTCTCCCACTGGGGCCAATGTTTTGGCTGGACCAGCCCTTGTGGTTTTTGTTATGATTGCATGACACGCTTCCAAAAACCATCAGGGAACTTTCAGGAACAAGTTTCATTGCTCACAGGGTGTACTCAGCACCCCTGAGGCCACACAACAAGGTCATGGGGGCGGCGGGGAGAGAGAGAATGGACCTGGGGCTCTGCCTTTATTAGGTCTGAGGGTGGGGTGTCTAGGTTTTCGGGTGCTCACTCTTTATTGGCTAATTTAAAGCATAAGAGTAGGAATTTGAGGATGGGAAAGGAGAACCTGGGTCACTCAAGCAGTCAGTCATCTGGGTTACCCAGGGCTTTCTGAAAGAGGGAACTTTATGGGTGGGGCAGCTTAATTCCTATTCTGGCTGTTATGCTAGGAACTGTATCATATAGCAGGCAATGTGTTTATAGAAGATGGATGTCTTTAGAAATGGATGCCTCGGCAATCAAATCTTAATGTCAAGCACATACACTATACTCCCTTTTCAATACCCAGCTCCTCTTTGTTTTGGGGTTTTTTGTTGTTGTTGTTTCAACTTGATGAAGCTATTTATATTTTAATACTATTCTAAACTCCAACTAATATTCAGTTAGTTATAGTGGAATTACACTCGTCTTCAATTTATATTGTGGTGTACAAAGAATGAAAGTTCATTAACCTGGCTGTGGAATATGGTTTGGGGATGATTTTTTTTTTTTTTTTTTTTTTTTTAAACCCCGCTCCTCTTTGAAATGTGCCCAATCCCTCCACAACCCATCTTGGTTGGGCTCTTTGTTTGTGTGTTCCAATAATTCTCTGTACAATGCCTACCTCACTGTACTCTAGTTCTTTGCTTCCAATGTCTGTCTTTGCCGTTAGATCTGGAGTCATTGATGGCAGGAATCCTGTCATTGATCTTTATAGCTTAGCATCTATCATTTATAGACAATCTACTCTTGGCTTTAAACTATTTACCACTCAATTTGGGGTTCATCAGTTTCTTGCTAATAACACCAAGAATATCAGTTAATGTTTCATGAGTGTTTCCTAAGTTGCAGCCAATATTTTACACACTTTATATGTATTAACTCATTTTATCCTTATAATAACCCCTACATTAATATATACATATCCCTATTTACGATTGAGAAAGCTGAGGTTTAGAGAGATTAAGTAATTTGTCCCAAAGTTACAAGTGTAGTAAATCATAGAAGTGAGACTTGAACCCATACAGCCTGGCTGCAGGCTCCTAACTCATCTAACTACTGTGCCATGCCGAAACTACAAAATGAACTGAGGTGAGTCTTTCCAATTACGTTAGTCCATTTTCTTAATTCCCCAAAATAAATTTAAAATATTTGAGTGATTATATTAGATTGATTTGGGTCATACACAAGCCCCACTAATATTTATTCAAATAATATAGGGTGAAAATGGGGTAAAGTACCGGATTTGGGCCCCTGTGGGATGTTCTCATGGCTACACAATAGTCCGCAAACCTCAGCGGGTGTCTTTCAGGCTCCTCCATTGTCCTGCTGCAATTTTTGCACTCAATATCCAGTCGCTCTTCCCTTACTGAAAATGTCATTTTTTGCATTTAGCCATCAAATACAGTTCTTAGAGGAAATGGTTTCTCCTCCCTCACCACCTGGCCCCTGTCAGCGGCAGGGGGGTGGTCAAAAAGAACCAAACCCAACGTAAGACTATTGGAATTCACACAATGAGACTAAGCCCTGGTAATATTTCACTGCCTTTCCGGAGGTGCTAAGTGATAAGGATCAGAATGGATTTTGTTGGCTTTAATGGGAAAAGCGAGCCTTTTGTTAGTTACTTACCTTGCTTCCCCTCTATGAAAAGCCCCAACTTTGGAGCATTCTTTTTGCCGCGGTTGGTTATGGGAGCATCCTGAGACTTTAATATGTCTAATAAAACTCACCAAAGAATGGAGGTGCCATGGAGTTGAGGTGCACGATGGTGCACAGAGTTGTGTTCGGCTCTGAAAACAGCGCTGGCCGCTCGCCATAAATGAGGAACCCGGAGTGAGGCATTGGAGGGCACAGCTGGGAATATGTGCAAAGCTCGTTTTCACTTTCATCTGAATACCACAGAGGCGGCCCTCGACTTGTTTAAAATTAAAAGGTACATCAAAAATGCAAAACATGGTATAACATTTTAACCAGACTCTCTAATTGCTTTTTAATCCTTTACTGGCTCTTCAATTCTCTATATTTTTAGAGATTTTCCTGGGCTGTGCAGTTGTTCCTCCACCCACCCTTGGCTTCCCTTTCTAAAGTTGCACGCACCTTTGTGGTTATTTATCCACCACCTGTACCTATTCTTTATAGTAAGATACTGTTTCCTTTGCACCTGCCTTCTCTTTGCTCTCTTTCTGCTCAGTTCTACGCTTTCCTTCCTTCCCCTTTGCTCTCTAGACACCTTCCTTTCCTTCTTTGTTGCCCTCTTACCTCCCTAGCCTACCAGTAAATTGTAAATGAATTCCAATCTGGGAAGCTTGGCCCTCTGTAAATAGAAATGATGTTTTACTGTGAAACTGGAAATTCCTGCT